>NC_079547.1:11990519-12327384 GCF_015846415.1 Triplophysa dalaica
TACTGCTCAAAGAACAAGAACTGTGTTTAAATAAATCAACATTTGTTAAATAAAACTGCATAAACAACCTTAAACAACATGCAAATAAAACAAAGAGAGAAAATAATAATAACTTTAAAACGGAAAACGTTAATTTTAAAAGAATCGTATAATTACCATTTATTAAATGTAGAATGAGAAATATATAGGCTACATTTAATTAAAATACAGAAGCAACATCAAGGCCACTATCTTCACTTCAGCAGTATCTGAAAACAAAACGGAAATGAATAAGACGGATTTTAAACACTGTAGTTGAAATGAATAATTATTATGTGAAATAGTTATTAATTGCAGTGTCACCAATGAATAATGTTGATCGTTAAAACTGCCTGCAATTTATTTACAGTACAGGCATTTAGCAGAGGCTTTTCCTACTCAAAGTGAACATACAATATGGAAGACGATAAAATGATTTGGCAATAATATGTTCTATACAAAGTGAATTCGTTTATAAGAATTGGTACTGCAGGACCAAGATTGGGGAACACTGATAAAGTAAACATCTGTTAAATATTTATGACTATAAAATACATGCTGCGGCTTAGTTCTGCAAACACGGAGTAACTGCTCACTTTTAATGTGGCATCAGCCAAAGGAAATCCGCCTGCTAGGTGAGAGGTCCTCTGTCTATATATGAATTTGGCGTGTCTGAAGGAGCCAACTCTCGCGCTCACAGCCAATCTGTGTGTGAGGCAACGCTATTCATACAAAAATGTGTATTTATTTTCAAGTAATGTTACCATGTTTGGCGTAACTTTGAAAAGAACAGGTTTATTTATTCCGACGAATTTGCTCCATGAACACAAATGTGACGTTAACGGAGGTAACGAGTGACTTAAGCAAAATACGCAAAGCCGTGTGTGTTAGCAACAGATGTGGTAGGCTAATGCTAGGCTTCATGAACTTGTAATGTAACGTAAGTTAGGCAGGCAGTCAGTTTTACAAGTTAGTTCAGTGGGTTTCATGTGGGAGCGAAAGTGGTTGTGAGGAAAGCGATCTCCTCCTGTTGCAGAAGGTAGTTATATAAAAAAAAAAATGGATAAACGTAAATGCCTTTTACATTTAAAACGTAATATATCACTACAAATTTCTTTTTTATAGGCTGGATAAGTAAAAAGTATTTTACCTCAGGATAATGGACGGGATCGGAGGTTCCTCTCAGAAGGGAGTCGCTCTGTGCCCGCGTGGCCACAGACCAAGTCAGCTTCCGCTGGCCTTGCACGAGACCAAAATGTTAACTCTTCTGATAATTTTTATTATTTTCGTTTTTCGAAGAAAATAATGTGCATTTATGTTATGATACTGTCATGAAATTGGACAGGGAGAACCCAATTGCAGGGAGGCGATGAAGGGGTGAACAAAATACTTTAATATACAATCAAGAAACAAAACAAAGATCCGCGATGGGGTAAGGTTAAATAAATAGGATGCTAAACAGGACGAGAACTTACTGACACTAGACTGAACTAAACAACACTTGACATTAACTAAACGTAAACACTTACTAAGACTGGACAGGAGCTTCGACCAACAGGTACAAGGTAAACAGGTAATCAAGGACACGATTTGGCAAAACACACTCCGCAGTAGGTATACAAAATACACGGTACAACGTACAATGAACGGGCACAGGACAATGAACACAAGGATGTTTTAAAGGGAGACAGACAGGGGATAATTAACAAGGACCAGGTGATAGGAACGAACACTCAAGGAAAGCTAAAGAGGAAACGAGATGGCGGGATCAAAGACGCACACCAGAGAGAGAGTATAGCAAGCCGATAGGAACACTATCTCTCCTTCCACGCACAACCTTAGGTTATGCCTTGACTCCGCCCCAAGACCAAGAATAGACATGACATGATAGTGGAATCATGACAGATACCCTCTCATAAAATTATGAATATAAAAAAAGATATAAGTGTGCAACTGCTAATTAGAATCTGAGAGTTGGGAAACACTAGCTTTTTTTAGAATTGAATGCCAATAAAAGACTAATGTAAAATGTTTTAACTGGTAGATTTATGCAGTTATTACAAGCTTACCTAAACTGTTCTTCAATTACATTATCTGGTTCTTAAGTTTTCCAGGTGAAAGATCATTTTTATCATTACCTCTAGAATGCATATTGATTAAAAATCATCTTAGTGTTTGCTATTTACTGTTTTGCTCTATTCAAAACAGTTGTTATGCCCTAAAACAATAATAGCTGTTTTTTATTATGTCTATGTGGTAAACCCCAACAAATATTAAAAAACATACTGCCTATTCTTTCATTAACCTCCTAAGACCCGAGCTTTGGTTTGGCATGCAAGATTTGGGGTTAGGGTGAACCAATAAATATAATTGCCAGATTTTATCTTTGTACATGAAGCTCTTTTAGAAAAAAATGATGTCCATATATGTGGACACTCGGTCTTTATCCATAGAAAACAATCAAGACGCCATTGTGTAACAAAGTTCAAATATTTTTTATTTACAGCACAACATTGTGCCTAAACATTTCATTGTAACTGTTGAATATATAACCGATTCAACATCTGAACATGGGTATGGATTCAAAAACAACTTAAAAACAAGCAATCATATCCATAAAACCTTGACCATTTGCTTATGTTTTGTTTTTGTAACACTACAAATCGTTACTACTCAAAACTAAGAATGTTCTTTTTTGTCTGTCGAAAAAGTTGATCAGGCTTAACTCTTGTGAAAGACAGTGTAACAGTTGCGTGAAGCTTGCAAGCACAAAAACACCTTGCATGTTGCACATCGAACTCGAGTTTTCCCAGAACAGCCTTTCGCTCTGCAGCGTGCTGCATTTTTCAGGTTGACCACAACTGGAAGATGTGCATTAGCCCTTCTGCGGACTGAAATGTGGGGAACTTCCTTCACAAGGCGCTTTTTCTTTACCTCTGAATGGTCTGTATTGTCTTCCTGTTCTGAGAGGTCTGTACTGTCTTCCTGTGAATTGTCCTGCTGGGCCAAGAAAGTCTTAGCCACTTCCATTCGGAATTCAAGAAATTGCAAGATGCCCTTTCTTGGTGTGGCACGTACTGTGTTGTCTCTGCGGTACAATAGCCAGCTGTTGGCTTAAGAAACATCTGTGAAGTGCATGAGCATTCGAAGCGTCCATTTCTTGGTACGGACACTCATTCTATAGTAGCTGATCATCCTGTCTATGAGGTCAACCCCACCAATCTTGTTGTTGTACTCACGTTGGTCGCCTGACAGACACATATTGTTTCTTTCTCTTGTCCCATCGCTGGCATGTGTCTTCAGCCTGTGCATCATGAACAACAGACATCATCAATACCGGCTTATTGTCATACCACTTTACAATGCAAATTTTTCCATCTTCATTGGTAACTTGTGCTAAGGTACCTCTTCCATTCTTTTTCATTTTTTTTGTCACTTGGTAGCTTCTGCACTGCTTCGGAAACCCGATTCTTCATAACTGTACCAGTCAGGTAAATCTTCTTTTCCATCATTCGGTTCACAGTTTTGATGGAAGTAAAGAATAGATCGCAATACACTTTTGTACCAGGATGAAGAGACAGACGATCAATGACCAAGCCTCCCAAACCCAGTTTACCTGGCTCCTGGACCTGTAAAGTCAGTGCATCTGCACCCTGATATAATTCAAAGTCAAGCATGAGACCTTCCACTGAAGCACAAACAAATTTTTTCATGCCAACAGGATTTGGCTTCATTGGCAGATATTGTCGACAAGGACAGGCTCCTGTAAATGGTATCATTTGCTCATCAATAGAAATGCTCTCAGGTCTTGCCTGAGACCTGCAGCCTTTCAGAATGCAGTCAAGAAAAGGTCTCACCTTCCAGAATTAGTCACATTCCCTCAGGTCTTCTGGAATGTCATCATCAATGATCACCTTTATTGATTGCCTCAGTTTGTGAAATCCGTCAACTGTGAATCTGTCTGCGATGGCTGGGAATCTTAATGCGCTGGACCAGTACATCCTGATTTGTGGGTACGAGACACAGGACATCAAAATTGAGGCACTAAAGAAATGATACATCTCATCAACTGATGTGTTGAGTGGGTATCCACTCCTAGATAGTGCTGTAGCATTGGAGCAGTATACAATCAGTTTAATTAAATCTTTGTCAATATACTGGTTCTCATAGTCCAGGGGTGTCCATCCTTCTCTGTCCTGCTCTTTTTCCTCCTCAGTCTCAAAGGGGGCTAAGTTTGGGGTCAATCGAGCAGCCCTCCAGCGCACTCCTCGTCCTTGCTTGTGTTGTTCTTGAAAGCTCGGTCCTGATGTTGAGTCTTCAGTGTCATCTTTTGAACCATCGGTCTCAACCCGCTGGGTCCGACGTCTGGGAGTGCGTAAAGTGGCAGTGCTATGGTCTGAACGATAACCAGAAGTTTCACAACGGAGACGTTTACGTCCCCGACCGGACAGTGGAATGGGGTCTTCATGCCCACTACTATCCTCCTCACTGCTGATTGGCTCCTTTTGTGGAGGATGGTAATCAACATCCTCTACTGGGTCATCAATGTCAGACAAGTCCTCTACCTCCGAGTTGTCCCCAGAAATTGACTCCAGTATTAATTCCAGTGCCTTTGACAGGGGAATACGCTCTGGAAATTATATTATTAGAATTTTTTTAAAAATCTATTTAAATCCATGTAAAGTTATTTATCACACATGCATTGTCAATATATACTATTATAAACTATTGTAAATTGATGTTTTCTAGCAAATTCTTTCCAGATCATTTTTTTTCGCTAAGATTTTTACATTTTCAACTAAGTCCCATTGTCCACATATGTAGACATAGAGTTTAGCGGCATAGTAAATATTTACTATTGCAAAAATTTGTGAAATTTACATTCCATATTAAATATACAACACTGCTATACATAATTTAACAAGAATTAACAAAAAAAATGTTTTTAATTCTTTACCTTGTGGACGTTTTGGTCTGGTGTGGCTGACTGACTTTTCAGGTGTGTTTGCCGCCATCTTGAAATTTAAGTGTTAAGTGTTTTTCTCTTCTGACACCACCAGATGGTAGTGTAAATGTCCGTGTTAGTGTACAACTTTTTTCAATTACACAGAATTAAGGATTGAGGTGCAAACAACAAAAACATGATCAGGTCGTAGGAGGTTAAGCAGAGTACAGAAGTGTTTGCCTCTATATATTGTCACTAGTGTAGTCTCCCTGTCTTTCAGAGACATGGCAGTATTCTATACTTCATGTACTGTCTTACAATAACTGAACTCATGTTACACTTATCATATTGCAAAATCCATGATTCAAAAATGTAAAACTGTCAATAAATACATACAAAAACACTGTGATGCCACACATGGGATTTATATGTTTGTTATATTGATAATGCTTGTAATTGCTTCTTGAAAGTAAAACCAGTTCTATACTTTCCCTAATCTCACTGACTTGATTCGTAATTTGCTTGAAGACCTGAATGCAGACTTTGGGAAATGGTAAGAAACTAAAAAAACTTAAAGAGTTAAATAGTGTTATGTTTTCATCTGTGTTTGTACTGTATGGTGCTTTTGAAAATTAACATTTTTAAAGTAGGGTCACAGTAAGTCTTAATGTTAATTAAGTCTATTTTAAAGCTACTAATTAATAATCTAAAGGGAACATATACAGAACGTTCCTTCGAGGTTATTTTTTGGTTTTATTGTTAACCCAAAAAAAACAACCTGAAGGGAACGTTCTGGGAACGTTAGCTGTTGATTAGAAAAAAGTAACCTGCAGGGAATGTTCCGGGAGTGTTCTGTGTTTGCCGGGCATACCATTCTTTTCTGATCTTTCTACTGTCAGTCACTGGAAATTAAATTACTGGTTGATACGGCCCGATTTCAATAAAGTTGGTAGACATTTTTTGTCCGTGAACTGGATCTTGCTCAGGACGAGCGCTGTCTGTCGAGGCCTGGCTAACGGTTGCAATTTGCAACTGACCTGACGGCTCATATTGGAGGTTCTCATTTTCAAATCTGATCTGTTGTCTGCTTGTCTGCAAGGTTACATGTCCTTCATCAGCAGCAATATCTATTTTTGATTTCTTGTTGAAGTAATTATCCAACCTATTGGGACGCTTATCCATTTTGTTTGATTCTGTCGGATAGTAGTACGATAGTAGTACATATTACTACGTAATGCGTAACATAATATGTAATGCGTAGCTTATTGCTCTTTTTTCGTTTTGCTGCCCCTATCAATGCGTAGATACCAACATAATCACATAAGAAACAATTTTCACATCTGCTACTCTTTGTCTCCAATAATTAAATTACGACTTGGAGGGGCATCTGCCCCCCTTGCCCCCCCCCCAAATGTCGCCCATGGCTGAAAGCATAACAAATACAAAAACCCATACATTTTAACCTGCTTGTTGATTACCTATTGCTGAATACAACCTGTGTTTGAATTCAAATGACTTCCCATAAAACGTGTTCATATAATTCACATACAGCCTACTGGACAGGGGAATCAGATTGAGCGTGGATGGGCGTGGCTTCGCACCAACAGAGGACATGTTTGAGAACAGAGGGCCCTGCTTGTTTTTCCAAGATTATGATTATTTTAACTTATTTTATTTACACGGATATTTTTTTTCTCCATTCACATTTGGCTGGGTGGTTAATAACAAACTTTTCTGTTGTGAGACAAACTCAGAACACATATTTCAATGTAACTTTACTCTTACTTTAAGTAAAATTACTCAAGTATTAAAGGAATCATATGACATGGCTAAAACGAATATTATTGTTTGTTTGTAATTCAATGTGTTAACTTGATTTTAGGTTAAAAGACGCTGTATTTTCCACGTACCATGCTTGTTCTCCTCTTTGCTCTACCTCTATCCAACGAGCAGATTTTTGAACAAAGCTTTCTTCTGAATAGCGAGATGTGCTATGATTGGCCACTTAACCAGTGCGTAGTGATGTATGTGATACAGCAAGCGTGTGATGGAAATATAACGTCTCTTACCATATTTGGAACATTAGGTTCAAAAACAATTGTCATTGGTTCCAAAACCAATGACAGTACTGACTTGCGTATACATTTGGACGGTCTTCTTGGACGTCTACGAACTGACGTGGATTTGTGGAGGTTTCGTTATACGAGGCTTTGCAGGCAGGTCTGGGTGAGCATTCACTTTTATATTACACTTGCATATTAGAAAAATTCACCGCTGTCCCTCTTCTAACAAAACAACTGGATTTCTTCTGGTGTATTTAATGTCCCTCCTTCCCAAACCTTCTGATTGGTAAAGTTGACCAGGTCTGTCGTGTTCGATTCCCCCGCTTATAGTGTGTTTGTCAAGATCTCCCACCCAGGCCCGGACTGTCCATCGGGAGAACCGGGCGATTCCCGGTGGCCTGTCAACTAATTTGGGCTGCTGCCAGCCAGCTATGGCTTTTTTTTAAAGACAAATGTCGATAGCATGTTATTGTAGTGCAAACGTACGTTGCTCGCATGCAGATTTATCTCGCTCTAAACTGAACGAGTGCTGCTTATGCTCAGGGAATCAAAGGGCACGCGTGTACAATTTTGTCCAAGAGCAAAATAAATCCAGGTGCGAGGAAAGCATCTTCCGCGTGCGAGCGGAGAGCATCTAAGGGTGCGGGTCCAGTTCTGTGCATGAGCAAAAGAAATCCGCTTGTGTGCGGAGAGGTTCGTGTTTACACATCAATATTGACGTACTTTCACGTTAAAATAACGTGCTCTTGACATTTGAAAGTAAAAGCACACCATAAAAGACTGACATAAAGTAAGCTTGACATTGGGCATTCAATATTTGTGAGTTTAGGAACCGTCAACAAAGTGACATTCACGTTTTTAACATTATTACCACTTAAAGGGAAAACAGTCATAAAGCAGTGAAGGAGAGATTATTGACAGCACCATGCAATTGTTTCTCTTCACACATACAATTTAAGCATATAATGTGTATTTGTTGTTTTATTATAAAACCTAAAGTTAGAATGAATCTTCACTTTAAGCTAGTACTTTTATGTTTTTGCCACATGATAAAATTAGTTTTCTTGAAACTTTCTGAACCCAAACTGTATTTATTTTGCTCAAAAACAATGCACTGTCAGTTTAATTAACCATTGATGACGTACATTTACATTTAGTCATTTAGCAGACGCTTTTATCCAAAGCGACTTGGTCTCATCAGCAACAAGATGAGACTGCTTACAGGGAGGAGGTACGGCACCTGGCAACATGGTGCTCAAACAACACCTCCAAGACAAAAGAGATCATCGTGGACTTCAGGAAGGTGAAAGGAGGCACACACGACCCCATCCATAGTAATGGGATGGCTGTTGAACGTGTTTACAGTTTTAAGTTCCTGGGGACCCATATTTCGGAGGACCTGTCCTGGACCACCAACACCTCATGCCTGGTCAAGAAGGCTCACCAGCGTCTCTTCTTTCTGAGGACACTGAAGAAGAACCAACTGTCTTCAACTATCCTGGTGAACTTCTATCGCTGCACGATAGAGAGCATCCTGACCAACTGTGTCACAGTCTGGTACGGGAACTGTTCTGTTGCTGAGCGCAAGGCACTGCAGCGGGTGGTGAAAACAGCCCAGCGAATCAGAGGGACTACACGCTCTTCCATTGAGGACATCCAGAAGAAACGCTGTCTGCGTCGAGCTCGAAGCATTCTCAAGGACTCCTCTCACCCCGCTCACAGACTGTTTACTCTCCTGCCTTCCGGTACGATCATCATCAGGTGCCCCAGCGGACAAGAAACAGCAGTTTAAGAAACAGCTTTTTTCCCAGAGCTGTTTCATTATTGAACTCTGACCCCCACTGATTCCACTACCCCTCATAACTTTAACTTTAATGCTGCTATTACACTATTTACATTGCACTACAGGGCTGCATGCATGACTGAACTGTCCACACCAGTAATTCATGTCATCTGCTCTACCGGACTGTTTTCACACCACAGCATCATTTGCACTCTATACTGCTCACTTGCACACAATAAATATTATACTGAATGCTCACTTGCACTAATGGACTACTCTCATAACTGCACTACCTCATCTACTGCACTGTAACATTCATAACTGCATTAACTCATCTACTGCACTGTAACTTCAATAACTGCATTAACTCATATACTGCACTGTAACTTTCAAAACGGCATCAACTCATCTACTGCACTGTAACTTTCATAACTGCACTACCTCATCTACTGCACTGTAACTTCAATAACTGCACTAACTTATCTATTGCACTGTAACTCTATTAACTGCATCTACTCACGTACCGCACTATAACTTCAACAACTGCATTACCTCATCTACTGCACTGTAACCTCAATAACCGCATTAACTTATCCATTGCACTGCAACTTTAATAGCCAATGTCTATAATTAATGCACACTCAAGTTCATGTTCATAACCACCTGCACATTAATGTTCACAGTATATAGCCTTCTGTATATATTGTTCATAGCACATACAGACTGTCATATTGTCATAGAACATTCCTTCTGTGAAGTATTTTTCATAGTACATACCCATTGTATAGTATTTTCCTAATATTGTATTCTGTATTTATTCAAACTGTATATCCTGCACTTGCTAATTGCACTTCTGGTTAGACCTAAACTACATTTCGTTACACTGTACTTGTATATGTGTAATGACAATAAAGTTGAATCTAATCTAATTTGATTTTACAGGTGGGGTAAGAAATAGAAGCAATTGGGACAGCATTAGTACAAAAGCATAAGTGCAATCAAATAAAGAAGACGTCTCATATAACCTAACACAGTAAACGGAGCCAAGTTAGTTTTTTTTGTATTGTGTGATGATTACAAAGCATTCTACATTTAATAAAAAATAGATTTGTGGTTTATGACCTGGATGAGAGTAAGAATATCCCGGCCTAAATTTGTTTCCCAGTCCGGCACTGGTCCCACCCAATCCATATCTGCGAGCTTCTGCTTCTCGGGCCGTTGTAAATGGTCGATCTCCCTCTCAGTGCACACGTATTCATAAGCTTTGGCTATTAGCCGTAACAATGGCGTCATTCTTCACTACATCAGTTAAAAAACATGCGGATCCATTGAAGTGTAACAGAGGTCTGCTAGTGCATCTGCACACGTCAATCTTTGTTAGAGATTTCAATTTTTGTCCTGCACAGAACTGATTGGCATCATTATGTTATTATATTAATTCAAACTTATAACAGAAGCGTTAGTTTTGCCATTTTATAATGGACCATATTGGATAATAAAACAAGCAGGTTGACTAGGAGACATTTGCAATCAGGACTTCAAAGAAGTCATAGAAGTGTCTTAGAAGAATGCATGCGTTTAACCGATTTACTCAGGTTGTGTATTTCAATGGAGAAAATAGAAGCCAAGACAAACTGATGGGGTCCGAGTTTTTAGTGGACCTGTAGGAAACACACCCAGGACACAATATTATTTCCAGGCAATTCTCTCCACTCACATGTAGTACTCTCGCCAGAGAAGTGAGAGAACACCTAACCCCAGGGGTGTCCAAAGTCAGTCCTGGAGGGCCTGTGTCCTGCGAAGTTTAGCTTCAACCCTAATCAAACACACCTGAACAGCTAATTAAGGCCTCACAAAGCAGACTAGAATCTTCCAAACAGGTGTGTTGAGCCAAGTTGGAGCGAAACTCTGCAGGACTGTGGCCCTCCAGGACCGATATTGGACACCCATGCCTAACCCCATCGGCACACAATGTGCTTCTGAGGAGAGCCTATAGTAACCGCAGCCAGAAGCCGCTAGTGTTCCGCTATTTTGTTCCCTGATGGAAACCACACATAAATTAATGATTCTTACATAAAACATCAAATATAACATAAAAATATAACCACAGTTGAACATAGAACATTACAATAATTGGGGACAAGTTGTATGCTTAAGTTCCTCTTGGGACTCTGTTGCGTGCAGCTTTAGGTCATTCACCTCCTGTCTCAGGTCTGTGAGGTTGTGGGCTAAGGAGAGGATGATGCTGGTCAGCTCCTTGTGGTCATAACTCTGGCTTGGGCCATGTGTCATTTGTCTTCTTCCCTCTTTGTCCAGTTGCACCAGTCTTTGGTGTGGGAGGTCATCAGCAGTTCTAGGTGGTATGGCGTCCATCACCATGCCTTGCTAGGCCGTTAGATCTTCCATCTGAGACATTGGAGCACACTTGTTCTGAGAGTTAGGGCAAGAGACTAATGCAAGACCATACAAGAGATTTAAAAATAAAGCTAGGTGTATATTGTGCAGCTAGGTTTTACCAGGTGTGGTTAACTGCTTTAGGTAGCTAGTGAAGTGTGTTATTATTATATTATTACACTATTATTATCTTAACTTGCTATTGCAGGAAGCCAAGACTTGTATGCAACCAGAGATTTAACAATGATGTAAGACTGGTTTAAATCATTTAATCAAAACTCAAAACATACTGATGGTTCTTAACAGACTTGATCTCTGAATAGTGAAGAACAGGAAGTAGACAGAGAGAGAAGAGAGCTTTCCCGATTCCGATTATGTTAATTTGTGGTGCTCAGAATTATACTTATGCTCTATTAATCATCTAGATTTTGTAGCAGAGTCATATTTCTGGAGCACATATTTAAAATAAGCAAAATCGAGAAAAAGAGATTGGACATAGATAAATAAAATAAAAAATAGATGACTGTTATTAATAAAATTAACCAGTAAAAGATAAAATAGAAGGAAAGTGATCTAGTACTGGGAATAATCAATAGTACTGACATTTAGCCATATAGGTCAGTGTTGGGCATCACTCCATTGTTGGCTAATGCTGCTGCGTGTTCAGCTCCCATGCCTATGCCATTACATGTGTGTGCACTTGAGGGTCAATGTTCTATTCAAAATCCCCAATACCTATATGAATTCTTCTCTGGGTAGGCAGTTAAAATTTAATTAAGTTTGGTTCAATTAAATAAGTAACTGAGCAACAATGTTCAGGAAGGAATGCGCCTGAAATTAGTTTGAGTGAGTCTGAGAAGAATTAAGGAAAGAGAGTGGAAATCAGAAAAATATAGATTTTGTTAAGAGGGAATAGTTTCAATTACTTCACACTGCAATACACGCAAGCACTACGTGGAGATGGTGGTCTAGTGGGTTTAACCACTGAACTGGTAAATCAAAAGGTTGCTGGTTCGATCCCAGCAGACACCACCAGTGTGTCCTTGAGCAAGACACTTTACTCCATGTTGCTCCAGGGGGATAAGTCCCTGTAATAAGTGCACTGTAAGTCGCTTTGGATAAAAGCGTCTGACTAAATGTAAATGTAAATGTACTTAATGACTTAAGTTATATATGATATGCTAACCACTAACTATTGAAGTTAGGTATTAGTAAGCTCATCTAAGGCCGTTGGTCTGCTAGGTCATGTTAGCTTAGCTTAGCAAACAAGTATGGATTGTTAAAATTATTGGCACCAGCCAATGACACCTATGGTAAGTGGAGTCAAACTGGTTGACACGTCGTTGTCATGGGAACCAGTGCACCCCAGGGCACTTTAGTTCTCAAAGAGTGTCTGCACAATTCAAACAATCTCAAATAATAAAAGCGGTACACAGTTGGTTCCAACATGGTGTACTGACTTATATCAATTCAACACTTTTCTTTAGCAAAATGCAAATATAGTTGTATTCACTAATTCTTATTATGCATGCTTTCGCTTCTCTGTTAACAAGTACTTTAAACAGGTTTTATATCCTTCTTTAAGGAGTACTTACACATTCACTGTAGGTTTACACTCATTTACATACATACAGCTGTTTATGCCTTACACACAAATACTGAAGAATTGAGGCACACACTATTTTCATTCGGCAATTGTAACACAGTAATGATCACCATTTAGCTAAGCTTATATATGCAGAGTCAAGTTTAGATGAATGGAGATGGTGGTCTAGTGGGTTAAACCACTGAACTGGTAAATCAATGGTTGCTGGTTCGATCCCAGCAGCCACCACCAGTGTGTCCTTGAGCAAGACACTTTACTCCATGTTGCTCCAGGGGGATTGTCCCTGTAATAAGTGCACTGTAAGTCGCTTTGGATAAAAGCGTCTGCCAAATGACTAAATGTAAATGTAAATGAATGGCATAGATCTGACTATAATTGACAAGGCCCTTACAATGTAGAAAGAGGAGAATCACTCAAATCTACCATTACATAACAGTGTACTGAGATTCCTTCGTCAGAAAACATGATAAACAATATTGCAATTGGGATTTCTTCGCCAAAGCATGTTAATTCTGGAACAGTTTCATTTGCTGCTTATCTGAGATTCCTTTGTCAGAATAGACTTATGCATTTATTAAATACTGAAATTGGGATTTCTTCGCCAAATCAGATTAACTTTATACTGATACCATTTAAACTGTGTTAAGACTTTTTCAAATCATAGCAGAACTTCCAAATCAATCTATCACTATCTACATTAAACAAGCCGCAAATAGCAACATATGTGTGTATAGCATGTTGCATCATAACGTCTTGATTTAAAACACACTTAGGCTGACAGTAGTTTAAGATCATAACTTTTGTTTAATCATGCCCGCATTCTCCACCAATTACGCAGTGAATTCAATGAGGAACAGAATTATTTAAACACTATTCGTCATCAAATATGTCACAATTATAAGTAATATATTCTCAACCACCCTTTGTAAGGGAAACAAATATCAACCCAAATTGGGATGAATTTAATTAATAATGATCAATTATAATTATCTGGATCAAATTCATAATTTAGGGAAATCACTTAGCATTACGAGCAGGTAGCAAGAATCGGCATGTTTTGGGACTCCGGATTATGAGCATGAACTACAAAACACTTCACGTGTGAAATAAAACAGGAGTTTATTACCTAGACTAGACACATACTAATCTAACATACACACACATACAGTTAAGCATTGGAAGAAGGTTGAAGTTGAAGCAGAGAGAAGAACAGGGCATGGATTTATGGCAGTATATGATATTCAGAAGATCAATAGCCTGATCTAAACATCAGTTTCTTCTTGTAAAGCACCTTTGTTAAAAGGATTAATGATGCTTTATGCATCCATTAATAAGACTAAGTTTGATACTTGCACGTCTTGCCCATCAAAAGAAAGAAAGTGTCCTGATGCAGTTTGTTAAGGCTCCAGGTGATCTTGGCTGAAAGTGATCAAAGAGAACCAGTTTTTTGCAATGGATCTCTATCTGGAAAGACGAGGCCGCAGCCTGGCAAAAACTTATGGGTTAAAGGTGAAGTCTTCTTCTAGTCCATCCTTTGGAGATGCAGAACGCAAGGAGATGCAGAACCAACCCCCACAAACTGCAAACCTGAAGAACAACTCCTAAAAAACCCAGACACAAGGGAGAAAGAGACTCTTCTCGTGGTCTCTTTTAAACTGTTAGGATGTCACATCCTACAGACGTGACTGGTCCAATCAGGAGATGGCAACTTTGGAGGGAAAGTTAATTGTATTTGTCTTTCAGATGGTGTTTTGCATGTGAAAGCTGATTGGATGTTCACTAAAAAGACTTCTAAGAGTTTGATACAACTAAAATGAAAATAGTAACCAAAACACAACAAACATCAACATTAAGGACATAACAAATGTAGCTCATAGAAACCAAACATGATCTAAATATCATCTTGGTTAAATGAGTTACTACAAATCTAATAATTCCAGTAGTTAAACACACATTCATGGATACTTTGGATAAATGTTTAAAACAAACATAACAACAATAACATTAATACATGGAAATGTTATAAATGAATATATGTACATTTCCATATAAATGCATTTAGAGAGTTCAGCTCCCTACATTCCATTCAGTCGTAAAATACTCTATCTTGATGGATTGGTGTGAGTTGCTATGGTCACCAGAGATCTTGTCCTGCCCTTGGTGTAAACTGCAGATTGGGGGTAGTCCCCAAGCGACTAGCTCGCCGGTGGGCGAGGGGTGTTGCTGCAATATTTAAGAAATGTAATTAGTTATTGTGTGTCTGATCGGTCTATGGTACTACAAAGTTGACTGAAGTTCACAAAATAAAATACAATACAATACATTTAGAAATGTTTAATCCAGCTACATTCACCCCCATGAACTTTACCAACTTGTTCATAAGAGCCGGAGTCTGCCACAACTCTTCTTCCTTTAAGTATACCATTAATTGTCACAAATTTTACTAGTCATAGCAGCATAAGCATAAGCTGGAAAATTATCCAAGGAGGTTTATCAGGCCTACTAAGACACACTTCCATGTATGGTGCCACAAAGGGGCACCATACAGTTGAAAGAAAAAGTATGTGAACCCTTTGGGCTTACTTGGATTTCTTCATAAATTGGTCATAAAATGTGTTCTGATCTTCATCTAAGTCACAACAATAGAGAAACACAGTCTGCTAAAACTAATACCGCACAAACATTATACGTTTTCATGTTTTTATTGAACACAATAAAAACAATAAAAATCAACAACAGAATGGCTTTAACAGAAGAAAATACGCCTTCTGGAGTGGCCCAGTCAGAGTCCTGACCTCAACCTGATTGAGATGCTGTGGCATGACCTCAAGAGAGCGATTCACACCAGACATCCCAAGAATATTGCTGAACTGAAACACTTTTGTAAAGAGGAATGGTACAAAATTTCTCCTGACCGTTGTGCAGGTCTGATCTGCAACTATAGGAAACATTTGGTTGAGGTTATTGCTGCCAAAGGAGGGTCAACCAGTTATTAAACCCAAAGTTTCACATACTTTTTCCACCCTGCACTATGAATGTTTACATGTTGTGTTCAATAAAAACATGAAAACGTATAATGTTTGTGCGGTATTAGTTTAGGCAGACTGTGTTTCTCTATTGTTGTGACTTAGATGAAGATCAGAACACATTTTATGACCAATTTATGAAGAAATCCAAGTAAGCCCAAAGGGTTCACATACTTTTCTTTCAACTGTATGACTTCAATATAATGGCTATCCACAAGATTGCGTAGCTTGTTTGTTTCACAAGGTAAATTCACCTATATAATATAATGTCTTATCTTAACTTGGGTGTGTCAATAAAGATTTAGCAAACTCACTCAAAGAGCCGGTCATTACATTCGTGCCATATCCTGAATTAGGCTGTTGACAGATTTCACAAGTCTACCTAACCTAGTTCTAACTTGAGCTGGTATTTGGTTAGTAGATGGGCTCAGAAAATCAGAAGGCATCACATTTTCCACAGGATCAGATTTGATCTCAACTTCTGGAGGATCAGAGGGTATCTCTTTAACAGCTGAATCTCTTTCTGACCCTGGTAATAAAGTGTCACAATTTGACTCCCCATCAGTCAACTAGGTATCAGCATCCCAACTGGAAGATTTAACCTGCACTGCATGGTTAATTGTTGTTGAGAAAACGTTTTCTGTTTGGGAGGATAACTTGCGCTGGTTGTCGACTGGCGGTGTAGACCTCGCTACCCAACTGGCAACCCGAGAAACTGCATCACCGCTTTCAGCCACTGGCATGACAACATCACTCAAAGCTTCTCCATCAGGGCCATCGGAGAAATCATCAGAGTCGCTGAATGAAGGTTCAATTTCATCTGCTCTCACTGGCAGGAAGTTAATCCGAAGTAGTAGGTTTCTGTGAACAACCTTTTCTTACTTACGACACACCGCTCACAACATCTATCATGCTCACGAACATCACGTTTCAGCTTTGTCCAGAAGAACCGCTGTCTGGAGAGGGATAATGTCCTGCCCAGGCCTTGATGTCCAGCCTCGTCGTGGACTCCCTGCAGAACATGCTTCACCAAGGAATCTGGAACAACGTACTGCAGCCTCCTCTTGCCAGTAAGATTATCTTAACTCACTCTGTATAGGACTCCATCAACCCTCTTAAGTTTTCTCCACTGTTTCAGAGTTTTAAGCACTTCAAGTGTTTCTTTGGCTCTTTCACGCCTGGATGGCCTCTTCCCTCTATCCACGTAGAATGGAACTCTCGATAAAATGGCATCACTTTGCTGTCTCTCTTGCAAATCTCTTTGAGACAAAACCTGCAGGGCACTGCAACCTGGAGGCAAGAACTGCATAGTATCCTGAGTAAGCAACTTAACAGCACTGTTGTGAGCACCAACTTCCCATTTTGCATGGCCATCAAGGACTGCTGCAACTTCAGCTATGGTAAGAGAGCAATGTTTTGTCACTTCAAAGGGGAGATTTTCAACTTTACCGGACGGATGGTTGTCTACTCAAGGCATCTGCAACAACATTTCTGGCACCAGGTATATAGTGTATACTGAAGTTGTAAGGGGCGAATTTGGACACCCACCTCTGTTCATATGCGTCGAGCCTGGGTTTGGTTAAGATGTGTGTTAACGGATTGTTGTCCGTCCAAACTGTGAAATCGTGCCCCCTCAGCCAGTGAGAGAATTTGTTGCGGACGGACCATTTTAAGGCCAAAAACTCCAGTCGGTGTGCATGATACTTGGCTTGTGCACATGTGAGGGCCCTACTAGCAACGGAGATGGGACGTGCCTTAGTTTCCTTCACTGGTACTTGCGACAGTACAGCTCCCAACCCATCCATGGACGCGTCTGTGCACAAGATAAAAGGCTGAGTGAAGTCGGGGTGACCCAACACGACTGATTCCAGCAATGCTCCCGTTAATTTTCTAAATTATTCAGCATGTTCTGGCTTCCAATCTTCAGGATTAAATTTTTTAAAGAATGCCGTGCCTTTGGCGGGGACATTTCTCCCTGTAGGTGCAGCCGATAAATTAAACAAGGGGTTCGCAATACTGGAACAATTCGGTATAAACTTTTGATATTATAGTGCCATCCCTAGAAATGATCTGATCTTTTTTGGCGAAGGCGTTACACCATCCAACATCATGAGGTCCTGTTCCGATACAGCAGTTATTGCTTTGACTTTATCCGGATCTGTTTCCATTCCATTCTGGTCGATGACGTGTCCCAGGAACTTCACGCTCTTCCTTAAAAAGTAGCACTTTTTAGGGGTCAACTTCAGTCCATGTTTGTTGAGCCTTGAAAACACCAACTCAAGCCGTTTGATAGCTTCCTCTTCATTCGGGCCATACACGAGCAAGTCATCATGGTAACATAGTAGTATGAGAAAATTCTGATCTCCAAAGATGTTGGTCATGAACATGAGGGCGGACTGTTGCAGAGCCCTTGTTGTAGGCGATTGAATTCGTAAAGGCCCATAGAAGTTGTAAAGGCGGTGAACTTCTTATCCTCTTCTGACATGACGATGCAATAAAACCAAGAGGTAGCACTTTTTAGGGGTCAACTTCAGTCCATGTTTGTTGAGCCTTGAAAACACCAACTCAAGCCGTTTGATAGCTTCCTCTTCATTCGGGCCATACACGAGCAAGTCATCATGGTAACATAGTAGTATGAGAAAATTCTGATCTCCAAAGATGTTGGTCATGAACATGAGGGCGGACTGTTGCAGAGCCCTTGTTGTAGGCGATTGAATTCGTAAAGGCCCATAGAAGTTGTAAAGGCGGTGAACTTCTTATCCTCTTCTGACAAGACGATGCAATAAAGCCAAGAGGTAAAGTACATAGCACTGAAGATGGCATTACCTCCCAAGGCCACTAAAAAATCAGCCTGGTGAGGCAAGGGATGGGCATCCTTAAAACTCCGGGCGTTCAGCCAGGGATAATCCACACATACCCTGAGATCTCCGTTTTTCTTCCACACCAACACAAGCGGCAAGGCCCACTCACTGTGTGATTTGCGTATTATCTCATGTTCTTCCATTTCAGAAAGCACGCTCCTCAGCTTCTGATAGTGAGACTGAGGTACACGCCGGTATGGGAGCCTAAACGGACGACTGTCTGACAGATGGATGCGGTGAACAGACTCATTGACTTTGCCACAATCCAATTTGTGCTTGACAATACATCCTCATGCTTCCCAATGAGCTGCACCAACTGGTTCTTCCAATAGGAGGACACCTCACAAGCATCGATATCCAGGTCAGGGAGGTTGAGTTTACGCAAGCTTTCATGGATGTTGACGCCAGACCATGTCTCTTCGCCTCCAACGGCACTAGTTGAACACAGAATCAGAACACTCTGATTCTGCCTATACATGGTTTCATTACTCTCCATTTCGGACTATGCATCAAGGTCCTCAACTGTGACAGCAGGAAACACGTCAGCTATTTTTGTGTTCCTTTTCAAAGTCACAGGTCTGTCCAGAGGATTAATGACCCTGACTGGGACCCATCCGTCACCACACATGTGTGCGATGACTCTTCCCTCTAGGTGGCCTTTCTTATGGGTTTGTGCTTTGGGTGGTTCTATGACTATGGTGCTGCCCATTGAAATGGGGCAAACAGAAGGAAGCTTCGCCCATACAAGGTGTTCTTGACAAGCCGACAAAGTCACAGCCTGAGCCAGTTTTGCAGTGACCACAATGTTAGGAATGGTGTCACCTTTCCATCGAATGGAGCCTGACAACATGTTCAGAAACTGCTCAATGTCAGGTTCACCGGTTGTTTCAGGCCGATTCATAACATTCCAGTAGCTGGGAGTTTTCTTAAGTTGGGTAAGCAAATACTTAATGACATTAGTCCCCAGAATCAATTGGTCTCTCTGGCAAAGCACAACTACTGTGGGGATGCTTACTATCTGGCCGTAAACATCTATCTTCAGCTGGTGAGTTGCTTTTGGCTTGACTTTGACACCACCACAGCCAACAAGATGGACATATGTATGTAACTGATCTGATTGAATAAGGAGCCCTGTGCTCAGCAGCTCACGTTCGATTTCCTCGATAATTTTATATGCCATAGATCCACTATCCAGTAACGCTTTAACTGTCACTTTGTTATTTATAATAACTGTAGTATAGAACAGACTATCAGCCTTTTCCAATTTCATGGTATTCTGAAATAAGACTGCACTGTTAGCAACTGCAGACTTACAACACTCTTCGTAAACAGACATGTCATCTTCCAAAGTGAGGGTTTGACTGTTCACACTCACATAGTCCCCTCCCGTATGCGAGCTTGCTAGTTTCCCTGTGGGGTCTGGCTGTTGGGGGACAAGGTAGCTGGAGCGACGACTTTGTGACAATCCTTTTGCTGGTGTCCGATCTCAAAGCGCGACAAACATCTCCTCTCTCTCATGCAGTGCGAACAGGTGGAATGATCTTTTCAACACAGACTCTACAGGAGAAGTTTCCTGTTGAGAAGCTCTTGGTTGTGAGACAGTAGTGTTTTGGCTCGTACGTTCCAGTACTCTTTCCAACATACTTAGGACACGCTTAAGGGTGCCAGCTTCAGAAGTTGTAGGTTCAACGGCCTTTGTGGAAGTATTAGCAAGATAGACAGACGCATCTACATTCAACCTCGCTCCCTGAACATCAACATGATGGGGGTTGGCTGACACTTTGGCTGTTGCGACTTGAATTGTGTTGGCTTTATGCGCTACTGTAGACATTTTCTTTAACTGGGTTTCTCTTTGGTGTTAATCTATTGCCTCCTGAATTTCATTGACGGACCATTTACTTATAGGTTAACATTTGAACACGCTAGATAATTCAGGGTCAGGACGGTTCCGGATGAACATCAAAGCAATTTCAGAGCTCATGTTTTTCAACTCTCCACCTTGTTTTCGGAGGTGGCTACCTGCCAGTGCTGCAGCTGCATTTAGTCTGACCCAGATGTCAACAGAATATTCATTTGCTTTGGGACAGGTTGCATAAAAATCAGCGAGTGGCTGACATGATGCGGGGCTGTCACTAAAGTAACGCTTCAACACATCGTAGATAGTTTCAGAGGAAACATGTGCGCTTGGACTACTCTTAAGTCTGACTTTGACAATGCTCTTAAATCTGCCTAACAGGTGGCCTAGGATCTCATTAGGTTGGTAAGCTTCAGGGGAGTCTTTTTTCCGCAAATACAAATCCATTAGTTCAATCCAGTCTTGGACATTGTACCTGTCTGTCCCATCACCTCTAAACATAGTGGGTTCCTTGACATCTGGTTTAATGACAAGGCTGACATTAGTAAGGCTCAAGCCTGCATGAGAATTCTCAAATCTGATGCAACTTGTAGAAGCATTTGAATTGCTCGCAAATAGCCTTGAAGCAATTGAGTCTCCAATCTGACTGCCTAACTCCTAAAACATTGACATTATTTGGGGTGGAAGCAGTAGGTTCAGTAAGGTGATTACCTAATGGACCGTGTGATTCATGGCTATATTCTAACACTCCTGGTTTACCCACAACAAATTCATTGTTTCGCTATAACCCCCTGCCTCTACAAAACATGGCGTTAACATATCAAAGTCCCTTTGTGCATCAGACATGATAAAATCTAACAACAGTAACAAGATAATTGCGGGGGAAAAAAGTTACCTCCTAAAATGTCTGCAAAAATAGAGGGAAAATAAAAGTTCAATAGTCCAATTAACATATAAGCAGACTACAGTTCAATGTGAGCCTCTCCAGAATTTTTTTTTTGTTACAACCAGAACTTTGGCGACCTTGGTTCCCTGGCCTTTATGTATGGCTATCCCACGGCACAGGCACGCTGTTCAACTCCGTCGATCGGAGATGTGTGATTTGCGTCGATCATCAAAATGAAACCACAGTTGAACATAGAACATTACAATAATTGGGAACAAGTTGACTAAAGTTCACAAAATAAAAAAGAATACAATGCATTTAGACATTTTTAATCCAGCTACACGCGCACACACAAAACAAACAATATCAGTGAATTAAACAGAACAGGTTTCAAAGCAGATGTTAAAGTCAAGGAAGCTGTTATTTGACCATTGGTTTTCGTCTTGTGTGTAGCTGAATTGTTATTACCAGCTGTAGGACTTTGATGAAAGTGAAAGTAGTTATGCGCGTAGCTCTGTCAAATGTTTACAATCTCTGATAACCGAACACTACTCCAGCAGGAAAAAAACGGTTCCCCGCCAAAGACGAGTTTTTACGGCAATCAGTGTTTGTACTGTTGTACAGCAGGTGGCGCTATTACACACCTTTGGGAAAAAGTACACAATCCCAGAACCTATAACGTATATGTTTAAGTTGTTGTTAATGATTGTTCTGAGTGTAATCTGGGCGGAATCTTTGACAAAAATCATTAATTATCTCAGCTGTTTAATCAAAATGAGGCATTTTAAAGAAACCTACCCACATCTACGGAGTGAGAAAAAACGAACAAATGATTTTGTTTAAAAGCTGATACTTCTTTCATTTGACATGTTGTTTGTCCATATATTCTTCACAGAAAGTTTACTGTGAGCCATTAAAGTTGGGTGAATATGTTGAAAACACTGGCGTAGGCTGGCAACTTTTTTTTAAAGGCTGGTGGCGAATGAGTTAAAGACAATATCTTGCTTGGCGTGGAACGTTGAGCTTTATAATTTTGCAGGTATTATTTATGCTCTAACAGCAGCATTACACACTAACTAAAGGTTGAAATATGGGATCGTGGGTAATGGGACCTTAAAGAGTTGTTCTACCGGTTAACAGTAGTATATTCCACACGAAAACAAAGATCCACGATGGTGTTTAACCAAGAAAACAAGATAACAGTAAACAGACAGGACACAGACTAACTAGGACTAGATAAACTAACACTTGACATGAACTAAGAAAAACAACGAAACCTAAGGCTATGCCATGGCTCCGCCGCAAGACCAAGAATAGACATGACAAGATGGCGGACCGTGACATAAGCGCCCCCTTAAAGAACACCTCCAGGTGTTCATCAAGGAGAAGACTAACAAGACAAGACACACTGGGTAACAGACAAAACATAGCAAAGAAGATTAAGGGCAAACAATAGGATTGGGATGTGACAACAAAAACAGCAAACAAGGGAGGGGGGGCGGGGGCAAACAAGAGTACATGGGGGGTTCAGAGGGGTTTTGGCAAGGTGGGGGCGGGACAGTCTTAGCCCTGGGTGGCACTCAGGAGTGCGAAGGCTTAACAGGAGGAGTTCTGGGGGGAGCTGTCTTTGTCCCCCGCTGGAATGCCGGGCTGGACCCCGGCTGCCACACGGACTGGATCAGACTTACAACTTGGCAGACTGCTTACATTCAAACATGGCAACATAACACACTGCATGACATTTTGTTTTCATGATCTTATGTTACTGACCCTTTAAACACTTCATGAGGTCTTCACGAGTTACCAGCTTGCTAAAAATACCCTCATATGCGCAGGCATACACTGAGCATGTATTACCCAGCACACAGCATTGTTTGGATGCCAGTTAAGTTCTGTTTTAAAACATAAATCATAAAAGCTGTCCAATCACGTCGCGACTATACACGTAAGCTGTCAGGTTCGATATCTTTAGGTGCACTGTCAAAATGCCAGTCTGAACGCTAAGCGTTCTGGACCAAAAGAACCAAACTGCAAATATGAATGCAGCCTAACTTACACTAGTAAGTACAGATAAATGAATATGTTGAGTTTAATCATGTTCTATAAATCAGAGTTGTCCTTGTTTTTTTCAAACTATGCCTGCCAAACGAACACCATATGCACAATCACATATAAAAGGCGTAGCACAGCTCTCCTCAATAAGCTGCTTAATTTGACACCTCATTAATGGGTCTATGACAAACAGTGTTGGACATGTTATTCACAGATGTTTTGTCCAGAAAAATAAAAACAGAATAGTTTTTTAAGACACAAAAAATACAAAAAGTATTTAAAAGGCTACTAAAAGTAAAAGAATAAACAAAAGTTCAGGCCAAGTATACATAGAAGTATGCCTAAGGATATCTCAATCCAAAGCTGAAGTACAAGTATTGGCCAAATATACTTAAACTTTATGCTCAGTAAAATCAAGTATACTTAAAGGGAAAATGTAAGTATATTTCTGAGAACATACAAGTACATAAGACTGAAAGTATAATTTCCTATTTTAAGTTTCAAAGATGTGCACTAACTGCACACTTGAAAGTAATTATGCTTGACAAGAGACATAATTTATGTCCTCATCCAAAGCAATCTGTCCTTTTTTCCACTGCGACTTCATTTAAAGAACAGTTGGAGGGATAAAGCAAAAATAGGGGGAAGGAAAAAGCAGATGAAAGGTCAAGAAGATATTAAGCCTGTATTATCAGCAGTCTTTTCCTGGCTTCCACAGGCAGCTTGTTTCTATGCTGCCACCTAGCCAAGCATGAAGGGAGTATAATTTTAGCCAATCTCCCAGTAGCTTGGGTGTATAGAAAGTCATTGTAGGGTAGCAAAATGGTCACAAAAGAGCCACTGATAAAGATCTGCATAGGTAATGCCAGGACAGCAATAAGTGCAATTTTTGTGTCCCTACATTCAGCCGGCACTCACTTACAGCTCTGACCACTATTTGTCCCTTTGGCTTTTGAAAGTGATGGATAGCATTTTTGTTCTGTATAATTGAAAGAGCCAGGGTATGTGCGAAAATTAATTAATTCCCTGAGCAAATAATGCATTACCCTGGATACTTCTCTACTGTTTATCAGGCCACGCAGCCAAAGACTTTGTTTGCTCGCATCAACTTTCCACAGCTACCCCTAAAAGGGCCAATTCAAGCATTTGAAAGGCTTCCAGTCATTTTGGTGGTATTTGTTGTGATACATCTTTGGTATCAAAACCATAAGCAAGGGCAGCAATAAAAGACAAACACACAAGCCAGTATACACGAATGTATCAAGCTATTCATTTTACACTACAAATTTTAATTTCCATTTACCCATAAACATTCAATTCCATTCAATTTTATAGGCCTATATATAACGCTTTTCACAATGTGAATTGTTCCAAAGCTGCTTTACAGGAGAAAATAAGAAAAATACAAAAACAACAAAAAAGGTAAATTACAGCACAGTGCCAGTATGTATAAAAGTATTTATAAAACAAGCAAGATCTCATGATATCTAATAAATGCAGTCTCCCTGTGGTTTATTTAGAATATTATGCATTAAGTGAATGCTTGGGTGAAAAGATGTGTCTTAGATCTAGATTTAAATATGGAGAGTGTGTCTGACCCTCGAATAGTATCTGGAAGGTTATTCCAGAATTTAGGCGCTACATATAAGAAAGCTCTGACCCCTTTGGTGGATTTAGTTATTCTAGGTGTTATCCAAAGTCTTGAATTTTGAGATCTTAGAGAGTGTGATGGGTTGAAATATGATAGAAGCTCTGTTAAGTAGGTAGGAGCGAAACCGTTTAAAGATTTATAAGTAATTAAAATAACTCTCAACTCAACTTTATTTATATAGTGCTTTTTACAATTTTCATTGTTACAAACTAGCTGTACATGAGACATATTGACTATAGGCAAATTATCTAAAGTTATATACCTGTAAAAAAAAAAAAGGTGAAAACACAACAGACACACAAAATGCACACATCGATTTAGACACACACACATGGACGGACACACAGACAAGCACGCAGGTGCGTGCATACACGCGCACACACACACAAAAACAGACAGACACGCACACACGCACAGTGAAAGCAAACATTTAAGATAAAGGAGAGTGTGACAAGCAAGGTGTACAAGAGCCGTGAGGGAATGATGTGGGGCTTGTGACAATAGTGATAATGAGTGTCAGCTGTCATCGCTTCACTGGCTACCCATTATGTATCGTATTGATTTTAAAATTCTTTTAATTACTTACAAAGCCCTGAACGGTTAAGCACCTACTTACTTAACCAAGCTTTTATCACGTTACAACCCATCACGCTCTCTAAGATCTCAAAACTTAGGACTTTTGACAACATCTAGAATAACAAAATCCACCAAAGGGCGACGAGCTTTCTCATACGTAGCACCTAAACTCTGGAATAGCCTTCCTGATACTATTCGAGGGTCAGACACACTCTCCCAATTTGAATCTAGATTAAAGACACATCTTTTCAGCCAAGCTTTCACTTAATGCATAGTTAATGAACAGCAGCTACGCTAATTATTCTCTTTATTATCTTTCCGCCTCTGCCTCGGGATGCCCATCCCGAGGTAGGAAGATGTTGCACCATGTCCAGACGACCGATAGATGCCCATCCCCAATTTGAGATTACGCCAGCTACAGCTGCAGACTGACTGACCATCCCAGCTCCATCTAAGGCAATTCCACCACCAGCCAAGAGAAATATGACCATCGGACCAGCTCAGACCACTACATCCCCAACCAAGAGCAAAGACGGACTATTTTATCTTATTAATGCTTAAGTTACAATATTTGGTATTAAATGCTAAACTAAAATCACATGTCACCAGTTTGATTGCAGCTATGACACGTCAGAGGGGATCTGGCCCTCCCGGTTGAGCCTGGTTTCTCCCGAGGTTTTTTCTCCATTAATCAATCATTGGAGTTTGGGCTCCTCGCCACAGCAGGGCAGTGTTGGCCTGCTCATCGGGAGACTGCATTCATTCATTTATTTATTTAGAAATTAGACATTATTTATTAGAATGATCTTACACGTTGTATAAATACCATGCACTGTGCTGTGTTTTAACTTTTCTGTTTTTCCTGTTTGCCCCTGTAAAGCTGCTTTGAAACAATACACATTGTGAAAAGCGCTATATAAATAAACTTGAATTGAATTGAGCTGCACATTGCACGTGCTCCGTATCTCTCACGATGGAGATCGGAAGCATAAAAGGACAAGCGTCAGAGTGTATGACGAGAGAGGAACGGGCCCGGACATGTGTTTATTTTGTATATACAGTTGAAAGAAAAAGTATGTGAACCCTTTGGGCTTACTTGGATTTCTTCATAAATTGGTCATAAAATGTGTTCTGATCTTCATCTAAGTCACAACAATAGAGAAACACAGTCTGCTTAAACTAATACCGCACAAACATTATACGTTTTCATGTTTTTATTGAACACAATATTTAAACATTCATAGTGCAGGGTGGAAAAAGTATGTGAAACTTTGGGTTTAATAACTGGTTGACCCTCCTTTGGCAGCAATAACCTCAACCAAATGTTTCCTATAGTTGCAGATCAGACCTGCACAACGGTCAGGAGAAATTTTGTACCATTCCTCTTTACAAAAGTGTTTCAGTTCAGCAATATTCTTGGGATGTCTGGTGTGAATCGCTCTCTTGAGGTCATGCCACAGCATCTCAATCAGGTTGAGGTCAGGACTCTGACTGGGCCACTCCAGAAGGCGTATTTTCTTCTGTTGAAGCCATTCTGTTTTTGATTTACTTCTATGCTTTGGGTCATTGTCCTGTTGCATCGTTTATCCTCTGTTAAGCTTCAGTTGGCGGACAGATGGTCTTAAGTTTTCCTGCAAAATGTCTTGATAAACTTTGGAATTCATTTTTCCATCGATGACAGTAATCTGTCCAGGGCCTCAGGCAGCAAAGCAGCCCCAAACCATGATGCCCCCTCCACCATATTTCACAGTTGGGATGAGGTTTTGATGTTGGTGTGCTGTGCCTTTTGTTCTCCACACATAGCGTTGTGTGTTCTTTGCAAACAACTCAATTTTGGTTTCATCTGTCCACAGAATGTTTTGACAGTAGTGCTGTGGAACATCCAGGTACTCTTTTGCAAACTTCAAACATGCTGCAATGTTTTTTTTGGACAGCAGTGGCTTCCTCCGTGGTGTCCTCCCATGAAGTCCATTCTTGTTTAATGTTTTCCTTATTGTAGATTTGTCAACAAAAATGTTAGCATGTGCCAGAGATTTCTGTAAGTGTTTAGCTGACACTCTAGGATTCTTCTTCACCTCATTGAGCATTCTGCGCTGTGCTCTTGCAGTCATCTTTACAGGACGACCACGCCTAGGGAGTGTAGCAACAGTGCTGAATTTTCTCCATTTGTAGACAATCTGTCTTACCGTGGACACATGGACATCAAGGCTTTTAGATATACTTTTGTAGCCCTTTCCAGCTTTATGTAAGTCAACAATTCTTGATCGTAGGTCTTCTGAGAGCTCTTTTGTGCGAGGCATGGTTCACATCAGACAACACTTCTTCATAACAGCAAACTCAAAACTGGTGTGTGTTTTTTATTGGACAGGCCAGCTTTAATCAACACATCCAATCTCATCACATTGATTGGACCCCAGGTTGGCTGACTCCTGGCTCCAATTAGCTCTTGGAGAAGTCATTAGCCTAGGGTTTCACATACTTTTTCCACCCTGCACTATGAATGTTTACATGTTGTGTTCAATAAAAACATGAAAACGTATAATGTTTGTGCGGTATTAGTTTAAGCAGACTGTGTTTGTCTATTGTTGTGACTTAGATGAAGATCAGAACACATTTTATGACCAATTTATGAAGAAATCCAAGTAAGTCCACAGGGTTCACATACGCTTTCTTTCAACTGTATGTTCTTGTGGCCATTAGTCGACTGTGAGGTGGCTGCCAGCCTATTACTTCCATGTTATTGTTTGTTTATTTTGATTAAAGTATGTTTGAATGTTCGCTGGTTCCCGCCTCCTTTCTTCCCTACTTTGAACGTGGTTACGTTGGTGCCAAAACCCGGGAGGAAGGAGAGACATGATATCTGAGAGCCCATGCTGCTGAGTGGCATCGCGGTGCTGAGGAGTTCGGGCAGCACAGACGAGCGACGTCCACCAGAAGCTAGCCGAGGCGTAGGTGCTGGAACTAGACGAATCGGCTGGGACAGAGAGCCATGCTCCTGGGACAAGGTTGGGTGGTGTCGTCGCCATTGACCGTGAGCTGGAATCCTGCTGCCAACAGCCATCAAGGTGAGGAGCAGCAAACGGGGGTCACGCTACCAGCTGCCCTCAGATGGAAGAGCCATCGCCGGCCACCATGACCATTTGTGGCTGCAATGGAAAACGCTAAGTTTGTGTTTGTCTCTTTAAATTCAAAAGAGCATCTGCTCCCCTCCCCGTATGCAAAATAGGAGGTAGAGCGCTTACACTGCTTTGGATGACGTTAAAACAAGCAACGTGGCGGAAAGCGCAATTCAATTCAATTCAATTCAAGTTTATTTATATAGCGCTTTTCACAATGTGTATTGTTTCAAAGCAGCTTTACAGGGGCAAACAGGAAAAACAGAAAAGTTAAAACACAGCACAGTGCATGGTATTTATACAACGAGTAAGTTCATTCTAATAAATAACATCTAATTTCTAAATAAATAAATAAATAAATGAATGAATGCAGTCTCCCGGTGAGCAGGCCAACACTGCCCTGCTGTGGCGAGGAACCCAAACTCCAATGATTGATTAATGGAGAAAAAAAACCTCGGGAGAAACCAGGCTCAACCGGGAGGGCCAGATCCCCTCTGACGTGTCATAGCTGCACTCAGACTGGTGACATGTGATTTTAGTTTAGCATTTAATACCAAATATTGTAACTTCAGCATTAATAAGACAAATAGTCCGTCTTTGCTCTTGGTTGGGGATGTAGTGGTCTGAGCTGGGATGGTCCGATGGTCATATTTCTCTTGGCAGCTGGTGGAATTGCCTTAGATGGAGCTGGGATGGTCAGTCAGTCTGCAGCTGTATCTGGTGTAATCTCAAATTGGGGATGGGCATCTGTCGGTCGTCTGGACATGGTGGAACTTCTTCCTACCTCGGGATGGGCATCTGTCGGTCGTCTGGACATGGTGGAACTTCTTCCTACCTCGGGATGGGCATCCCGAGGCAGAGGCAGAAAGAGAATAAAGAGAATAATTAGCGTAGCTGCTGTTCATTAACTATGCATTAAGTGAAAGCTTGGCTGAAAAGATGTGTCTTTAATCTAGATTTAAATTGGGAGAGTGTGTCTGACCCTCGAATAGTATCAGGAAGGCTATTCCAGAGTTTAGGTGCTACGTATGAGAAAGCTCGTCCACCTTTGGTGGATTTTGTTATTCTAGGTATTGTCAAAAGTCCTAAGTTTTGAGATCTCAGCGAGCGTGATGGGTTGTAACGTGATAAAAGCTCGGTTAAGTAAGTAGGTGCTAAACCGTTCAGGGCTTTGTAAGTAATTAAAATAATTTTAAAATCAATGCGATACTTAATGGTTAGCCAGTACAGCGATGATAAAACTGGGGTTATGTGATCGTATTTTCTTGACCTAGTAAGAACTCTGGCAGCTGCATTCTGAACTAACTGTAGTTTGTTTATCGATAATACAGGACAACCACTAAGTAGAGCATTACAATAGTCAAGCCGTGAGGTCACAAATGTATGAATAAGCTTTTCTGCGTCTGCAACACATAAACTATTTCGTAATTTGGCAACATTTCTAAGGTGGAAGAAGGCTGTTTTTGTGATATTTTAGATGTGATTTTTAAATGACAGGTTGCTGTCTAATATAACGCCTAGGTCTTTAACTGTATTTGTTGGAGTAACAGTGCAGCTTTCAATTTGCAGGCTGTAATCGGTGATATTCGGTTTACTTAATTTTGGTGCTATAAGTAATATTTCTGTTTTGCTAGAGTTTAAAAGGAGGAAATTACTAGTCATCCAATGTTTTATGTCCTCGATGCACTCTGCCAGTTTGGATAGCTTAAAGGAATCATCTGGTCTTGATGAGATATATAGCTGAGTATCATCTGCATAACAGTGGAAGCTAATTCCATGTTTTCTAATAATGTTGCCGAGGGGCAGCATGTATATGGAGAAAAGCAAGGGTCCTAAAACCGATCCCTGAGGTAATCCATAATTGACTTGCGTAAGATTTGACGATTTCCCATTTAAATGGACGTATTGATATCGGTCTGTTAAGTAAGATCTGAACCATTGCAGTGCCTGTCCCTGAATACCGATATAATGGTGTAAACGATCTAGTAGTATTTTATGGTCTACAGTATCGAAAGCAGCACTAAGGTCAAGCAGGACTAAGAGTGAGATGTTTCCTTTATCTGAAGCAATAAGAAGGTCATTTGTAATTCTAACGAGCGCAGTTTCAGTGCTGTGATGCGGTCTAAAGCCAGACTGAAACTTTTCGTGCATGTCATTATTTTGTAGGAAGGTACACAGTTGAGTTGACACTACTTTTTCTAGTATTTTAGACAAGTACGGGAGATTTGAAATCGGTCTATAGCTTCCAAGTTCATTTGGGTCTAAATTTGGTTTTTTGATAAGAGGCTTAATTACAGCCAGTTTAAAGGGTCCTGGGACATGTCCTAGATTAATAGACGAGTTGATTATGTTACAAATGGGCTCAATTACAGCAGGTAGTAACTCTTTTAATAAAGTTGTCGGAATGGGGTCTAATAAGCATGTCGTCGGTTTGGATGTTGCAATAATTTTAATTAAATCTTCCTGATTTATAGGAGAAAAACACTCTAGCTTTTCTTTTTGGGTGACGCTTGAAACTAATTCTTCCGACAAACTTGGAGGTTTGGTTTTAGCTATGTTGTCTCGTATTATTTCGATTTTCTCTGTAAAAAATTTCATGAATTCATTGCTACCAAGGTGCGGCGGAATACCCAGGTCAGGTGGAGTCTGTTTGTTTGTTAATTTAGCAATTGTACTAAATAAAAACCTTGGATTGTTTTTGTTATTTTCTATGAGGCTACGGAAGTGCTCGGCTTTTGCTGCTTTTAGTGCCTTTTTGTAACAGCTTGCACTCTCTTTCCATGCAATTTTAAAGACCTCTAATTGGGTTTGTTTCCATTTTCGCTCCAGTTTACGCGTTTCTCTTTTTAGGGCGCGAGTGGTGTTATCATACCATGGTGCTATGTTCTTTTCATTTATCCTTTTTGACTTCATAGGTGCGACCGCTTCTAATGTATTAGAGAAAATAGTGCCCATGTTGCTGGTCATGTCATCGAGCAATTTTATATTCGTTGGAAAGGTTATTAGAGAAGTCAGATCTGGCAAGTTCTTTACGAAACTATCTTTAGTAGTTGAGGTGATTGTTCTACCTTGTCGATAACGAGATATACAACTGATTTCTGCAGTGCGCAGTGTACATATTATAAGATGGTGATCGGAAACATCGTCGCTTTGAGGTATAATATCGATATTGGTTAGATCGGCTCCGTGAGATATAATCAAGTCTAGGGTATGATTAAGGCGATGAGTAGGTCTATTGATGTATTGTGTTACACCACAAGAGTCTAGTAGTTCTTTAAACGCCACAGCTAATGGATCGTTAGCACTGTCTACGTGGATATTAAAATCTCCAACAATCAGTACTTTATCGACGTTAACCAATAGATCCGATAAGAAGTCTGCGAACTCTATCAGAAAATTAGTGTAAGGCCCAGGGGGTCTATACACAGTAACCAATGTAAGAGAGACCAATGATTTTTTACTTTTGTTTGGAACTGTTATGTTCAACGCAAGCATTTCAAATGATTTAAATGTATGCATTGTTCTCCGAGTAACGGTAAGAAAGTCTCTAAAGATTGTTGCGACACCACCACCTCGACCAACCGGACGTGGCTCATGAATATAACCGTAGCTTGGAGGAGTAGACTCATTTAGACCAAAATAATCATTTGGCTTAAGCCAGGTTTCAGTGAGGCAAAGTATATCAAAACTGTTGTCTGTGATCATTTCATTTACAATAACTGCTTTTGGATTTAGTGATCTAATATTAAGTAGCCCAAACTTTAGGCGTTGGTTTTGCTCATTAAATATATTGTCTTTTGGTTTAATCATGATAAGATTTTTTCTCTGACTTTTAAATAAATTATTATTTGGTTGTATTATTCGGGGGACAGACACAGTCTCTATGCATTTGAAAGCAGTAACATTCTTAACAGTTGGGTGAGAAGAACACAGACTGTAGTTAAAATTTGTACTTACTAGTCAAATGGTGTCTCTAATTAAGCAATTAAGCAATTAAGTCTCTAATGCCCTTTGCACCCAAAACCATAAACTAACTGCAATAAGAATCACCTTAATGCCTTGCTCATGAATACAAATTAAATGGAAAACATATGTTCACCATTTACTGTATGAAATGTTGTCCACTGATGATTAATCATGTGTATGCATATTTCTAACAGACATTAACACGGATTTAGGCAAAAACATGCATTCAGAGTACTTGTATGTGTCAGACAGGTATGTAAAGATCAGCAACCAGGTGTTATTACATTATGAGTAGCAATTTCTGCGTAACCTCAGTGTCTTACAAATGCAAACACAATTTTTATCTGCTCTTAGTATTGTCGCAGTTAGGACATACGAGAAAACACTGAACTCACCGAGAAAGACACTGCTATAACTTTCTTTTGGTGTGATGAATAAGCTTTACAGAAATCATGCAGGTAAACAACAGCCGCTAACGTGCTCAATACATTATTTAAGACAGGCGATTTAAAAACGATGTGTAATTCTTACTTCTTCCGGAGATGAAGCTTGATCGCGAACAGCTGGTACCGATCTTTTTCTGAGAATATTATTTTTGCAAAACCCATGCTATACTGAACCGCGTCGACTCCCGCAACCCCGGGAGCCGAAGATACATTCGGCGGAAGGTGACTGGCTGGAGCCTGCTTCAATTTTTCAACCTTTCCGGTTACCGGGAGCTCTAGCTCCCGACCTAGGGGTCGCATCGACTCTTCTTCCAACGGGTCCTGGCTCATTTCTGTAAGTCTTTCCGGACCGGAGCTATGGGCCGGTGAATATTGGTTTGTCGATCCGGAAAAAGGGCTTCTTCCCCGTACGCAGAGTTCTCTGCGTCCCGCCTGGGACCTTAAAAAAGAATGGGTGGATTTGTATAATTATAGGGTGTTTCTGCACACACGCTGGCTCCTAAATTACTGGTGGATAAACATTTAAAACTGCATTTTCCAGGGGCCTCATTTATAAAGCTTGCATACGCACAAAACGGGGCTGAAAACATGCGTACGCCAGTTCCTGCGCAAAAGGTGGGATTTATAAAGAAAAACTTGACGTGAAAATATGCGCACCTACACGCAAACTCTGACCCATGCGTACGCACATTTTGAAGACAAAGCAGCTTGGCGACGCTGATGGTGAGTTGAGGAACTGACTGCCGATAAAGGGAATTAACCCTTTGCAAAATGGCAAAATTTACTTTGACATATTTCAATATTTACAATATTTACAAGTTGCTCATAGGTCCCGGTTACAACAAAAAATACAAATAACATTAAACACCATTATGGGTCCTAAAGATACATACATGCATGTTTAGTTTAAAGTAGTGGTGGGCCGTTAACGGCGTTAACGCCGTTAACGCAGTGAGACTTTTATCGCGCGATAAAAAAAATGTCGCCGTTAATCTATTCTCAAAGTTGGGTTGGGAGCTGGGTCTATACTACGCAAGCTATGATGACTTTCACCTTGATATTTTAGCGCGGATGTATACCAGCTTAACTGCAATGTACGGGGCGAGAACGAGATTTTTCAACTCGCGTCATTCGCGGAAGCAGAAGCCGCCTCATCATCTCATAACCAGGGCTTCATTCGCGTCCTTAGCGCCGCCTCATCATCTCATAACCAGGGCTTCATTCGCGCGATTGGCGCAGCAAGTAGGTCTATTGGCTCTTTGCATTAACATATAAATCACTCGCGCTTGACACGCCATTCGCGTTTGGTCTGAACACAACATAAAGTTACTGTGAAATTACCGCATCAAACGTGACATGCTAACATGGATGCAGCTATGAAGCCGCCGGGTTTGCTTCAGCGAATATTATTTTTTAATAAGCTTCCCAATAGAAACATCGACAAGACTAAGGTTGTTTGCACCTTGTACAATGCGGAATTGGTTTAAAAAAAAAAAACACTTTCTCTCAACAGGTAGTGGTCTAGCTTTAGTTGAAACCAGTAACTTTGTATTGAGATCTGATGTATTATGGCTCCTGTATGACATATCGCTTGTTGCTCCCTCACTCTTTGTAAGTCGCTTTGGATAAAAGCGTCTGCTAAATGACTAAATGTAAATGTACTGTAGGAGCTCTTCCAGTCTCAAGTACCACCTAAACGCAAATCATCCCTTAGCTAATGCGGAAGTAAACACAAGTTCATCTTATTGAACATAATTTAATTTTCATCACCAATTATCATAGTAGAAAAGCATTCTCAAGCAATTTGAGATGCATTTTGGAAACAGGAGATGAGCCCCTGGTCTAATGCGCCACCTGGCTTGAGAAACCCGTTCTCAAAGACTTACTTTTAGTCATTATTTGGGTAGCACACATATTCTGAATGCCTTCGGCAGAATTCAAATGAGCCATTTTAATCTAGATTAATCTAGATTAATTCCAAAATAAATCTAGATTAATCTAGATTTAAAAAATTAATCTATGCCCACCAGTAGTTTAAAGACATAAAAGGAACTATATGCTGAAAGTACGTGAATTTAATTTCTTTCACTTCCATTCTTAAATGGATGTAGGCCTATCGCTCATTATGTGATCAATGTGATAAGGTGTGAATTATTACATCTGATCGCTGAAACATAAATAGCCTACTGCAGCAACACTTATGTGCATATTGTATGATGGATGCGCTGGCACTGCTGGAAGACTATGCCAATGGCAGACTTCAGAGGGAAAAAGTATTCAGGGACTGTGAGGATTTCCTAGCCCATGATGATGAGTGGCTAATAAGCCGCTTTAGATTTCCTAGAGCCATGCTCTTGGATCTGTGTGCTGAACTTGGCCCAGCATTACAAAGACCAACAACACGGAACCGCGCCATCCCGGTACCACCCCAAGTACTTTCAGTTTTAGGATTTTTGGCAACTGGGACATATCAGCGGGAAAAAGGCGACAGGTGACTAAGTGTACTTTTTTTTTAAGCAAAACCTTATTGATTTTAACATTCCTATTAATTTGTCATAGGTCTGGGATTTCACAGCCATCCCTAAGCTCATTAGTGCCATACGGTCGGGACACACTTGTGCTGGGGACCTCGGGAAACTCCATAGCCCCTGCAGACTCTGCGATGGGAGTTTCGTCACACTGGTCTCCCGCAGACTCTGCAAGAATAAGGTCTAAACCAATTGTGTAACTTATTTTGTTTAATTGAGCACACAAGCAATACAATTATTTACCTGGTTCCCCTGTATCCAGCACATCTGTGTCTCCCTCCCTCTCAGACACAATGCCACACACACTGGTTTGGCCAAGAATCGAGGCCATTCGGGTCTCCATTGGGGACAAATCGGGGGCACCTTTGCCCCCACCAGTCGGACACACACTCTGTCGGTGAGAGGCAAGCTGTTTCTTTGCTCCCACCTTAAGATCGGACCACTTCTTTTTTACATCTGGAACCGTCCTGTTTGCCGAAGTAACTGCGTTTACCGCAGCAGTGATGTGTTGCCACTCTAAATATTTTTTTTTTATTGGTAATTCCACTGCTGTGGCCACCAAACAAAATAGCCTTCCTTTCATCCACCTCACTCACAAGAACCTCTATTTCTGCCTCAGAGAAATTTCGCTTCTTGCCCTTGCTCTCCATTGCTGCCATGATTTTGTTTTTAAAAAACACAAATTTCCTTGCTCCTTTTAATATGCATGGCCAATGAGGTAATTTGCATTGTCTATATATGGTTGAATGTGGGCGGATAAAAGGTGGTAAATAATTTTTTTTTTGCGTGCGCAAATTATCAGGTAGGCTGTGATTTATAAAGTGAAAATTGCTTGCAGGTGTGCGTACGCATGGTTACGCGTGTGCACTTGGATGAATGATGTCAGCATCACAAAACCAATCACGTTCAACATGGATAGAGGGAGTTCCATATGTTTCTTAGGACATAGCTATGCTCAAATTAGTAACACAAAAGGAGCCACTGGAGATTCACGTGGGAGAAAACCTGTCGGCCAACCAGAAGCAAGATCTCCACACCCTGGTCAGTCAGTTCCGTTTTTTTTTTTTTCAGAGTGGCCCGGGCAGACCAGGATATTACATCACGAGATTAGAACCCCTCCAGGCCTCGTTGTCAGGCAGCACCCTTACCGGGTCCTGGAGTCTCGTCGGCTGGCTATAGAGGAAGAGATCACCCTCATGAAGGAGTTAGGGGCAATAGACCCATCCAGTAGCCCCTGGTCGAGTCCTATCATGATGTTCCCCAAACCTGACGGCAATCTCCGCTTCTGTAATGAATTCTGTTGGCTGAACGAGGCCTCCAGCTTTGATGGTTACCCCATGCCCCGAGTGGATGAGCTCTTTGACCGGCTGGGGAAGGCGCGTTACATCACCGCCTTAGACTTAACAAGGGATACTGGCAAGTCCCCTTAGCCCCAGACGCACGGCAGAAGACGGCCTTCAGCACGCCCTCTGGCCATTGGCAATACAAAGTGCTACCCTTTGGTCTCCACAGAGCCCCAGTCACATTCGAGAGACATTCCACTTTACCGTGATACATCGAGGCGGTGCCTCCCACGGCGAGGATGTGGTCAGGTTGGACATCCCGGTAGAAAGGTAGAAACCCCCCTTTATCTCCAGGCATCCCTCTGCAGGTCGTCCCATCGACCCACCTCAACGCTTAGGGGGAGGGGATGTGACGAGTCACCCCTAGCGCAATCAGCGTAGCCATGGGAATCAACGAGAAACAGCTGCCAATCGTCAGAGGCTCATCTCAACCGGCATAAAAGCCGGCATTGCCAGAGGAATGGTGAGCAACTACTCCACAATTCAATGTGTCTGACAGCAAACTCTCTTGTTTTATGGCAGGGTCTGACGACTGAAGATCGCCACCTCGATCCCGGAAGAAGCCGCGCTCGAGTTAACAAAGGGATTTAACACGCACGACCACCAAGAACACGGAGGACAGCCAGGAGTCACGCTGCACACACCCGGGGACATTCGAGGAGTCATGCTACACACACCAGGGGACATTCGAGGAGTCATGCTACACACACCAGGGGACATTCTCCACGGGATACTCACCGTTGTTGTTGCTCGGGCTCATGGCCATGGGCCAGTGTTTGAATAAATCTCCTCTCTGGGGTGTGATAACTGCAACTTTGTGTGTGCGTTGTTCCTCCACCCATCACAGATGGTCATCTCAATCCAGACTCTGGATTTGACTGAGGGCCATGTTGAAATGCTTCTGTAGTCAGGATAGCAAAAACCTCTGGCATACATAGGAACCCCTGTCTCCCACCAACAGGCTATCAAACAGTCCTGTCATAGAACAAAGAAGAGAAGATTGCATTGAAGTTGGAAATTATTCACATATTAAATTCATTTAAAGGGTTTTTTACTGTTCCCCATTTACATTACCTTCCTTCCTCTGCCCCCAGATATCTGGGTATAAAAATGTCTTTCTTTGGTGGAACACGGAGAGGAATGCTTATAATTTAAACAGTTCTTGGGCCCAATTGACAACCATAATAGGAAAAATTACATACATTCTTCAAAACAACTTTTGTGTTCAACTTAACCAAAAAAAAGTATCACTATGGTTGTCAATGGGGTCCAAGAACTGTTTGGTTATACAGTTGTGTTGAAAATTATTCAACCCCCAATGCTGTAAATGGTTTTAGGGAATTTAGTGTACATTTGTAATTGTATTCAGAATGAAATCCTACAAGGACTTCTTAAAGAACCATATGCAACTAAAATGACATCAATTAGTTTTGTAATACAGTAGTAAATGTTTCTTTTGTGAATTCTTCATTGACATAATTATTCAACCCCTTAAAGACTACCACTCTGAAGAACAGAGGTTCAATGAAGTGTTTTCAATCAGGTATTGAAAACACCTGTGGATATCAGGGAGCAGCAATAAAGCCTAATAAGCACCAATTAGGCAGCTTTAAAATGACTGTGATACTCAGCTCCTTCTAGACATTTACTGGTGTTATTACAAACATGGTGAGGTCAAGAGAATGGTCCAGGAAGACAAGAGAACAGGTGATTACTCTTCACAGGAAGGGCAATGGCTATAAGAAGATTGCAAAGATGTTAAACATACCAAGAGACACCATAGGAAGCATCATTCGCAAATTCAAGGCAAAGGGCACTGTTGAAACGCTACCTTCGGCTGCTGTGCGTTACCTTAAGCGTAGAGTGGAGAAAAGTCCCCGTGTGACTGCTGAGGAACTGAGAAAAGATTTGTCGGATGTGGAGAACTCCCAGGCGCATCCCCTTGCTGTCCCCAAAGAATAAGAAGTGTCGACTGCAGTATGCCAAAAGTCATGTGGACAAACCAAAGAAGTTTTGGGATAGTGTTCTGTGGACTGATGAAACAAAATTAGAACTGTTTGGGCCACGCTATGTTTGGAGGAGGAAGAACAAGGCCTATGAAGAAAAGAACACCTTGCCTACTGTGAAGCATGGCGGGGGGTCAATCATGTAATATCACAGCGAGTGCATCGGATAGCAACTTCCAGACATCTGATACAGAGGACTCAAAGATGCAAAGATGTATGCCTGGACCGCTGCCACTTTTCGGCGTGTGCACGTCAGTCGTGCTGTCCTTTCTTCAAGAGAGGCTAGAGAGCAATCTCTCGCCATCCACCCTTAAACTGTATGTGGCTGCCTTTGCTGCACATCACCATATTGTTGCAGGTAATCCCTAGTAACCTAGTAACCCAGTAACCCTTACCCTATCTGAGACACAACCTGGTCATCAGAATTCTCTTGACCACTCTCTGTACCCTCTTGCGACCTTTTCTGGGCCTTGTTAGGGCGCCATCTGAGCCATTAGGAGAGGACGCTCTACCTCATCTCACGATGAAGACAGCTCTCCTAGTGGCGCTCCCCTCTGTCAAGAGGGTAGGGGATCTACAGGCACACACAGTCTAGAGTTTGGACCCGGTGACTCCCACATTGTGTTGAGACCCCCGCCAGGCTACTCGGCCAAAGTTCCGACCACTCCCTTCCGGGACCAGGTGGTGAACTTGCAGGCGCTCCCCGTTGGGTAGGAAGACCCAACCCCTGCCATGTTGTGTCCAGTAGGTGCACTGCACTTTTACTTGTACTGCACGCAGAGCTTCAGAAGCTCTTTGTTTGTTTCGGGGGACAGCAGAAAGGGAGGGCTGTCCCCAAACAGAGATTGGCACACTGGATCGTGATCACCATCACTTTGGCGTACCTGTCTCAAGATCTCCTGTACCTGCTGGCAGTGAAAGCTCTCTCCTCCCGGGGTGTAGCCTCCTCGTGGACACTAGTGCATGGTCCCTCTCTGGCAGACATTTGCAGAGCTGCGGGTTGGGCTATGCCCACCACCTTTATGAAGTTCTTCAACCTTTTCCGAACGTGTCTTGCTGTCTTCATCCACCACTAAGCATCTCTTCTGGTTACGAGCGGAGCAGCTCATATACCAAAGCTCGACATAGGGCGAGTTTCCCTCTTGAGGTGAACATCTGTTTCCTTGAGCTGATGCTCCACACTTAGTGACTCCCTCATTGGGTCATCAAGTCTGACGACCCCGCTGGTGAACCTGTGACCTCCCCACGGTTTACTCCACCCTTCAGTGCTCCCAGGTTGGGATCGTAAACCATTCTCTCATGATTTCTCCCTGTTGGAGAGACCGTGTGAGTAATTTCCACAAGTCACCTCCCCTCGGTAGGATGTGGCCTTCAAAGCGCATGCTCCTCTCTAGAGGTTCCTGCGCTCCCTAGTGTCCCTCATGGTGCCGGGCGGCCATCTCGTATCTAGAGTAGGAACGCCTCTGCCTGTGACGGCTGTTGGTAAGAGCCCTCGCCCTTATCCAAGTGCTGCCTTACATTTGATTCGCGGCAGTGCACTTATGACTCGCCTAGGCCGGTCAGGGTCGTGCCGCTTGAGGTTGTGATACACCGAAGCTCAGTGGCATTTCGTATAGGAACCCTGTAGGTCGGTTCGACACAACGTTGAGAGATCGACAGAAAGGGAACGTCTTGGTAAGGGATTTAACCTCAGTTCCCTGATGGAGGGAACGAGACGTTGTGTCCTTATGCCACAACGCTTCGCCCGCTGCAGCGACCCAGGTATCCTCCCAGGTTCCCCAAAAGGTGAATGAATAGGCGCGTCCTATCATTTGCCAATTTCATTGTGCTTTTAAAAAGTACAATTAGAGTTGATAGGTTCTCGAGATCAAACCCCATCTGTCGGTTCGCAACAACATCTCGTTCCCTCCATCAGGGAACTGAGGTTACATCCGTAACCAAGACGTTTTCAGTGCTCGTGTATACACAGCGCTAGTATACGCTTCGTTGGAGATCACCCCGCTCCAGCAGTTTTCTTTCAGAAAAGAAGCAAAACGTGACAACATCTTAATCCTCTCTCAGTCTCCGTAGTGTTTCGATAGTGAGGAGTTGGGTTGGAGTAAGCGGTTTGTTGCAATTCACAAGTTCATCGCTAGTTGCCGCTAAAAAATTACACACCTTGAAAAAAAGGTCACTCGCAAACAATATTCTATAATTACATCAGTTGATCAAATTCTGGTAACGTTGGTTTTGACTGACATGAGAGTGAGAAGGGTCTCATGTAGCTTAGTGTGTAGTTATTGGATGCGCATATGTCTAGCCGTATATGTTAACATTTTCAGTTCTTTATATACCTGCAAATTGTTTTTAGGCTGATGAATTGTCAGTTGAGCGTGCTACTCTGAAATTCTATATTAAAAGGAAAAGGTCCAATCTAAAAGCTGCAAAACCATATAGAACTAAATCTCTGTATTGTCTAATCTGAGAAACATCTGAATGTAGCCACAATACACATTCCCATCTCCTGTCTAATCTTCCTCTGAACAGATGCCTTAACTTGAAGTGGCAGAGTTGATGAGGGACATAAGCAGAGATCAAAACAAGGTGTCTGAACAGGAAAAAACGTGTCACAATTTCCGCGAGAGAAAAATGCAACCATCAGAGATAAAGATGTTGAGATCTAGCGCCATTTGTCAAAGGTTTGATAACTTGCCATGGGAGTGGCAAATATGTTTCACCTTATGATAAACGATTGATTTAGTTTTTGTGGATGTGGGTTTTTTTATTTCCTCCAAACCTTGACGACTAATAAAGAATATATACAAAGAACATGGTGTAATGATTGTTGAATAAATGTAGTTTATTTTTACCTTCTTTAGAGTTATTAAATATATATTGTATGATAAATAGCTGACTTGCAGTAATTGTGATCCTGTTAACATTAAAGAAGAGCTCTTAGGTTGTTAACTCCAAAACTGTAATCCATCTACAGATCAATACAACATGTTTTGTGTGTTTATGTGTGTGTGTGTGTTTTTTTTAAATAGTTAACACACATCTTTGTCAAGGAATTATTTTCCTCTAGGTTGACTCGGATGGAAGAATTCCAAGAAACAGCAGTCAGGATTTTGCAGCTCTAACCAGCCTACGTTTACATTTAAGCATTAGGCAGACATTTTTATCAGAATAAACTTACATTGCATTACACCATACATTTGTTTCTATATGTAACGGAGGCAAGCTAGTGAAGTGCTGTGCAGTATGTTAACCTCACTCCCGGGCCTCAAGGACGCTCTAGCGATAGACGCGTCCGACTCCCATGCCGGACCGACCCGGGTCGAGGCCAGCTTAAAGCGGTGCGGAGCGTTTCGGTTACATATACATGTGCAGTACCTGGGATTAAACCCATAACCATGGAATTGCTGTTGCAATGCTCTAAACACTGAACAACAGGAAAGCTCCTTTTCCTAAGCATTTTATTTCTTTCAAGGCCAAGATAAGTTTACTGAAAAGGTTTATTGTTTTAGAAAGAGTTTGAAGGTGATTTCCAGAGATGAAGCATTCTTACTCTTTTTTTAAAATTATCACTGGGTCACTCATTAAAAATATGTCATTTTTTTATATATATATATAGCTGCAGGAAAAAAGGTTGGGCAGATGAGCTGTAGACCACTCCAGGACAACAGCCCTTTTAATGTGGATGAGGAATACCGTTCTGCACTGTTGGATTTCATTTTCCTCAGATCACATATTTAAGATCAAAAGATAGAGAGTGTGGATCTCAACTATTTAACTCCTGGAATAGAGACTGTGCTGCTCAGACAATGAGAGATCAGGAGACCAGTCACCCATGATGGACTCAGTGACTTCCATGGACCCCTGCCATTGTCAAACCACAGTCCTGATGTGAATGAAATAATTTTATAATAGCAAGGGTGTTCCTGGGTTTATGCACTGATATAATAATCCATTTTTCACACAATTGAGATAACGATCATTATTATTGCGGGCAAATTAAAGGTTACAGACGGATTTGAATATTATGATCTGTGCTCTTCTGTTACAAAGAAATATTTGTGGTTGAACTAAATGCTCTCTTTGAAGAGTATGCATTTCTAATATTAAGGTACCATACTATGTTTTGACTTATTTCTTCATGCTCTGGTATGATTTTTTTTACATTAACTTGTAGTTGGGTTGGTTTATTGTGGTGGTGTTTTGAACAAAATAATGAAATCTAAACTATGCCGATCATACATCTTCATGTTTGGTACATATCCTGAGAAAATGTACCCAAACCAACATAAGTATATTGGGACGATAGCTTTGCAACCTTCTGACAATCCACTAGTTAAAACTGGTGGAGCACATTATGATTACCTAATGTACAGGTCACTGTCCCAGGAATTAGAGGTGCATGAATGGCTTCATGTGGTTGCTTAATACCCTATCCTGTCAAACAGAGTTTGGATCGATTTATAGGAGATGTCAGGCCAATCCGCAGGTTCATAAACACTCTTGTAATAGTTTTTCTGTTGGTGTAAGGAGTGCAGAGGAGATGGTACAATAAAATGGGCCTACCTGTGACAGTTCAAGTGAGCCATTCTGCAGCAAAGAGGGGTTTAAATGGTTTAAAACCCTAAACAGTTTCCTCCGACTGATGTAAACAGATATGTATAGTATGTTTTTGCTGTTACCCCTATCATATAGTATATCTAAGATAATGTTAAATGGAGGAATATTAGTTTCAATTTAGCAGTAAATAAGATACTTCTCTTTGAGGAAAATATAAAATGTTATGCTTTATCACATACTGATCCAAATAATTTTAACTCAACCCCTTAACTTATCAAAAATAGGTTAACATAACTGCATCTAATTGTGATACTAATGGTGTACGTTGTAGAATGCATCAGTGCCAGAAAGTTACAGTGACCGACAACTCATCATAAATAAAATAGAACTCAACAGAACTTAAATATTCAGACACTTCGTACAGTCTCTGAAACTCTTGCATCTTCAGGTTTTGTGCAGAACCTGAGACAATGTACCCCACCCTAACATAATACAGCTAGATCATTTCTTCTCACCTTTTACGTAAGCAATTATGGATGTTATTTCCATGTTTACAATGTTTTGAAGACGTATAATTATTATTATTATAAGGTGTAATGCATGAAGTATGTGAAGAAATATAAAAGAAGAGACCCCAAGATTAAGATTACTTAAGGTTTAGAATGGTCCTGGGTTCAGAGTTTCAACCCGATTTAGTCAAAAAAAGCAAGCAAGTCTATGACAAACATCAAACACTGTTTAGAGAGTGATTTACTGAGAGAAAAGTGTGGATGCTGGTTGAAAAGGGTGCAGTGTTCATGTCTGGCATGATGCTAAAACCCATCTTTCCACACTCCTCTCAGAAGTATCACCTTCACACAAGCAAAAGGTCCAGACAGGTAAGCAGGCTGGAGATGAAGGAGCGGCAGTTCATCGCTGCTCCCCTCTCGTCACCTTGAGATTACTTTTTCGTTACACATGAGAACCATAGTGAAACAGCCTCCTGAAGCATTTAATAAAGTTTAGCTGTCTGACAGAGTTCACTGCACCTGAATAGTCAGCCAGTTAATGACTCTTGAGAGGTGGAAAGAATTTTCAGCTGGTCACATGGAGAACGTATTCACAGTTATTACCATGTACGTTATTTACACAAATAATCACATGTTTTTTATATATATATTGATTCTTATTATATTTTACTTTACATATTTTATTCATAATTGTCTATAAATCACTCAATGGTCTAGGACCTAAATACATCTCAGATATGCTCATTGAATCCAGATTAAAATCACACTTGTTTAGCTGTACATTCACAACCTGAGCACTGTGCTGGTTTACATCAACTGCAATTCTATTTCTAATTTATTTTTATTTTGGTCTCATTCTTTTTATATATACACTCACATTTTTAATCAATTGTATTGCCGTTTTATTGTTTCTTAAATCTAAAGTATTTGTGATCTTAAATCATTTGCATTTTAAAGATACTTCTTTTTTCTTTCTGTCAATCATTTTCTGTAAAGCATTTTGAACTGCCCTTGTGTATGAAATGTGCTATATAAATAAACTTGCCTTGCCTTGCATTGCCTTTTCTCATGCTGGTGTTCACACACATAAGACATGCAAAAACCTACTATTCCAAAAAAAAGGTAACGCTTGGCCCGCAATGAACCATATAATTAAACAGGATTTACAGCGTAACAAATTGTTACAAAAATGTACCTCTACAGTACATATCTGTAAGTGAAGGGGAACAATATGCAAAGTTTGGGGAATTAAGGGGTAAGATTGTCCCTTAAGAATTGTTATTTGTTACCAACAATCCTAAATTAATCAAATATCAACGAATCCTGGAGTCAAAAATTGTTAGCCCTTAGTTTTAAAATATTTTTTGAATTTCCTGACCTCTTTATTCCCTAAACTTTGAATATTGTTCCCCTTTACCTACAGATATGTACTGTAGAGGTACTGTTATTATTAGTTACGCTGTAAAATCTGGTTAATTATGTGGTACATTGCGGGCCATAATCTAAAGAGTTACCCCAAAAAATACTATAAAAATAAAACCTTACATCTTACGGTAAATACTGGTATCTTTCAGAAGTTCAGCGTCAAAAGACGTTAGCATTGTTATTGGTATTACCATCTTTTTTGGTGCTCAGAACGGTCTTGTTTAAAGGTTTATGTTGTAAAAATTATGTTTAAAACCTAAAATTATTTCACAAAGCAGAAAGGAAACTATTTAGACTATAAGGAAATATGCTCTGAAAGATTTTTATTTATTTTAAATAACCACCGTGAATTCATTCGCCAATTCTGTAAAACTATAATTTTATCACACTAGCTGCAAGCTGTAGGTTTAAGATATAGAGGTAACATTGTTGCTAAACATTTTGATTTTACCTTTATACTATTAGGAGTACTTTAATACTTGTATCTTAGATTTACAAACCTTAAAGAGTACATAGCATGAGATCATGAAAATGACTTTTTATGCAGTCTGTTCTGTTGCCGTGTTTGAAAGTAAGCTGTCTGCCAAGTTGTAAGTCCGAAGGTGAATAAATAACAAAGTTATTTGCTTGTAAAAATGGGAGTCGACTCTAAATCACACAAACGAGACGTGGAATAGTTCACCTGCGTATCTACGTTCCCTGCCTACCTTGTGCTGAGACTGCCGCAAATTATTATTTAATTCTCCTCCCCCAAACACTGTCGCTCCTTCGTGATGCGTGTGTATCATGTTTAGAGCCAGTGTTCTACGGTGTGAAACTAAGTCGGTCTTATTTCAACTAGCAAAGGAAGAATGTCTGATGGAAAAATGGTTACAATTCATTTTTCCAACGATACCAAAGGAGTATAACCCCAGGGTTGTACTGTGCGCGCATCATGTCACCGAACATTGGTTTAATAGTCTTGGCGCGTTCACTGCAGGGTGAAATGACTATCCTTGAAAGGGGGGGAATACAAACTAATATATTTGAGTGAAACTACAATAATTTTTCATAACATCGACTTTCTGAAATGCTCTATGTACCATGACAACGCACAGTTAAGACAAAATCATAGTATTTCTAACGTATAAACAGTATTTTAAGAAAAAATAATATTTTACTTCATTGATGAGCAAAAGCACAACATGCATGTTGTCACACTGGGAGTTTTTATGACAAGAGTTGTCACTTGCCACTGACAAACTTCCTGCTCCAGTCGTGTTGGAGTTTGTTGTGGATTAGCATATTCTTCCTTGTCAGACTCGGGCTCAAATTGGTACGGTAAAATCGCCGCCATCTCTAGCTACACATACATACATGACATCCAACCACATGTAAACCGTTATCCTGTAATGATGGTAGGGGGTTCTATTTGCGACAAATGATGAACGCATTTGACCAATAACAACAGACTACACCATCTGACCAATCACATGACACAAGGTTAGCGGGTAGGCGGGGCCGAGATGGATGAATCGCGGAACGAATCACTTGAGAGTCAGTCAAGAAGTAAGGTATGAGGGGGGCGCGCTTGAGCATGAGTAGCGAGTAGACGTGTCTTCGATAGCTCCCGCAAAGATTTATCAAATATTTACATTTTGGACCTCGTAACCGTTCAAAATCCGCTGGAAACATATAATAATTGACTTAATTACTGCTTGACAGGAAGAATGCCTCCTAAATCGGCCAAACAACATAGTGGGAAAACCACAACGCGGGGCGATACAAACTCCTCGGATAGCGTTAGCGCAGAAACATGTACTAATGCTAATAATATGGACGCGCTGGCAAACGCAGTTACTGCTTTGCAGACATCTATCAACTCGTTTCGGGAGGAGAACCGGGCGTTCATTGCCTCTCTACATTCGATCCTGAGTACGTATGGCCAACGAATTACCGAAGTGGAGGACGAGCTAAATGAGTTTGACAAGAGGCTGAGCAGCGTGGAAACTTCACAAACGTCGCTGATTAAAGAGAACGATGCGTTGAGGGAGAAGGTAGCGTACTTGGAAAACTACACTAGACGGTAAAGTATACGCATTGTCGGTATATCAGAAAATGTGGAGGGACCACGACCAACAGAATTCATCACCAAACTACTCATCGATGTGCTCAGGGAAGACAGTTTTGAGAAGCCGCCGTCGGTCGATAGAGCCCACAGGAGTTTGGCCCCAAAACCAGCGGATGGCGACAATAAACCACGGCCATTCATTCTCAAGCTCCATCACTTTCAAACCAAAGAGTTGATCCTGCGCCCCGCCAGACTGAAGGGACCGCTCTCTTTCAATGGATCAAGATTTCACATCTTTCCTGATTACAGCCCTGATGTCAACAAACGACGCGCAACATTCTCTGAATCCAAAAAGAAGCTCCACGCCGCGAAGATCCAGTTCGGCCTCTACTATCCAGCCACTTTGCAGTTCACACACAACAGGAAACGTATGAAGCTTACCGACTCTGCGGAGGCACTGACCTACATTGATAACAAGATTAACAATGATAACGCCTCGCACGCTGCGGAGAATGGTGACTGAGGTACTGTCAATTATCGGGTCCATGACGCCAATAATAATTTAAAAGAGACGGTGGTATCATTAGATAAGAAACTCTGTCATACTTTCTGACAGTACTTTCTATTTTTATTGCACTATTTGTGTGTATATATATATATATATATATATATTAGCATTGTTCATAGCAGCAGTGAATGTTTTGTTTGTTACAATGAGTATATGCCTCACACATAACGCTATAGATGCATGTCATCCTAAATGCTTACTTTTATTTATCTTATTTTAATTTTATTAGCATTATTAGTTATTGTTTTGATCACCACCGATCTCCCTACAGTGACAATCTAAGGTTCATGAATATCAAGGTTCCAATAACGTGAAATGATGTCCAGGTCATTTAAATGACTTGGAGAGGTTCATTAATGGTTGAAAAAATTATCCATCGTTGCGGGTAGCACGCAAATGCAAGTTTGCAGTAGTTTGAAGTTTTCTGGGGGGGATAGCCTTTTGAAGGCTTGTTTATGTGTTATACGTTGTAGATTTGAAGTGTTTTTTGTTCTTTATACAGTTTGTGCACCTATCCGGCTTTCTTATCATCTAAATGGGGTAAACACAGGAATTTCTGAACCGAGTGGTTCTAATGACACAGAATAAGTCACATCTTGTCCCAGGTAAAGATGACATGAAAATTATAAGTTGGAATGTGAAGGGTCTGAACCAGGCAATTAAGAGGAAAAAGGTTCTCTCTCACTTACAACATCTTGGGGTTGGCATTGCTTTCCTACAGGAAACCCACCTTCAAAATCGAGACCAGTCTAAAATTCACAAAGAATGGGTTGGGCAAATGTTTCATTCACAATTCAACTATAAAGGCAGAGGAGTAGCTATACTCATTCACAAAAAGATTCCTCTCATTGTATCAGAAACTATCTTGGACCCAAATGGCAGATACGTGATGGTTGTGGGAGAGCTGTTTCAACTTCGCTTAGTATTGGTCAATATTTACGGCCCAAACTTTGATGATGAAATTTTCTTTAAGAAAATAAACTCTATCCCTAATCTGGATAGTTGTTACTTGTTTATGTCGGGGGATTACAACCTGCTGATGGATTCTGTCTTGGATCGCTCTTCTCAGTCTGTACCAAGACCGTCTGTTATGGTTTTGCACAGAAGAACCCAAGTGCAGGCAGAAATGGTGATGAAGGGATTAAACAGATTTATTCTTTGGACAAAACAAAAACACCCACGATGGGGAAACAAACGGGCAGGGCAAACAATATTTGAATCAAAACCAAGACTTCCCAAGAAGGGGCAAAAAACAAAACTAAGAAACACTGTCACAACGAGATATTAGCAACTCACATAGAAGACAGGCAAGGCAAGGCACGACCAGGACAAGATACAAAGCGAACAAGCACAGGACAATGAAACATGAGGACTATTTCAAGGGGAACAAACTTAGGATAATTAATAGGGACCAGGTGACACAGATCAAACACTAAGGGAAAGCTAACGAGACAGAAAGGGCGGGAACAGACGAGACTCGGAGAGAGAGTATGGAAAGCCAAAAGGTCAAAAACGTCTCTCCCCACATAAAACAGGGAATTCTGTTTTGGTTCTGCCTCAAGACCAAGAATTTGCCAAACATGATAGGCAGAACCTTGACAGAACCCCCTGCCTTAAGGAGCGACATCCTGACGCTCCTCAAGGAGACTCACAGGACAAGACAGACTGGGATATTGACAAGACCAAACAAAACATAGAGAACAAAATCAGGGGCAGACAGGAAAGAACAAACAGGGGATTGGGGTTACTCAATAAAAATAACAAACATGGGAGGGGGGGGAACAACAAAGTTCATGGGGGAATGACCAGTAGGGTTGGGATGGGGGGGAACAGATTTAGCCCGGGGTGACGCTCGAGAGCGCGAAGTCCCGGGGGGCTTAACGGGAGAAGTCCTGGGGGGCACAGTCTTAGTCCGAGAGGACCTTGTAGGGACAGTCTTGGCTGCCGGCTGGACACGGCTAGGACATGGGTATGCTGCCGGCTGGACACTGCTAGGACATGGGTATGCTGCCGGCTGAGTCACCGGCTGGGCTGCCGGCTGAGTCACCGGCTGGGCAGCCGGCTGACACATCGGACAGGATGCCGGAACGGAAACTGGACTGGACACCGGCTGGACGGGAACGGAGACTGGACTGGACACCGGCTGGACGGGAACGGAAACTGGACTGGACACCGGCTGGACGGGAACGGAAACTGGACTGGACACCGGCTGGACCGGAACGGAAACTAGACTGGACACCGACTGGACCGGAACGGAGACCAACGGACTCCGGGCTGCCCTACGTTGCCTCTTCTTCTTCAGCCGAGCCACCCGCCTGGTGGCCGGCTGGAGGGACGACGAGTATGAGGCGGGCGACTCGGGATTGGAAGCTTCGGACGAGGAACCCCAGGATTCCCGTCTCCCCCGCTTGCCAGTGAGACTGGGCGGTTGTGGAGAGACTGCAGGAGTTGAGGAGGGGTCTGTGGCGATGCCCACAACCCCGATCTGCAGAGGACCACTCTCCGGTATCGCGACCAACGGAGATGAGTAATAGGTGCTTGATGAGGTCGCGGACTCAGAACGAGCTGCAGCAGTTATCCACACGGCGTCGAAGTCCAACGGCCTCATCTCCGAGCGAGAGAGTGGCTCTCTGAGACCGGTGTTGAATAGCACCGCCAGCTCCTCCTCTCCGAAGACGCCTTGTTTGGCGATATCAAGGAATCTCTCCACATACTCGTCCACAGTCTCATCTCCCTGGCGAAGGCTGCAGAGGTGACGAGCCAGGCTAGACCGGTCAGTGTCCATGCTGCCGCTGGGTTTTGTTCTTGGCTTGTTCGTTCTGTTATGGTTTTGCACAGAAGAACCCAATTGCAGGCAGAAATGGTGATGAAGGGGTTAAACAGATTTATTCTTTGGACAAAACAAAAACACCCACGATGGGTAAACAAACCGGCAGGGCAAACCATATATGAATCAAAACCAAGACTTCCCAAGAAGGGGCAAAAAACAAAACTAAGAAACACTGTCACAACAAGATATTAGCAACTCACATAGAAGACAGGCAAGGCAAGGCACGACCAGGACAAGATACAAAGCGAACAAGCACAGGACAATGAAACATGAGGACTATTTCAAGGGGAACAAACACAGGATAATTAATAGGGACCAGGTGACAAAGATCAAACACTAAGGGAAAGCTAACGAGACAGAAAGGGCGGGAACAGACGAGACTCGGAGAGAGCGTATGGAAAGCCAAAAGGTCAAAAACGTCTCTCCCCACATAAAACAGGGAATTCTGTTTTGGTTCTGCCTCAAGACCAAGAATTAGCCAAACATGATAGGCAGAACCGTGACACCGTCTAAATCTATACAAACAATCCAGTCGTTCATAGATATGCATAATCTTATAGACCCATGGAGATTTAAACATCCCACCAAAAGGGAGTATTCATATTTCTCCAGTGTACATAAATCATTCTCCAGGATAGATTTTTTTGGTTGACCCCTATTTGCTTAATGTTATTACAGATTGTATATATGATCCAATAATTATTTCCGATCACGCCCCGGTTAGCATTAAGGTAACTCTTCCGACTCAGAGGACCAAACTGATTCAGATTTTGTGAAGTTTATTGCGGAACAAATAGATTTCTTTCTGGAGGTAAATAGGATGGATGGCATCTCAGCATCAACCCTCTGGGAGACACTTAAGGCGTATCTCAGGGGACAGATGATTTCTCGCTCTGCTTATATCAGGAGTACGAAATATAAGAAAATTGATGAGCTATCTTCAGAAATTAAGGCTCTGGATGGACTCATATCTGGTTCTCCGACCCCTGACTTGATTAGGAGGAGAGTTGGTTTACAAACTGAAATTGATCTCTTAATTACCACCCAAGCGGAGAGTCTAATTCTTAAGTCACGTAGTAGATTCTACGAAGAAGGGGATAAACCCTCCAAACTATTAGCTAGTCAACTCCACCAAAAAGCTGCATCCCGCGTCATCTCTCAAATTATGCTACCTGATGGCTCCTCATCGGAGGACCATCATGCCATTAATAACTGCTTTAAAGAGTTCTATTCTAAACTATATTCTTCAGATGCAATACTAGATCACAACCAGTTCAACGCTTTTTTTTCTAATTTGAACGTTCCTAGAATTGATCCTGACTCTAAACAACGATTGGAACAAAATCTGACACTGGAGGAAATCAACAATGCAATAATGTCCCTTCAGAATGGAAAGGCTCCTGGTCCAGATGGATTTCCAACTGATTTTTATAAAAAATGTAAAGATAAACTTGCCCCTCTTCTTCTCTCAGTCTATGCAGAAGCATTGGAGAATAATATCCTTCCGGCTACGCTCCGTCAGGCATCTATTACACTGTTGTTAAAAAAGAACAAGGACCCTCGAGATTGCTCATCTTATAGGCCAATCAGATTGACCAACTGTGATGGTAAAGTGTTCTCAAAGGCCATTGCACTCCGGCTTGAGACAATTCTTCCTTATGTCATTTCGGAGGACCAGACTGGGTTTATCCAGGGCAGACAATCCTTTTTAAACCTAAGATGATTATTTAATATCATCTACACTAAACCTAGTACCCCAACCCCAGAGGCAGTAATATCACTTGATGCCGAAAAGGCGTTTGATCGGGTCGAGTGGGATTATCTTTTTTATACACTTGGAAGGTTTGGGTTTGGCCCTTACTTCATTCACCTTATCAAGCTCATTTACGCTGATCCTACTGCCTCAGTTTATACCAACGGTATCTCTTCTAAGTATTTTCCTCTTCACAGAGGGACAAAGCAAGGGGATCCAGTGAGTCCGTTGCTTTTCATTTTAGCTATAGAGCCACTTGCCATAGCTCTCAGATGCAACAATAGTATACAAGGTATCTCACGCGGGGGCCTTACTCACACTATCTCTCTCTACGCAGACGACTTGCTACTATATGTCACCAACCCCAGCACAACTACCCCTATAATCCTTAATATCTTGCAGGAATTTGGAAACATATCTGGGTATAAATTAAATCTTAATAAGAGCGTATACTTCCCCATCAGTAATAATGGCAGAGTATATCCCGATCTGCAAAATCTGGTATGACAAGGGCATTCATAGTATTGAGGATTTGTATGTTAATGATACTTTTGCCAGCTTTGAACAACTGTCCAGAAAATTTGGTCTGACCAATAATCATTTTTTCCGATACTTGCAAATTCGAGATTTTACTCGTAAAAAGTTTGCTAACTTTCCTTCACTCCCTTCTCCCCCCTGTTTGGATTCCCTATTAAGGGTCAATATGCTGAATAAAAGTAGAATATCGTTTATTTATTCTCATATAATGGATAGCTGCAACCTCTCTATTTCACATATTCGAGAACAGTGGGAAAGCGACTTGGGGGTCCAGCTGTCTGATGAGGAATGGGATATGGCTCTTACTAGAGTCCACTCTTCTTCCATATGTTCCAGACATTCTTTAATACAGTTCAAAGTGCTACTCAGGTTGCACTTCTCAAAAGCTAAATTACCACGAACATTTCCTAATGTAGACCCAATATGTGATAGAAGTAAACAGACTCCGGCTACTTCCTATCATATGTTTTGGTCTTGTCCGAAACTTGTCCCTTTCTGGTCGTCCTTTTTTGAAGTAATCTCTAAGGCTTATACCTATAACATCCCATCTTGCCCCTTGATTGCCGTTTTTGGTTGTTTTTTGGATACAACGGGGTCCACCCCCCCTGTTCATTTACAGAAGGTCATTGCCTTTTCCTCCTTACTAGCTAGACATTTAATTTTATTTAAATGGAAGGCTGCTGCTCCTCCATCACACCACCACTGGATTAGGGACATTATGCAGAATGTCAAACTGGAAAAAATCAAATGTACCCTCAACGGGTCCACCAACAGATTCTACAAAACCTGGAACCCTCTGATAACTTATGTGAACAATTTACCTGGGCTGGAACTGGAACTCTGATTGTTTACATTAACCCCTGGTCAATTCTGTGAGAAGGAATGTAGGTGCATTTTTTTTTGTGTGTTTTTGTTTTGTTTTGTTTTTGTTTTGTATTTTCCGTTGTCTGTTACAAGTTTGTCAGGTCGATTTTGGGTCTCGTCTGTCTGTGTCTTTCTCTTGTTGGGCTTTCTGTTTACTCATTTTTTTCTATTGTTATTTGCATAACTGTTGTATACAATAAGTGGAAAATTACAAATAAAGTGAAAAAAAAGAAAAAAGAAGTAAGGTATGAATAACTGCCTATTATTACGACATTATAGTGTTTTTACACATTGTATGTACATAAACTTGTTGTTGGACACTCCATAAATGAAAGTAGGACCTAAAATACCATATGCTAGGTACTCTTTAATCAAATCATCAAAACATATCAAAATTGATCAAAATTGAAGTCTTAGACATTAGTCTGGTCCAAAGTGTTTTTTAATAAAGACTGGCAGGCATAAACATTGAAAAAACAAGAGTAAAACATTACTCTATTTTTCTATTCTTGTCTTTCAACTTAAGTATGCAGTTTCTTAAAATCAGTTTGAAGATCAGTCGGGCCAGACTACCCATTTAAAACATTTCTACTACCTAATTGCCACTTTAAACTGAGTTTGGTAAGTAAGGTGAAGGTTAAGATGAATATTTACAGTAAGAACTACTAAAGCAGAAAGAGGCACATCACACGTGCTTACAGAGTATATTGTTACCACTAAACTTGTAGTTATAACTCAAGTCATTAAAACCTCAATGGAAGAATGCTTTCCAGACTTAGGAGATGAACTGGGGGCCACTGTCCTCAGGTAGGTCGTAGTTGCGGAAAACGTGATTGAAAAGTACCTTAGCAGATTTAAAGGCTGTGGGAAGTCGAAGTAAGGGGATGATCTTACAGGCTTTGGAGAACCGGTCTATGGCCACTTGGATGCAGGTGTAGGTATCGGACAGGGGCAGATCTGTGATAAAAGTATACTGCAAGGTAAGACCATGGGCGGCGAGTAATAGGCAGAGGCATGAGCTTTCCTTCAGGAAACTGCCATGGAGTTTTTGAGATGGCAAAGACTGAGGATCCTTGTACATACTGGGAGATATCCTGAGACATCTTCGCCCATCAGTAACAGGAGGAGAGGAGCGCAAGGGTATGCTTACTGCCTGGGTGTCCCGATCCCAGGATGGCGTGAGCGGAGTTGATGAGGGTAACACAATGTTTTTAGGACACGTAGATTCTACCCTCAGGACCTATTGGCGGAGCTTGGAGGTTACCTGTAGCGATCTCTTCGTCTATTTCCCACAGAATGTGGCTCAGGAAGACGATTGGAGGGAGAATGGGATTCAGGCTTGCAGACTCTGGAAGGAGGGAGAGTCCGCCTTGACATTCGAAGTCCCCAGGCTGTAGGTGACTGTGCATTGGAACCTCGTGAAGAACCGGGCCCACTATCCTTGTCAGGGACTAAGACGGTTGGCATCTTTCAATTATTTGAGGTTCCGATGTCGTAGTTCTTGCGAGAGAAGGAGACATATGTGTGGAGGCGTGGTCGATTCCCCTGCTGCTGGGACAACACTGCACCCACTCCGGAGGTCAAGGTGTTGACTTCGAAGGAGAAGGGGAATTCTGAGTTGGGGACACAGAGAGTGGGTGCATGGCAGAAGGCATTCTTCAGCTGACTGAAGGGCTGGAGGGCTTCGGGGCTCCAGGACAGAGATTTGGACCGCTTACTGATCATGGACGTGAGTGGCGAGAATACGCAACTGAAATTGGAGATGAAATGTCAAGTTTATCTTCCCCTGGTCGATCTTGACAGATCTTGAGTTGATCTTGAGTTACTTGTAATATGATAGCCGAGGAAGTGGATGGAGCTGGTGTGGAATTCACATTTGTCTAACTGTAGGTAAAGTAGGGGCTGACGGAGACGTTGGAGAGCTTGGATGGTTTGAGATAAGTGGTCCGAAGGGATAAGGGTGTAAATAAGGATATTGTTTATATAAATAATAATAATACAGTCATTGAGCATTTCTCTGAAGATCTCTTTCATGAAACTGGGAAAGATGGCGAGGGCATTTACAAGTCCAAAAGCTAACGGCTGTCTTCCATTCATCTTTGGCTTTGATACGGATGAGGTTGTAGACACTTCAGAGGTCAAGTTTTCACTTTCAGGTGCACGCATCTCACGAACTCTGGATAAAACCTGAGTTGATACTAACCCTAACCCAAAGTTTATACCAAGCCTTGTGTTACAGCTGAAACTGATTTAAACCAGGTTGGGTTTGTCTGGTTTTTTCAACTCAAAACTTACTGTGCAACTCATTGTTTGTTCACCTCGCTTCGTGATACAGACCACTGGATATACGGGACTACTACTTTACAGTTAATGTATGGTCGCATCCTGTCACCTGACCAGAAGATTAAATACTTTTTTATCATGAAAATATCTGAGGAGGATTAAGGAATAGTGATGAAAATATGTCCCGAGGCATTTCCTAGAACTACTGCTCCCCAATACGCCTACTTATTCTATGCACCCAAAGTATGTAATGCTTTTGTTATGGAAAAATACATACATTTCAGTGCGCAGCAATACTGTCTGAACGCACTGGGACATACAACCATGAAACGGAAGTGGCCGTTGTTGCCTAGATGACACTGTGATCCTTAACTGTCTCGAAACATTCAAATACAGCTCTTCCTTGGATTTACAGGGTTATCTAAATTTGTATATATATAGCACTTTTTTACAATTTTCATTGTAACAAAGCATCTGTACCTGTACATGGAAACATGTTAACTATAAGCAATAAATTAAATAGCATACACGCAGTGACACACACTAATGCACACCAAAACATACATAAATACAGACTGTAACGAGCAAGGCGGGACGAGAGCCGTGAGGGAACGACAATAATGAGTGTCAGCTGCGCGTTGCACCGGTCTCGCATCGGTCACGGAGGAAATCGGAAGCATTAAAGGACAAGCGACAGAAGTGTACGACAAGAGGACCAGGCCTGGATTTTATGTTATGTTTGTGTGGCCGACAGTCGACCGTGAGGAAGCTGTCGGCCCTTTACTTTAGTTTTTTTGTATTTTTTGTTTTATTAATCAATAAATAATCACATCAATCCATCCAGCTCCGCCTTGCTCGTTACACACACGGACACACACACATTTGCATTTATATATTTGGGAGACAATTTAATCCAAAGCAATTTACAGGTACGAGAGCATATAAACATTGTATCAGCACGTTAAACAGTATCGTTACTTTACAAAATCATGCTACTAGGAGGATTAAAGCTCTAAAAAATTTTTTAAAACAGGACTTGAAAACAAGGTTTTAGCAAGCGATTTGGTGCCTCGCTGTGATGGAACAACCAGGCGTCACAAATTTTCAGACCGAAGATGACGGGATGGGATGTAGACCTGGAGCAGTGAGTAAAGGGGCGAATTTGCTGTTATCCAGTTTCATTTAAATTTATTCATTGGGCAGACACTTTTATCCAGTGTGACTTACAAGTAGGAGAGCATATAAACATTTTCTCAACACGCTAAACAGCACCGTTAGTTTACAAGGCCATGCGACTAGGAGGATTAGAGCTGGAGTAAGCGAAGGAGAGAATGAACAAGATTATTTATTTAAACAGACAGACAGACGAACAAAGTTATTGGTTAGTCAATTAAATGCGGAATAAATGTTTTGAGATGTTTTTGAGCCTGATTACCTGATGTTGTAGAGCACATACCTGCAAATTTGAGTGGCTGCAGCGATGTGAAAGGTGGCTGGTCATCGAAAATCATCCCCAGGTACCTCGCAGACTTGGTGTTCAATTGATGGGTGGGCAGGTATGACCAGGAGTTCTGTCTTTGAAAGGTTAATGCCCTTTCATCCATGAAGATATGTCCAGAAAGCAGGCAGAGACACGGGCAGAGAAGGTGGGGTAATCTGGCTGAAAGGAGAAATAAAGCTGCGTATCATCTGGATAAAAATGGTATGAGGAACCCATGGTTCTTAATAATTTGACCCAGGGACGTGCTCAAATTTGTTGGTATCTGTAGTAGAGTAGGCGGGGCGAGACCGTGGTTCGAGTCCGGTGAGTAATTGTGAATTAGCGCCAGCTGTGCGCACACCGGGCTCGAATCACGTAGGAGATGGGAGCATAAAAGGAACGAGCGACCGGACCGTCGAAGAGAGAGGACCGGGCCCGAATTTATGTTATGTTTGTATTTATATTATGTTTTGTTCGCCGGCGGTCGTCCGTGAGGGGCCGCCGGCTATTATTACTTTATTAAATGTTTGTTTAAATGTCTTCCGGTTCCCGCCTCCTTCCTTCCGGGTTTCGGCACCAATGTAATAAATCTCAATAAAATGGAAGGAAGGAGGCGGGAACCGGAAGACATTTAAACAAACATTTAATAAAGTAATAATAGCCGGCGGCCCCTCACGGACGACCGCCGGCGAAAAAAAAAAATATAATATAAATACAAACATAACATAAATTCGGGCCCGGTCCTCTCTCTTCGACGGTCCGGTCGCTCGTTCCTTTTATGCTCCCATCTCCTACGTGATTCGAGCCCGGTGTGCGCACAGCTGGCGCTAATTCACAATTACTCACCGGACTCGAACCACGGTCTCGCCCCGCCTACTCTACTACAGTATCCCTCCAAAAAAAAAAAAACGAAGCATGGACGATTTTCTCTGTAATAACTTGAAACTGACAAAAGTTATTTGCGTCCACCATTGTTTATTCCATATTTACAGTTGTGTTCAAAAATTTTCAACCCCCACTGAAATTGATTGTTTTGGTCGGTATGACATTGATTATGATTATTCAGTCATCCTGCTTACAATTAAATCAAAGAGGCACGTGTAGGTCAGACAAATATAACATAACATTTATAATGAAATAACCACAAATGTCTTTTCTGAGCTCACATCATTATCAGTTTTATTCAACCCCCAAGTGACATTCAATCTTAGTACTTAGTACAACATCCTTTTACAGTTATAACAGCTTTTAAACGTGAAGCATAGCTTGACACAAGTGTCTTGCAGCGATCTACGGGTATCTTCGCCCTTTCATCATGGGCAAAAGCCTCCAGTTCAGTCACATTCTTAGGCTTGCGCACTGCAACTGCTTTCTTTAAGTCCCACCAGAGGTTCTCAATCGGATTTAAGTCTGGTGACTACGATGGCCACTTCAAAATGTTCCAGCCTTTAATCTGAAACCATGCTCTAGTGGACTTGGAGGTATGCTTGGGATCATTGTCCTGTTGAAAGGTCCAACGTCTTCCAAGCCTCAGGTTTGTGACGGACTGCATCACATTGTCATCCAATATCTCCTGGTACTGAAGAGAATTCATGGTACCTTGCAAACGCTGAAGCTTCCCAGTACCTGCAGAAGCAAAACAGCCCCAAAGCATGATTGACCCCCCGCCATGCTTCACAGTAGGCAAGGTGTTCTTTTCTTCATAGGCCTTGTTCAAACATAGCGTTGATCCATGGGCCCAAACAGTTCTAATTTTGTTTCATCAGTCCACAGAACACTATCCCAAAACTTCTGTGGTTTGTCCACATGACTTTTGGCATACTGCAGTCGACTCTTCTTATTCTTTGGGGACAGCAAGGGGGTGCACCTGGGAGTTCTGGCATGGAGGCCTTCATTACGCAGGGTGCGCCGTATTGTCTGCGCAGAAACTTCAGTACCCACATCTGACAAATCTTTTCTTAGTTCCACAGCAGTCACACGGGGACTTTTCTCCACTCTACGCTTCAGGTAGCGCACAGCAGTCGAAGTCAGCATCTTCTTTCTGCCACGACCAGGTAGCGTTTCAACAGTGCCCTTTGCCTTGAATTTGCGAATGATGCTTCCTATGGTGTCTCTTGGTATGTTTAACATCTTTGCAATCTTCTTATAGCCATTGCCCTTCCTGTGAAGAGTAATCACCTGTTCTCTTGTCTTCCTGGACCATTCTCTTGACCTCACCATGTTTGTAACCACACCCGTAAATGTCTAGAAGGAGCTGAGTATCACAGTCATTTTAAAGCTGCCTAATTGGTGCTAATTGATGTGATTTTAGTTGCATATGGTTCGTTAAGAAGTCCTTGAAGGATTTCATTCTGAATACAATTACAAATGTACACTAAATTCCCTAAAACCATTTACAGCATTGGGGGTTGAATAATTTTGAACACAACTGTAATACAAATCAGACTTTGCTTTTGGTTTTTTATTCAACATAATATTGAAAATATTAAAACAAATGAAAATGTCATGGACAAAAATTATGGGACCCATAAAGTAATATTTTGTTGCACAACCTTTAGAGGCAATCACTGCAAGCAACCGTTTTCTATAGCAGGTAGTTTGGCCCACTCTTCCTGAGCAAACTGCTCCAGCGGTCTCAGGCTTCTCCAGACTGCAAGTTTCAGCTCTTTAGATGTTCCATAGATATTTGAAAGGATTCAAATCAGGATTCAAAGAAGGCCACTTCAGAATAGTTTAGTGTTTTGTTATCTATGATTTTAGCTGTGTGTTTTGGGTCATTATCCTGTTGAAGGACCCATGACCTGTGACTGAGCTTTCAGAAAACTGGGCAGTAGGTTTCACTCCAGAAAGCCTTGATAGTCCTGGATTCTATTGTGCCCCACACAGATTCAAGGTACACTGTGCCAGATGCAGCAAAGCAGCCCCAAAACATCACAGAGCCTCCTCTATTTTTCACTGTAGGTATGAACATAGAGCCGATGTGACTTCCCAAAAAGCTCCAGTTTTGACTCATCTGTCCTAAGGAGATTCTTTAGAATTTTAGCAAATTCCATTTTGGCTTTTTTATGTTTTTCTTTCAAAAGTGGAGTCCTCCTGTGTCTTCTTCCATGGAGCTCAAAAAGTGATGGATGGTGCGATCAGAAACTGACTTTCCTTCACCTTGGAGTTCAGCTTGTATCTCTTTGGCAGCTATCCTTGGTTCTTTTTCTACCATTCGCACTATCCTTCTGTTCAATCTGGGGTCAATTTTATTCTTGAGGCCGCGCCCAGGGAGGTTGGATACAATTCCATGGACCTTAAACTTCTTAATAATACATTGAGCTACTTGTATGGTCTTGTAGCCTTTACCTTTACCTTTACCATGCTTGTCCATTATTTTCTTTCTGAGCTCCTCAAACAACAATAACCTTTGCTTTCTCCGGTCCATGTTCGGTGTGGTGCACACAATGATACCAAACAGCACAGTGACTACTTTTCTCCATTTAAATAGAATGAATGATATGTGATACCAAATAAAGAAACAAATTAGTTTGAAATATCACTATAATCAAATTATGTATTATCTTTTCCAAGGGGGACCAACAATTTTGTCCAGGCCATTCTAGAATATCTTTGTAGAATAAGCAATAATTCATCTCTTTCCACTGCTTCTTTGCTTTATTCTATGTCATACCAAAGGCATGCAAGTATTGATGATACAATAGCTTTTAATTTCATCATTCTTAAATTTACATTTATGCATTTGGCATATGTTTTATTCCAAAACGACTTACATTGCATTATCCTATACATTTATACAAAGTAATAAGCCCCTGGGATCGAACCCAACGCAATTGTAAATGCAATGCTCCTACCACCACTGAGACAGTGGAGGAATTCAGGAGGAATATAGCATTATTTCAATGAGCTGTAAGGGTACCAACAAACTTATGCCTGTCTGTATATTAGAAAGAATAGCAAGAACTGATCACTCAGGAACTCCAGTTGTCAACTGATGAGATCTGAATTTCTCACCTCTCGAGGGGCTTCATTTATCAACAGTGCATACGCTCAGATATGTGCGTAGTGAGTGCGTAAGAACAGTTTCACTCAAAGTGTGCGATTTACCAATTTGTACCTATACGTAGAAATGTGCATAAATACACGCACACCTCTGAGCATGCTTATGCAGAAAACCTAGTGGTAAAAAAAAGTAATACAACAAAAAGAAAGTGCCACCGTGTGTTTCCTTCGTCCTTTATTTGCAAATACTCAACTAGTAAATTCATAGTTCAAGCCAGACATTTGTCTAATTGGTGTGAGAAGCTACTAAAGACAGATGGGAAACCATTTGAAATGATTTTGCTGGATGATTTGGCAGATCTTTATTGAAAGCATGTAAAAGACACACTTACCAGAACAATATATGAGAAAATTAGAAACAACATTAACAGAAACGAAAAAAGGACAAAAAGAGGTTTGCATATTAATCATTATTACAAACATTATATAAATATATTTTTCACATAGTATTGCTTTTCTATTACTGCATCACTTTCATAATAATATTGCAATTTCACCAAATAAAAGAACTGCAAATTCGGTTTTTGTTCTGAACATTTTAATTTATCCAAAATAAATCTTCTATAAAGTATTATAAAATTAGATATAAATACCAAATTGAGGAAAACATGCATTGCGCAAAGAATGTGTTTTCAAAGACCGCTTTGATCAGAGCACAGAGTACATTCCCGTAATTTATGACGGTAGGTTTCATTAACATTAAATGGTTCATTGGGGGCGTTTCCGAATGCAAATGACCATAAACATGAACAAGCATGGTGCTTGAGAACATGTGGGATTTATCAACAATGATTACTCACTGGTGTGCGTAAGAACCGTTTACGCACGTTTGATAAATATTTTTTTTTTTTGTACTTAGACACATTCTAAATTTCATTCGTAGGACAAAATATAGAATCTTTTCTACGCACTGTTGATAAATGAGGCCCCAAGATACCTTAAATGATATGCCTGTGAGATAAGAGTCAAACAAGTTAAGTGCAGTTCCAGAGATGCCCAGTTCGACCACAGGAGCTATGTCTACGTAGACTGTAAATCTATTGAAAATAAATTCAATAAACCACCCTCCGGGTTTTGCAAAACTCACAAGTCTGTTTGGTTCGTGCTTTGCTTGCCACAATGTATAAATATCTTTAAATATACTAACATATACACATTTGGGTATTTTACTTAATATCGTTCCCTCTACACATAAAACTTTCTATAACAGTAATAATACTACTACAATATAAAAAGTGCAAAGTGTAATACTTTAACATCAACTTCGGCTGGAAGTTAAAAAAATTAACAAAGCCAACAAAGAGAGCAAAATAAATGTGTCACACAGAAACAAGTGTGTTATTTTCTAATATTCAGTAACACTACTCCTTAGTTATTGTTTCATTATTTGGGCAACATATTTTGCCTTTGCACTGGCTATGGCCAGTCTCTTGTTTACGAAAATGTAAACACTTTGTACCACACTTTCTTCATGTTTTTTTGTTTACAGTACGGCTGTACGACCGTTTGGTTGGGGTGGCTGTGTCATTTGCAGGTGGGTCAGAGGAACTGGCTCCAGGGTTAATGGTGTAAAATGGGGCTGGGCAGGGCAACAGTAACATCTTAAACACAACAGGGACAAAGGGTGTGTTGCTGTCGGCCTGGGATAAATTGTCCTTAGCTGGCTGAACGTAGCTGAATACTAGGGTGTAAGGCAGATGGGTCAAATGAAGTTGCTGTGGCAGATGTACATGCAGCTGAGGGCTTTATCAAATTGGTCCAGGTTCTGCGCAAACCCAAAATGGTTGAAACTTGTCTGCCGGTAAGTGTGAGGCTCACCTGTGTGCGCAACTCCACCAGACACTCCCCCAACTGATCCAACCGGTCCATTCCGGGAATGCAGTGCCCGTCAACAGCCTGGAAATATATAACTGTTGGTTAGGTAATTACATGCTGTTAAGTAAGTTTGTGGATTTGCTGCTTAAGGGCAAATAACTAAATGAATGACAATTGGTCTAGAAAAGGACATTCTAACATAGCTGAGGGCAGTGGTGAAGCTGATGCAGTCTGGACACTGGGCACTGGTAGAGCCTGGACACAGGGCAGTGGTGCAGCTGGTGGAACCTGGGCACCGGGCAGAGGTGCAGCTGGCAGAACCTGAACGCTTGGGAATAGTGCAGCTGAAAGAGTCTGGACACTGGGTACTGGTGGAGCCTGGACATAGGGCAGTACTGCAGCTGGTAAAACCGGTGGACCTGAAAGAACATCAGATGAAAGAGTCATCTGATGCCACAAGATTTGCAACTGTGCCTTCCTCTCCCAATAAGTCAATGAAACCCTCATCCTCTTACACATGCTTATCCACATCTATCTTCTCCAGCAACTGAGAGGTGCTATCAGAGCTAGGGCACATGCCCTCCAGGGGCTGACTATTCTGTCTGAACAAGTACTGGACTCCAATGAGCTTCCCCGAGGAAATTTTTATAGCAGGAAACTAATCAGAAAGATTTACTCTAAAATACAGTACATATGTTTTGTTGTCAGCTTCTGCATGAAAGAAAATGTAATTCAGAGAGCTTCATAAAAATACAGGATTTCTCTATATTCTAGTATGCAATTATGTTCAACGCAAGCACTTCAAATTATTTAAATTTATGCACAGTTCTCCGGGTTACAGTAAGAAAGTCTATAAAGATTGTTGCGACACCGACCACCTTGACCAACGGGATGAGGCTCATGCATATAACTGTAGCTTGGTGGAGTAGACCCATTTAGACCGAAATAATCATTTGGTTTAAGCCATGTTTCAGTAAGGCAGAGTATATCAAAACTGTGATCATATCATTTACAATAACTGCCTTTGAATTTAATGATCTAATATTAAGTAGCCCGAACTTTAGGAGTTGGTTTTGCTCATTAATTATATTGTCTTAAGGTTTAATCATGCTAAGTTTTTTCTCTGACTTTTACATAGATTATTATTTAGCTGTATTATTCGGGGGACAGACACAGTCTCTATGCATTTGGAAGCAGTAACATTTTTAACAGCTGAGTGAGAGCAACACAGACTGATGATTAAAGTTTGTACTTACTAGTATTTCAAACTAGTACTACTTACTGCGACTTTGAAATGTTGTCAGACATGAGTTCCGCTCTCATGCTGGTGGGGTGCAGGCCGTGGGGGCGGAAAAGCCTAGGTCGCTCCCAGGACAGATCAAAATGATTTACAAAGATAAGCTTCTGTTCAATACACCATGACATTAACCATTGATTAAGCGTAAATTGTCTACTGAACTTTTCATTCCCTCGTCGGTAGGTAGGAAACGGCCCTGACACGGTGAACCTCGCCGTGTGCGATTCGTTGTGTACGGCATCAACCAGACTCCTGAAGTCCCTCTTCAGGATCTCCGACTGCCACATTCTAACATCGTTCCCCCTCGCGTGCAGAACCACAGCTCCGATGCTAGTGTCGTCCTTCAGGATCGCAGTTACCTGTGCAGAGACATCGAGAACACGGGTGCCAGGAAAACAGTGAGAGTGCACCTTACCTTGAGTGAAGGAAGCGTATACCTTCCGGACGATTTAGTCTCCGTTAACCACAGCGTTGCATTCCATCTCGCAGAGGTTGGCAAAGTGGTTCCTAGTCGGGATCTCGAAGACCGGTGGCGGCGGTGGGGGAGAGGTCATCGCTCCGGTCCTGGATTGCGCCTTCCCCGTGTTTGTGCCGGTGAAGGAGTGAAGTTCATTTGGGCTCTGCGTGTTCTTGAAGCCTGGGCTCTGTGCATAGAAACATGCGGAGTAGAAGTGGTAGGAGTATAACAATCATGTCGAAAACGTAAGGGAAAGTTTCACCCTCAGTGAATTATCAATTTAGAACATAAATCTTATATTAAAGGAATAAACGATATATTAAGAATAAGTTTGACGGAGCTCCATCTCAAACCACGCACTAACAGCAAACAGGTTTAGAATCTCCCTAGAATTTAGAATTAAATAAATATTTTTTATTTGTACGAATTAATGCGTCACGTTTTCATATCAGACTCGTCCCCACCCAAACTGCCACCACCGTCACCGATATCTCACTCTGAACTCAGTTCAAAACTGTGTTCAGATGCCCTGTGTGGACAAAGTCATGGAACCTTATGACAATTAAACGATTAGACGTTTTTCTTCAGAGAGAAAACTTTAAATTCAACTGGAACACAATAAGAGGGTTAACAGTTACAATTTATGCCAGTTTAATTTAACGGTAATGTTACAGTAGCCTATAGCTAATAAACAAACTTAAACATACAAAACGATTTACGTCTACCCCCACTGCTAACAGACCTTCACCATGTCCCATGAAGTAACATGTGACATATGCTATTTAACTGTTCTATCTTGTGTAATTGCAAGTACGTTAGGGAAGGTTATCTATCAACAAAATAAGGTTTGCAAACTGAAGTTCCCTTTCTGTCGGTCTCGATGTTGTGTCGAACCAACAGATGAGGTTCAGCCTTGAGAACCTATCACTTCGACTTGTTTTGAAAGAGGCCAATGAAATTGGCATGCCGGACTCCGCCCCCGGATATCCGGGTATAAAAGGAAGACGGCGTGCTGCATTCATTCACCTTTGTTCTTCGGAGCTTTCACACATGATCAACTCAACTCTACGCCGAATTACTGCTGGATTCTCAGGACGTGTTGCTGTGGAGTGTCCCTTCCTGCGGCGAATTCCCTAGGGCGTCTCAGCAGTTTTTTTACTGGTTTCTTTTCCAAGTTTTTTCTCTAAAAGAGCAAATTTCTCCAGCGTGGCATGTCCCGCTGTTCTCATGGTGCAATACACTCATCGAGGAGTGGGGACGGACACGATGATGGCTGCCCCAAGTGTATCGGAAACGGTGCGTGGTAATGAGATGTCCCTTGCAGAATCGGGGTGACTTACTGCATCTGACTCCGACGATTCCTTGCAGCTCCCTCTTCCAGGAACGAGCTCAGGAAGAAGCGGATGTCGGAATGTCAGCCATGTTTTCCCGGGCCGCCGCAAGCATTGGGTTGCAGTGCACCGCACTGCCTCTCCCAGTGATCGTGGCCGGATACATGGTGCCTCCCCCGGTGTCGTTTTTCCCGGAAGAGCATGAGGAACTCAGTAAGACCTGGAAACACCACCTTGTTCGGTGCGTGCTAGTTCCACCACTCTTTCTTTCCTCCATGGTGGGGCAGCTAGAGGATACGCTCGTTCTGGACTCCCGTCAAAAGGGTGTAGGTTTCAGCATCTCTGGTGCCGAGCTTACACTGCAGGTCCAGGCCAAGGCGTTGAGAGAGCTCCACGAGGGTAAGACTGACCCAGCGCATATGCAGGAACTATGCACCCTTTTCACGACGGTGTTCGGCAACCCGACATTGCGTCATGGCAAGACGCAACATGGAGTATATTCTGCAGCCCTCAGCACTCTCAAAACGACGGTACGTTGAGCTGCATTGCCAGGCAGGTAAGTCAGCAGAGCCAATCTCCTCCCAGGGGACCTCCTCACGTCGAGGGATTTGCACTGCAAGCCATCGAACCACCTCCTGCGGGGGAGATGAAGCAGATCATACCCCTAGTCCCCATGTCACGGTCCCTGGGCGCTTGGCTCGAGGTTCCCACAGTCACGGTGGCTACGGCAAACGATCCGTCTCGGCTACTCGATCCAATTTGCCAGATCTCCGCCCAAGTTTTGAGGCATCCTCTCAACCTCAGTCAGAGGCAGGGATGCTCTCGTACCACTGGCCGAGGTCGCCACCCTGCTGGCGAAAGGAGCAATCGAGCCTGTACCTCCAGCCGAGACATACAACGGGTAATACAGCCCGTACTTCATCGTCCCCAACCCTAGATCTGCTTACCCTGAACAGGCACCTACACAAGCTCCCTCTCAGGATGCTCACGCAGAAGCACATCCTGGCGTCTATCAGATGTCAGGATTGTTTCATGGCAATAGACCTAAAGGATGTTTACAATAATGTCTCGATTCTGCCTTTTCATCGCCCCTTCCTACGGTTCGCTTTCGAAGGTCAGGCATATCAGTACAGTGTCCTCCATTTCGGTCTGTCCCTGTCCCCACGAGTCTTAAAGAAAATCGTGGACGCCGCTCTCACTCCCCTTATGGACAGAGGCGTGCGGGTACTAAACTATCTCGATGACTGGCTTATCTTGGCACACACTCGAGATCAGTTATGTACACACAGGGACCTTGTGCTCCAAAACCTAGATCTATTGGGACTACATTGCAACTGAGAAAAGAGCATACTTTCCCCCATGCAAAGCATTCTCTTTCTCGGTATGGAACTCAACTCAGTCTCCATGAGAGTGTGCCTGAGCACAGCATGCGCTCAGTCAATCTTGAACTGCCTGAAACATTTCAGGCAGTAAGAGGTCTCACTGAAAAAATATCAGAGGCTCCTGGGACACATGGCATCCTCGACTGGAGTGATACCCTTTGGGTTGATGCACATGACACCGCTCCAACACTGGCTACAGAGTCGAGTTCCCTGGAGAGCGTGGCAGACCAGCAGCAAGCGTATGGTCATTACGCCTCTCTGCGAGCACCCTAACCCCCTGGTCTTCAATGACCTTCTTACGGACAGGGGTCCCTCTTAGGCAGGTTACAAGGCACGTGACTCTGGCGACTCTCACGTGAATCTTTGTGACATCTCCTATAGGCCAAAGTGTAAGTTGAGGATCAACTACCATTACTACAGCATCACAAAATAGTATTTTCCATCCTGTTTCCACTTCTTACATGTTTGTAAACAAGGTAGATGGTCTCTGATAAATCTTGCCCAAAATCTGTCAGCGAGAACTTGACTGTGTCTCCATTTCCTTTGTGACAAAAGCTCAGAATCTGCATACATTACTTGTGGAAGGGAAGCATCCCATGAGGGTGAGGGTCTGATATTCTGCAGGGCAATGTTTTTATCCCTGAGTGTCTTTCATACAATGCCAGCTCAGCCCAAGAGTGCTTTCACATGGATCAAAACAATCATGGCTCAGGCAAAGTACTGTTTGAGGGGAACGTGCTTTGGCAGGTAAATGGTCAATCACTGCTGAATTGTTGCTTATCCAGTGTATGAATTCAAAATGGCCTTTGAGTAAAACAGAACGCAGTTAGTGATAATTTCCTTTGCGTCACAAACAGTAGGCACGCTCTGAGAGCAATTATCCATATAGAAAGAGTTTAAAACTGAGGCACGAACTTCTGGATAGGTATCGGAAAAGTATTGGACATGTCTTTGAAGGGTGTGGATAGCACAGCAAGGACTAGATGTAGTGCCAAATGGTAAAACTTGCCATACACACCAGCTGGCACATATCATCATATCTCTCCATAAGAAGCGTAACAGAGGCTTATCAGATGGAATTTATCGAACCTGATGAAACATGGCTCGTATGCCACCACTGATTGCAATTCGATGTTCTCTAAAACGAAATAGCACTCCAAGGAGAGAAGGACCCAGAGAAGGACCAGGTAATAGACAGGAATTCAGACTCTCCCTCCTTGTATTTGTAGGAACAATCAAAGACTAATCAATGTTTTCCATTATGTTCGACTAGATGTTGAGGGACATACCATGATTCATCAGTAGAAGCAGCTTCCTTTGGGATCAGTCTCTTCACATAGCCAGCTTGTTCAAGCTTTTGGATCTCTTGATTACATATTGTTGCTCCTACGGGATTTCTTGCCATCTGATGCTCTGTACGAAGCAATGCTGCCATTACTGACTTTGGAGGGGCATTCAATCTAGGTGCATTTTTAGGTTGGAGTAAGGGAGTAGCATTTCTTGCAATGGCATTTATTTGTACTTGCTCGACACTTGCTAGACAATCAAAAGCCTCTTGGTCCTGCCTTGACCGGTAAGTAGTCTTTGATATCGGGGCATATGGAATATACAACTTGCCACAATTTTTCCACATCCATCTGTAGCTAATCTTTAGATGAAGCAGCTAGAAAGTGACACTAAGAGGGATAACTAGTCTTTTGCAGGAATGAAATAGGTCCCTGTAATGTCCACCCTAAACAAGTATGACTTCCAAGGGGGCCTAGCACAACTCTTTCAGTAGGGCATAGCAAATGGGGATGATCTGCTCCTGCTAGTAACATGGGCTTAACTTGGTGAATGTCTTCAAGAGGAATTCCTCGAAGATGTTGATAGTGCCGTTGAAGCATATGGACAGGATAGGTCTGTTCTGACACAGGAATTCTGAACAGGTACCGCCATTTCAGCCACTTGCCATAGCACTCTTTGAGTGATAATATGTGTTATCATAAAGTGCTAGTTATTGGCTTTGCCAAGGAAGGTTAACACTAGTTGATCTGTGTTAACAGGTGTACCCTCTGTTGATCAGATCATTTTTAGTGTTTTGATTGTGTGGTAACATGGAAACTCACAAAATGTTTAGAAAGAATGCTAGACTGATCCCTACAACTGAAAAAGGCCTGGGAGCAGCACTATTGTGGAAGTGCGGGTTGAGTAAAGAAAATGCTTCTGCGGGAGTGACAATAATGCAGCAGTGCTGAGTAAAGAAGGTGGCTCCTGAGGGAGTAAAGGCAGGGGCTGCAGCAGAGAGAGATAGAAGCGCGGGCCCCAGTCGAGAGTGGTGTCTGCTGCAGCAGAGAGAGAGAAGGAAGCAAGGGCCCTTATTCTTCTTATCGTACCTATATTTCTTATCGGACCTATTGGTTAACATTGATAAAGTTTTGATTGTCAGTGTGGCGGAGGGTACAGGTCCAGGATCAGCATCGCCTAGGAAACGGCCCGGCAGCTAATCGGCCTCAGGTGTAGGTGATCAGAATTAGCTGCCGGGCCGTTTCCTGATAAGCCACGTGCACATGCCACTCTGGGGCTGGTCTCGCACACAACTAACACTGTGTCTCTATCTGCCTTACAGAGTCGAGTGGATAAAGCAAGGAGAACTTTGACGCACGAGCACGGATTGGCGGTATCCAGAATATTCAAGCACCCGGGTTGTCACATTGTGGATAAATATTTCTGTTACACAATAATACCAAGGAACTAGTCGAGGCAGTGGAATTGGCTGAAGCGTCGTCCGGCCAGGAGATTGGAGAGAGAGAGAGAACGGCACCCCGGAGGGAAGGATACGACAGGCCGCGGCTGGAGGGTACCAATCAACCAGTAAGTAGGCCAATGGCCCCCGAACCTATGGATGAACCCATAACTACGGAGTCTCCGGGACCTAACGCCATACATCATGCCATACCCCAAGGAGCGCCTACGAGGACTATTCGGTTGGGAAGGAAGACTTACCGGGCTCTTCTTGACTCTGGCAGTGCCATTACCCTGGTCCAGCCGATGGTAGTGAGGCCGTTGTCCGATAGCAAAGCCACTGTTCCCATCACCTGTATTCACAGTGACACCCAGCATGTTCCAATCCGCCGGGTGGCCATATCAGTAGAGCCAGGGACATGGCCTGTTGAGGTGGGCATTGTCCAGGATCTTCCGGTCCCAGTGGTGTTAGGCCGCGACTGGCCGGGGTTTGAGAAACTGATAGCAGCTACGTTTCAGGTGAAGAAGGGTAACGGGGGCTAAGGTAGACGTCGGGCGCCGAGAGCCAGAGACCATCAGCAGGCTTTCCTGGCCACAGGCAGCGAGAGAGAGGGTGAGTGTCAACCGAACCTCCCCCCTAATGTATATATGGATCTCTTCCATCAGGTCACCGCTGGTGGGGCGTTTGGCCGTGAACAGCGGGAAGACGAACGATTGAAACATTGTTGGAGCCAAGTTCGAGTGTTGGAGGAACAGGAACGAGTTCCCGCGCCTCACCCTCTCCCCCACTTCGTGGTCAAGAACGGCCTACTTTACTGTGTCGCGGAATGGCATGGGGAAGTCAAACCCCTTCTCGTGGTGCCGAGAACCAAGACAGAGACCTTTCTTGAACTGGCGCTTTCGCATCCAATGGCGGGGCATCTTGGAGCCCAGAACACACTTCAACGGATCAGGGACCGGTTCCATTGGCCCGGGATTGACGCTGAGGTGAAGCAGTTTTGTCAGTGCTGCCCTTCTCATCAGCAGACGTCTCCTCGGCCCCCGCCCCCCAAGCCCATTGAGTCCGATGCCCATCATCGAGGTACCCTTCGGTCGGATCGGCATGAATCTGGTAGGGCCGTTGCCTAAATCCGCTCGGGGCCATGAACTCATCCTGGTTATCGTGGATTACGCCACCCGATACCCAGAAGCCATTCCCCTCTGCAAGGCCACCGCGAAGAACAACGCGAAAGCACTGTTTCTGATGACGGACCAGGGTACTCCCTTCATGTCCCGGCTGAGGAATGCCAGCTTTTAAGATTAAACAGCTCCGCACCTCCGTGTACCATCCCCAGACGGACGGACTGGTGGAGCGGTTTAATCAGCCCCTCAAGCGGATGTTAAAGCGTGTGGTAGCTGAAGATGGGCACGACTGGGACCTCTTATTACCATACATGTTGTTCGGGATTCGGGAGGTGCCCCAAGCATCCACCGGTTTCACTCCCTTCGAGTTGTTTTTCAGTCGGCAGCCCAGAGGCCTGTTGGATATCGCCCGAGAAGCATGGGAGCAGCAGCCAGCGCCGCATCGGACGGTGATAGAACACGTGAAGGAGATGTGAGAACAGATCGATCGGGTGATGCATTTGGTAAAGCAACACTTGGTCTAGGCCCAGCGCGCCCAGCAGAGGGTGTACGACCGGCCCGCTCAGGCACGAGAGTTCCAGCCTGGCCTTGTGCCCAATGCTACCTCCAAGTTTCTGGCATCCTGGCAGGGTCCTTACTCTGTTATCGAGAAGGTGGGACCGATATCATATCGAATTCATCAGCCGGGACGTCGTAGGGAGGAAAAGATCTATCACATCAACCTTCTCAAGAAGTGGATCGCGCCACCGACACAAGTAGCGGCATATGTCCAGGAGGCGGATCCAGTGGTGGACCTTGGGGAGCAGCTAGCCGCAGGCCAGAAAACCGAGCTGGAAGCCCTGGTCCGTCAGTACAAGGATGTGTTCACGGAGCACCCGGGGCGGACTAATGTGATCCAACACGAGATCCGAACGGGGCCCGGAGTCGTCGTACTGTAACGGCCCTACCGTGTACCCGAAGCCCGTCGGCAGGCTATCGAGGAGGAAGTGCAGCGAATGCTCCAGTTAGGAGTTATTGAGCCATCACGTAGCCCGTGGTCCAGCCCGATCGTGATGGTTCCCAAGCAAGACGGCACCCTCCGGTTTTGAAGCGATTATCAGAAGCTCAACGAGGTCTCATCGTTTGATGGATATCCCATGCCGCGGGTGGATGAGTTGCTGGAGCGCCTAGGTAGGGCTCGATATATCTCCACTCTTGACCTCACTAAGGGGTACTGGAAGGTCCCGTTGTCGGCTGAGGCCAAGGAGAAGACGGCCTTTAGCACCCCCAGTGGCCACTGGCAGTACAGAGTCCTACCGTTTGGCCTACATGGAGCCCCCGCAACATTCCAGAGAATGATGGATATATTATTGGGTCCCCACCAAAGCTATGCAGCTGCCTACATTGACTACGTGCCGATACATTCCGAAGGCTGGGAAGAACATCTGGACCGACTCCGGAGGGTGTTCGATGAGTTGCGTCGGGCTGGACTCACAGTCAACCCGAAGAAATGTCACCTGGGTCTAACAGAGGCGAAGTATCTGGGATATCAGATTGGTCTTGGACTCATCTGCCCCCAGGAGAAGAAGGTGGAGGTGGTGCGGTCAGCGGCCCGGCCGACCACGAAGACCCAGGTGCGTGCATTTCTAGGGGTGAAGTGCTAATATGTGACCCTGGATAACAAAACCAGTCTTATGGGTAAATTTTTCAAAATTGAGATTTATACACCACATGAAAGCTGACTATATACACTTTCTATTGATATATAGTTTGTTATGATAGGACACTATTTGGCCGAGATATAACCATTTAAAATTCTGGAATCTGAGAGTTGGAAAAATCAAAATATTGTGAAAATCGCCTTTAAAGTTTTCCCGAAGTAGTCCATAGCAACGCATATTACTAATGATGGGAAATAATTGAAACGTACACCATTGATTAACCACAGCTTAAACTTTATACACACAAAATTTCATAAAAATAATTTTCCAGGAACATATAAAATTTTACACATGAATTTTACACTTGAGCTGGCCACGAATCATCATTATCAGAGGCAGACCTACATGCTAAGATGATGTTTTGTTTACATTTTGTCAGAGCAAAATTGGCATAACTGTGACATAAACAACTCATGAAAACCACTACTTTGTAAAGAAGGCATTTAAGAACGTTTGTGACTGACTGACCTGAACTTTAAAGAATTTTCCCACTCAAGCGGGTCGAATTCTGAGTCCGCAGTCTTCCAGGGCATCCTCTTATGTCAAGGCGGTCTCTGGACATTCTGTATTATCTTCCCAATGATTTGCGAAACAATCACTTACTGTTCGTTAAATTATTGCTGTCATCAGCGTTTAGATTGAGCAAACGCGCTTCCATCAGAATCCATGTTTTGAAGCGCGATCATGACGGATTGTGTACGCTGCGCACGTGAGACGCTATAGCAGGCCGTTGCTAAGAAGAAACAAGTTTGTTTTAACACTCTCTATTGGCTTACCCTTGTAATGACATAGAAGAGAGTAGATTCATTTGAAAGCGGAATCTCTTAACTTTACATAGATACCAAACTTGAATGGGTAGTTTGCATAGAGCGGACAGCAGCGAGTTAAGTTTGTAGGCATGTTTCTGACCATTTTTTGTTCGCGATATTAAGGGATCGAATCACAAAAATAAAGTTTTGATATATTTACGGTAGGAAATTTACAAAATATCTTCATGGAACATGATCTTTACTTAATATACTAACGATTTTTGGCATAAAATAAAAATGGATCATTTTGACCATAACAATGTATTTTCGTCTTTTGTCAGAAATATACCCGTGCGACTTACGACTGGTTTTGTTGTCCAGGGTCACATATGGCTGTTTCATCTCTCATTTCTCCTCGATAGCTAGCCCCCTAACAGACCTGACGAAGAAAGGACATCCAGAGATCCTTGAGTGGATGACCGAGGCGGAGACAGCATTCCGGACCCTTCAGCGAGCCCTCACCTTGTCGCCGGTTTTGTATGCCCCGGACTTCAGATGCCCTTTCGTCCTCTAGACGGACGCCTCCGACACCGGTTTGGGGGCAGTCCTGTCCCAGGTCCATGATGGAGAGGAACACCCCGTCACATATATTAGCCGTAAGCTGACGCCGGCCGAAACCAGGTATGCGGCAGTAGAGAAGGAGGCCCTGGCCGTGAAGTGGGCAGTTCTGGAGCTGCGCTACCACCTTTTGGGCCGAAGCTTTACCCTGGTCACAGATCACGCTCCCTTAGGGTGGATGGCCCGAGCAAAAGATACCAACGCCCAAGTAACCCATTGCTTTCTTGCGCTCCAGAACTTCCACTTCACGGTACGACACCGAGCCGGGGCCTCCAATGGCAACGCCATCCGGGTATCTGTTAGGTAACACTTCCCTCCCACCGTTGTTATCGTCCCGAAACTCTGGAACACCGGGTCGACGCTTGGGGGGGGGGAGTGTGGCGGAGGGTACAGGTCCAGGATCAGCATCGCCTAGGAAACTGCCCGGCAGCTAATGCCGGGCATATAAGCCACTCTGGGGCTGGTCTCGCACACAACTAACAGTGTGTCTCTATCTGCCTTACAGAGTCGAGTGGATAAAGCAAGGAGAACTTTGACGCACGAGCACGGATTGGCGGTTTCCTGAATATTCAAGCAGCCGGGTTGTCACATTGTGGATAAATATTTCTGTTACACAATAAATTCCCCCTCCGGGGTTGTTACAACTGCCGTCTTGTGTCCGACGTGTCTCTTAACGCGCCACAGTCGGATATTTTTAATTTCCACATAGATACTGCTAACGTAGATGCGTACATAGTAGCGTTTATAGAGCTACTACAATCATTTGCATAAACTTGCTTGTTCTATAAACACCTTGCAATGTGCTATGCTTTACCTTGCACAGCCTCACGCTTGGGTCGGCTCATTGAGCGAAGACAGATGGAAAGTCATGAGCGGAGGTGGCCAGTGCATGTCCCCCAAACGGAGGCAATCTCACGTTTGGGTCAGCTCCTGGGGCAAAGCTAGTGGAAAAGTCAGGAGGTAAGGAAGCCAGGGCCTGTGCCACTAGCGGAGGCAGCCTCACACTAGAGTTCGACGGAGGGGCAGCGGGCCATGGACAGTGCAGAGGATTGAAAGCGATAGAGCCAAAGATGAAGCCTGGTTAAGTTCAACCACTTGGAGTTAGCTGAAGTGTTTCCGGGACAAATAACCGAATGCATCAGACATTTAAACAATAATTTGTGGGCATGATGTCTGATGCTGAGACTAGGTCAAATGTAATTCTTGTGTTGGTTTTGCATGGGCTATGCAGAAGGAGTGCAACCAGCGTGTGCATAATTCATTGCTGTATGCGCGAGCAGAGAGACGCGAAGAGTGAGCATGTCACCGTCACCCAAACGTTCTCAATTATGCAATGAAATGCTGTTAAATATTTAAATTCCCATGTTGTCTGTATGTGTCAAACATGGTTTACGTTCACAGAGTTTTTATTTATATCCGGGGTTGGGCTGCATGATTTGAAGAAAAAATCTAATTACGATTTTTCTGACCAAAATTGCGATTTAAAATGCGATTGACTACTATTTAACAAAATAGATAGGTTTGTTGTGTTGGTTTTAACAGCATGCATCAAAGAAAGACCAAGCATAATCGCAAACTATGGTAACATTATGCCACTGTTTATTTAAAACCCCTTAAACACTGTGGCCTTTTTTTAAATAAAGTTGTCATGTAAAAATGTCATGAAAAATTAAGAGAATAACAACAGTATTTTAAATAGTTAAATTAACATGTATAACCAAAACCTTAAACTTTTAAGTTGCCAAACACACTGTAAACAATTACAGTAATACATTGACCATAACCTACATTAGGGTAAGGTTGAAACAATGATTGCAAGTTTAGCTATTTAAAGTGCAAATTAATAATTCTGAGACCAAAAGTCCTATGAGAAAAGGAAAACCTTCACATTTTAATTGCGTTAAATTTACACATTGTTCAGGGTTATGTGCTTAAAGATTTTTTGACAAAAAGAGAAGCATATCCACTCTCTCTGGTTTGAGGCATGGCCGTTGACATGTTACTATATTGGCTGCTGCACTGAAGAGCCTTTCTGACGGTGTGCCTGTGGCAGGAACACACAAGAATCGACAAGCCAACCTGCTTAATCTGGCAAAGTTAACCTGGTGCTGCTTCCACCAGGCCAGGTTATTCTCTTCTCCATCAATTGCTGGTGCAGTTATGTAGCTGTTAAGCTCTGCTTCCACCATATGATAAAAATTTCACAGATGAGGCTGCTGCTAAATCTGAGTCTGAGACACACCGTGATCTTTTCTTCTGTAACATTCAAAAACAGACAAGCAAGTTACTTAAGTTTTAACATTTTCATAACAGAAATGAATGCTCAAGTTCCACCACATTTTTCCCCATATCCCCCAAGTGCCATTTTCTTACTTTTCTTGCAGCTTCCTCCATTTCAGTTATCATTCTTTCTTAAATGGCTGGGATGTTGTCTTTACTGATGTAATCAGTTTTGAAGCGAGGATCCAAGAATGATCTAACATCCAGAAGTTCTTGACTGGCTGAGTCATCATATTTATCTTTGAAGTATTGAAGGACTCTGTCTTTGATTGCCCTTGTTAGATTAGTGTCGTCCTGATCTTCAACGAGAGTCTTTGTCCCCAAAAGGTTAAGGACCGGCATTAGATAGAAACACTAATGTATTCTTCTCCAGAAAGCAGATCCGTAAACTCCTGCAGTGGATGCACAGCTTTGTGGATGGATTCTAATTCTATGTCTTGCCATGTCAGCGTAAGAGTGCCTTGTTTTCTTGTGTGCAGACAGCATATAATTCAAAGCTTTACACTGCTCCAGAATCCTTCCAATCATTTTTTCTTTTGTTCCGCATCTAGTTGGGCATTCTGTAATCAACGAGTGTTCAGGCAGATTCAACTCTTTTTGGGTTGCAGTCAAAGCCATTCGTTTCTTCCAGCTGTAGGAGAATTGACTGACCCCAGCCAGCTGGAGCATCTTTCAAAGCAGAAGCGATATTTGCTCCCGTAAGGTCAATGGGAAAGTACGACGTTTGTAAACAACGACTCTCTAATTAAAAATCCTCACATATGAAATGGACAGTGAGACTTTGATAGAGTCCAGTCGTCCTACTGGACTACATGTTAGTTGTCGTCGTGTAATATTCCACTTCTTTAAGCTCAGCTACAACCTTCTTCCTGCATGTATTGTACATTTTTACATGTATAGTACATATAGAGCGTTAGGATATTTGGATGGATTCCTAATCCATTTTATGTGACCGCATTAATCGGCACCATATCTTTTGCCTCTGACTTTCGGCATGTTTTACAAACCACTTGCTTTTGAAGAACATCAGAAGGTCGAAATCCAAAATAATTCCAAACATAAGCATTGCTTTTTCTTTTAGGTACCAAGTCGTTTGCCGCTGCTGAATTTGAAATGCTGCTCCCGCTCGCGCTCATCTTTTCCAAATGACGTTCTTTGCTAATTCAATAACATGTGCAGTGTTAAAATGCCCCCTATTGGTTAAACGTTAAATTGCAGAGGCAAACTGTCAAATACTACGTAGGTGCATCTTATCATTTGTATAGCCCTTAATCGGAATAATCGCGATTTGCGATCTGAACACCGCACCACTTCAAATTGGGATTTCGGTTTAAAAACGATTAATCGTGCAGGCCTAATATGGGGTAATAAACGAGATGCAGTTGTGTTTGGGTTGTGCAAACAAGAGATGAAGGAGATGTTGTGCTTAAAAAGTACTGGTCAGATGTAGGATACTTTATATACTATTATGTCTGAGCAAGACCTAAGAACGGCATGTTAGGTGAAGCGCCATTTAGAAAACTTCTGCTCCTAAATACATGACACAGACAGGTTGTAGTTAACCAGCGGTCACTCTTGGAAGCGGCATTTAAAAAAAGTATGCAAGCTGAGTACATATGATACAGACAGGTTGTAGTTAACCAGCGGTCACTATTGGAAGCGCCATTTAGATAATTTATGCAAGCTGAGTACAAATGATACAGACAGGTTGTAGTTAACCAGCGGTCACTATTGGAAGCGCCATTTAGAAAACTTCTGCTCCTAAATACATGACACAGACAGGTTGTAGTTAACCAGCGGTCACTCTTGGAAGCGGCATTTAAAAAACGTATGCAAGCTGAGTACATATGATACAGACAGGTTGTAGTTAACCAGCGGTCACTATTGGAAGCGCCATTTAGAAAACTTATGCACGCTGAGTACATGATACAGATAGGGGGTAATTAACCGGCGGTCACTCTTGGAAGCGCCCTTTAGAAAACCTATGCACGCTGAGTAGTACATGATACGGACAGCTTGTAGTTAACCAGCGGTCACTCTTGGAAGCGCTAATTATATGTATTATTCTCCAGTAACCTTACGGTTGGCTCGCTGCCGATCACTGAGCAGTACAGAAGCTGAGAAACGTGCTCCTGTCCGGCTGTCAAGCGATATCTCTCGAGTGCAGCATTGGCGGCGTAAAATGAACAGTTATCAAAAACAGAGATATTGTACTCAGCCGACTTCTGCTCCGTGAGTTATTAAGAATGCTTCAATATACGATAACAAAAATATTAACAGTATCAGCAATATGACTTTGAAATTCGAGCTGATAGAAGCGGCTGAATAAGACTGTTTCACCCGAGATGATTGTTTTTACAAATATTTCGCAGAACGATGTATATATATATACAGCCATTGTGTGCAAATTAACACCAATGCTACAACGAAAAAATTAAAGCATGACGTGCCGTTTGCCAATTGGGATGGAATACTGTTTATGCCATCAACTAAAGACTCGTGTCCCGTTAGCACTGAGCTAGAGTGCAGGCATCAATCGCATCCAGGAACAGGCAAGGTAAAGAGCGCATACATACACTCAGGTGTGCGGAATAACTCACATAATCCTTGGGGAAGATAACTGTGAAAATATGTAGCCTACTTGTAAGGACCCTTACGGACCCCGGCTCTACATATTTTGTATACATCTCTCATCCACCATAAGAGGTTTGTTTAATAAGTCTGTAAGTGCCTTGCGAAGGGGACATCACTAGGGGCGTTATATGTTCCATTTGAAGGCATAACCCTGATAAAACACACCTGAACAACCTATTCAAAGCCATGTTATGTAGTTATGGCGCGTAAGGTATAACTGTTTCAGTCGCGTTAGGACTATCTCGCTTTCTGTCCAATGAAATTCCGGGTTACATTAACTTCATATTACGGGTGGTAGAGGGGTGTATCCTAAAACTGAGCCAAAGCTGAATGGCTGCCCCCACGTGTGTACTGTCCAATGGCCTTTTTTAACTCGATTGGCAAATGGATAAAGAAAAGCATTTGGCAAAACGACAAAGAAAACCAATTAGCAGATAGTGAGGGAAAAGATTTTGGACCATAAACCATTTTAAATAAGTCTGTTAATTTTTCAATAAAAAAATTGGATGTTTAAATTTTTAAATTGATCAATTGATGTGTTACTTTATTGGCACTCCCAGTCCTCCATAATACAGTAGGGCCTATGAAAGACACAAACTATTTTAAATGGTTCTTATTGTCAGCTGGCAGGATGGCAATTCTTGTAACATGTTTCTTATATTTGATACTTACACAAGGTAAAGGTACAGTCATACAAAAATATTTTATTCTTATCATTTGCACTCTGCTGGCATGTAGAATGATTTTCATCAGCATTTTGTTGTTCATATCAGAGGGCTCTATCAACTTGTATCTTACATTTAGCTTTTTGTAATATTGTTCATATTGTTATGGGAATTATATCGTTTCGAAATATATTTCAATATCAATTTTGGCCTTATCGCCCAGCCCTTTGCTGTTTCTCCCTGCCACTCACTCACTGAACAGAGCAGATGTAGACAAAAACCATCCTTAAAATGTGTTTCATTGATCTTGGATCTTAGTCCTACAAGGCTGAATGTATTTGGTTTTCTCTCTTTCTGTATTGCTCCTATATGGTCCTTTGTGTTTGCGACTAAAAGGTACAGCTGCATTTGTCATTTAATTCAGTCTATATAAAAAGTTTCTGAAGCACTTCTGTTGTTCTAAGCGCATGAATTGCACTGAATTGCTTGAACTTGCAGCACTTCTTCTCATTGTTAGAGTTATCGTTGGCAGAGAAGGTGGAATCCTCAGAAACTTTGACTGCAATGATCATACATAAAATAATAATTTGTAATAGAGTGCAGTGGTGACTCGAGTCCACTATGATATTCACCTCTTTTTGTCTGCTTTTGTCTCTTTTTGTGACTTCCAGTCGTGAGAGCCATGTAAGAGCGAAAAAGGAAAAAAAAAAACTTGCCGAATGTGTCAAGGCCCACAACTTTCCAGTCTATTCGAATCCCTATTTCACAAGAATAATACGATTAAGATTCCTCTTGTAAGGTTTTCTCAGTTTTTCTCAATAGATCCTCTTCTATGTAGAGAGCATATGCATGTGTGAGTGTGAGATGTAAAGAGCAATCAAAGAGAAACGGAAGCTTAGAAATGAAAGCGTTAGTTAAGGGAAGCAGTTAGTGCCAGCTTTCAGTGGCCTTTTTATAACATGATTTACAATTTCTCAATGTAATGTATTAAAACGTTGACAGAGCAAAAGGAATTCACAAGATGCTGCATTAGAAACTCAATTTCTATGATGAATTGCCTGCGGCTTCTGAATCACAAAGTGTTCTGCACCCCCTACCTTTTCCAATCCTCCTTCCAATGCACTGATTTTTTTTTTGTCCAAATCTTCTTAAACCTCTCTTTTAATCTGATCGTTTGAATGAAAGGGGTGAAAGGATTTCTGGACTAAAAAAAACATTCATTTTTTGTCTTGTTTTTCCAAATGCTGGGTCAGTAATATGCAAAAAATGCTGTTCTCATGCTGCCAGTTTGCTCACTCCAATCATTTTTTTTGGCTCTGGTGTTAACTAAAGGGTTCAAAGTTTCTTTTAAATACTTATTGTGACAAGAATGGGATCAATAATTTGCAAACATGTTAGCAGTGAATTTGAACATTTTTCCTATCCTAATTATACACTATTGCTGCAAAATTTATTTTCATAATGCAGAATGATTTGGAAATATTTTTTCCGAAATAAAAGGGTAAGTGTCAATTTTAACTTTTCTAAGTAAAACAAAAAAAACGTAATTGGCGTCTAGAGCAATGGGCTCAATTTTCTCACAGGTGCAAAGATCATCTGTAAGTATCTGTGTCTTCTGTCACGGCTTGAGAAATGATAATTTGAGTCAATATAGCAGCAACATTGTTTTAGCATAGTTGTTTATGAACAGACACTGATATAATGAATACCTTAAATGCACTGTAAGTCTCTTTGGATAAAAGTGTCTGCCAAATGGACCAATCTGTTTGAACACTTTTTTATAGAGTTTATAGAGATCAAAAAGCAGTTGGAAGCAGATTAGGTTTCCGGTTCCTGTTTGCATCGCTGCCAGTGGGTTGTTTGTATCCTCACGCTTGCACTTGGTTTTAATATTGGTGTATTTTATTATCGTTACCTATCACTGTCGTTGCTAAATTATTTATAACTTAAGATTCTGAATCAAAATTGATTGTTAACTTAACGCCGTTAGCACAGCATTAGTGTGTTAGTGCTTTTTAAGCGTATATACTATGATTCATCGAGCAACATTGGTAAATCAGAATTACTCTTCAAACCCGGTGAGTTATGGCTTCTATTCCATTTTTGTTACTTGGACCTCATGTCATATCTTTAGCTTAGCCTCCTCTAAAGATTTTAGAATTAGAGCCTCGCATCCATTCTCTATTCGAGAATAGTAAGAGTGTAAGGACCGTAGAAAACACTTTGGATGTGAGCAACATTAGCGCACACAGCTCTGTTCCGGTTGAAAATCCCCTACAGCTGGGAAACTTTGTGACTGTGAGACGGCATAGTCGCAGGACAAAACATCACTCAACCATTCCGATTACAGTCTCAAAACAGATTTGCCCCGCTCAGTGACGCACCGACAGAGAAACCAGCTGAAAGTGCCGTAGTTATCGGTGATTCTATTGATCGGAACGTAAACATAGAGGCACCAGCCCCCATAGTCAAATGTTTACCGGGAGCCAGAGCGCCTGACATCAAGTCAGATTTAAATGTGCTGGCTAAGGCCAATCGTAAATTCAGTAAGATTGTTATTCACGTCGGCACAAATGATGTTAGAGTCCATCAATCAGAGATCACCAAAGATAATATTAAAGAGATGTGTGAGCTCGCAAGCATGAGGTCAGACACCGTAATATTCTCTGGCCCCCTCACTGCTTATTGTGGTGATAAGATTTATAGCAGATTATCATCACTAAATGGCTGGTAGTCTGAGTGGTGCAGAGTAATATAGATTTTATAAATAACTGTAAGAGTTTTGATGGCAGACCTGACCTGCTGAAACAAGATGGTCTCCATCCCCTGATTAGAAAACATAAGATAATGCGTAAACCTCTTGAAAATAATTTAATAAACATTAAACAATTCAAACATGAATAAAATACAGATAATCAACTGTTACGACTCGGATTGCTAAATATTAGATCTCTCTCTTATAAAGCACTTTTTGTTAACGATATGATAACTGATCATAAAATTGACATGCTCCGTTTCACAGAAACATGGCTATTACTTTAAATGAATCTGTACCCCAAGATTATTATTAAAAACACGAGCCTCATCTAAAAGGCAGAGGGGGAGGTGTCGCTGGACTTTACAATAATTATTTTAGCATCAACCAGAAGTCTCATTTTAAATACAATTCTTTTGAATTCATGGTACTTCATGTATCAACAACTAATACTAAAGACAAAACTTTTTTTTAATTTATTCTAGCTATTGTATATAGGCCTCCAGGGCACCACACAGATTTTATCAAAGAATTCTATCAGAACTAGTACAAATATGGTAGAACAATTACTTTAACTCCCAAAGATGCGCTTCTCGATAATCTGCATGAATTGTCTCAAATCTCTAGCATGAAAAATAATGGTGAAGATCTTGACATTACTATTGAAAATTTTAACTCCACCTTCTCTGAAACACTAGACACAGTCTAGTGAGCGCCCAGGGCCACCGCAAGGCACCATGAAGGAGAGTACCCCGGCTGGTAGAGGACCGAGCGGCAGCATGTCGGGGAACCGGATTATATATTTTTTTTTCCTCTTTCCTGTCGCTCCGAGGGCTCCTGTCTCCGTTGTCTCATCTCGTTGCTGTATACACCCAGGGGAAAGGTATTCCCGGCCTGTGAGCGGCGATGGGGGTATGTAGTGGAATAGGCGGGGCGAGAACGTGAATCGAGGCCGGTGAGTGAGTGTTAATGAGCGCCAGCTGTGTGTACACCGGTCTCGTATCACGGAGGAGATCGGGAGCATAAGAGAACGAGCGACCAGACCGTCGATGAGAGAGGTCTAAGCCTGGATTTTAGTTGTGGTTTGTTTTATTTCGCCGGCAGTCGTCCGTGAGGGGCTGCCGGCTGTTTATGTTCTGTGTTATTATTTGAGTAAATGTTTCCCGGTTTCCGCCTCCTTCCGTCCTTACTATCGAACTTTGTTACAGTCGTATTTACCTTTCATATCTTAAGTTCTGGAAAAAAATTTCAACTCAATTATGCTTTTTCCTCCAAAGGAATGACATTAATATAGAATTCCAGTCTGAAGTTCGTACAAAAAAGTATGAGCATATTAGCCCGGTTCTGTCAACCTTGTACTGGTGACCTATCAAGCATTACATTCACTTTAAGATCCTACTTATTACCTATAAAGCCCTACATGGTTTAGCTCCGCAGTATTTGAGCAAACTTCTATTGTATTACAGTCCTCCACGTGCATCATGCTCTCAGGCATCCTGTCAGTTGAAAATACCTAGAATTTCAAAATCAAGTGCAGGTGGTAGATCCTTTTCCTATCTAGCGCCTAAATTTTGGAATAGTCTTCCCTTCAGCTTTTTGCAAGGTGTGTGAGATTATGAATTGAACTCATGTGTTCCTGTTTACCAGTTGCATAAGATGACGCCGGTAAGCTTTTGAGATGCTAGGGTTGGCAGAGTAATTTCCGGTTTGTATAAAACTGTATGGGAAAAGGAGAATTTTTGGCTGGTTAATAGTTTTTTAGATAAAAAAGAAGAAAGTAACAACTGGATGAAGCCATTGTCTCTGAGGTGAATAGCTACCTGCTTACTCCCTTGATCAACAGTGAGGAAGATCCTCTGCTATGGTAGAAACTACTCCAGATAAACATCCCAAGATTGAGCAGGCTTGCACAAAAATATCTCTGTGTTCCAGCAACAAGCTCACCATCAGAAAGGGTGTTTAGCACAGGAGGGAATGTGGTGACATGCCAGTGTGCATGCTTGAAACCAGAAATGGTGGACATGTTGGTTTTCGTTGGCAAAAACCCTTAAACATTTCAAGCAGCTAGTTTCTACCATTGTTCTAGTTTTTAATAATTACAATTTTAATTTCAGCCTGCTTTTTTGTTTTGATAGTTTGATTACCCACACACATTTATTTTTCCTTATGTCTGTTCTAGAGCCATTTTGTAACAATTAACTTAATATGTTTTTGAGACATATTATTTAGTAAGTTCAATTCAATTCAAGTTTATTTATATAGCGCTTTTCACAATGTGTATTGTTTCAAAGCAGCTTTACAGGGGCAAACAGGAAAAACAGATAAGTTAGAACACAGCACAGTGCATGGTGTTTATACAACGAGTAAGATCATTCTAATAAATAATATCTAATTTATAAATAAATAAATGAATGAATGCAGTCTCCCGGTGAGCAGGCCAACACTGTAAGTTGGTTCCAGAGACATATTGTTACACTTCTATTTATTATTCGGCCCATTGTCTGTTTTTGGGCACCGCCACCGATCATTTTCTATTATCTATCATTTCAATGTGAGGGGAATTGTCAAATTGACGCCCCTGCCTGGTGAGAAGGTGCTGTGAACAGAAGCTGTGTGAAATGGCTAATAAAATTTTTGTAAAACAAAACGATTATGTGGTCACCAAGGTGAATAGTGTTTTCACAACGCGTTATCAATCGGGAAGTCGGCCATGTTGGAGGCTGTAGTGGAGTAGGCGGGGCGAGACCATGGTTCGAGACCGGTGAGTAATTGTGAATGAGCGCCAGCTGTGCCCACACCTGGCTCGAATCACGTAGGAGATTGGGAGCATATAAGAGAACGAGCGACCGGACCGTCGAAGAGAGAGGACCGGGCCCGAACATGTTTTATATTTGTATGTATGTTTTTGCTTCAGTGTTTTTGGTTTATTTTGTTTGCCGGTGGTCTGCCGTGAGGGACCGCTTGGCTGTTATTATTTATATTAAAACTTTATTTAAATGTCTGCCGGTTCCCGCCTCCTTCCTTCCTTTTATTGAAGTTTTATTATTAGGGGCAGGACTTGATTGGTGAACAAAAGAAGTAGTTCACTATGTCAGAATGAGAAATACAGGAAATTTGGTCATCAGTCCTTATATGTATGTGAAGTTACAGCATATGGCCATTGTGATTATATCGGGTGTCTCTTAACTGTGTAACAGTGATTCTTTATCCATGAATGTGTGTGTCTACTGATGGATTTAATAATTTAATCAGTTACGTAATTACATTTAATCATTTAATTAGTTTTGTCTTATTTAGAGGTGAAGTCATAATATTGTGAGTGTTTTAATACATGCATTTGATACCCAAGCTATGTGCTGATAATGAAGTGCTTGCAGCAGGGAAATGTGAGTGTGTGGGGGAGAGGGGGCATCTTCGGCTGCAGTTGTGTAGGGGGTTGGGGGAGGTATGTGGAATGTATGTTTTTTTTTTTTAGCAATGTTTTCCAGGAACCAAAAAGGACACAGCAGGAGTTGATTGGTGGAGAGAGGAAAAAGCAGAACTTGATGATTGGTGGAAACAAGGGAGCCCCCCGCCCCCTGCAGAAGAGAGATCGTCGAGACATACCATATATTTTTTTGATGATGTTTTTTCTTGGTTGTAGTTTTGTGAGACGTCAACCCAGCGCTGTACTTTGATACTTTCTGACCAATAAACTTCAATACTTGTTAGAGATTGCCTTCCTTCAATTTTTGAACATGCAGGATGCCTTGAAAGTCCAACACTACATCCAAGTACAATAGATTTGAACTACATACATTAACGTTTAATACTGCCGACTCGTGAGTGAAGTTCAGAGTTTAAAATAATAAATTATACTGCACGTGATGTTACAGCACATGGCTCTAGCGATTTTGGGGCGTGATCGACCTGCTTTAGAAATAACTTTGAAAATAAAGAAGATTTTTTTTTTCTCCAGCATTCATTTTCTTTTAGCAATGTTGGAGGTTGAGATTGTACTCCTTAAAAAGTGTGTTTCCTGTCGTAATTGCAATAGTTAAATAACTGGATTTTTTTAAATGTTCTAATTAAGGATTATTTGAGCAATTGAGAAATATAATTTTCACCTATGTTGTTAAAATAAAATATAACCTTTAGTGCAGAATTTTGTGGTCTTTTTTGTGGGGGGGGGGTGCTCGATGGGGGTCTCGTCCAGGGTGTAATTCAATGTAGAACCACCACTGATTTGTAGCACTAATCGTTATCAAATGCTGACATTGTGTTGGTCTTTCTCTCTGCATACTGTACATCAAAATAATCCGTTAAAAGCAGTGACTGGTTTTCATTTTGTCTAACATTATTTTGAACAGCAGCAGGTTTATTTGGCTGCATTTACAGTTTAAAATCATGATTATTTGTACACTGTAATACTAAGGTCTATCAGAATACTAAATTCGGTTTGATCTGAATTTTTTAAGAGTTCATTGTTATAGCTTTACTTCATTTAGGGGTGGTTTCCTGGACAGGGTTTAAGCCTAGTCCTAGACTAACTTAAATGTTAGAGTTGACTTGATCGAAAACAACTTGCACTGACATAACTTTAATATATGAGTGCGATTGTGTTGTCTCGAGATGCTAGCCTGTAAAGTTGTTTGTAAAATAAGTTTTTTAAATTGACTTAAATATCCTAATTTAACTAAGGCCTAGTCCTGATTTAAGATAATCCTTGTCCTGGATAACGGCCTTTTATGTTTAAAATGTTAGTGCAGTGTTACTCTAATGTAGCTCGCAAAGTCCACATTCAATCAGTTTAGCCCTGACCCAAATAAAACACACTCGAACAAGCGTAATCAAGGACTTAAAGCAGCCCTGCAACGATGTGTCATGCATCCTGACTTCTTAACAATGTTAAACGTGCTGTCTTCTCATACTCAAACATGGTCAACTTGTCAAAAAACGAGTTGGGCGTATAACGTAGTATTACATACAACCCCACAGCGATCGTACAGGTTTCGGAAAGATTTTTACGAACATATAAAACTGTTTCGCAACAACTTTTTGTAGGCCCTTATTGGACAATTCTCCCAGAAAAGTACACGGCACGGCCACAGGAGAGCAGGAGACAGAGCATGCACGGACGTCACTTTCATTTGTGAGGAGGAGAGAGCATAGGTTTGCGAAGTTCAGGTGTTTGTTTGTTCACTGCATTTGGGTGATGAATGTTATATAAACGGTGGATATAACGCTTGATTTTGGAGATCGTTAGAAACTGATTTATGGAACCGTCCCAGAGCTTAAAGATGCCGGACATGAACCACATGCGGTGAGTGAAACTGATGTCTGTTTTGTTGACAATAGGTTTTCACGTGCTTTGGTTCAGCCTACACCTCCCCTCGCTTGCGCTGTTTGTTTTCGGAAACAATCGTAAAGCTGTATCTATCTTTTATACATGTGATCAAACTAAATACTCTTCGAAGATACAAAGTATGCAATACTACTATATAGGTACTAAAGATTAATATGAGATTGGCAGAAACCCCTTGTTACGTCCGCTTTAATGCAGTACTGTGCAGATTGATTGTGTTAACGGAGCCAGTCTTTTGCTGTTCTTGAGGCTTTGATTATGTTTTTTGGGTCTTTAACAATGGATGTTCATGTTTCTACTTTCAAAAAATTATATTTCACATATTTCAAGACTATTGTTCACCGCTGTCCCTCTTCTAACAAATCTATTGGATTTCTTCCGGTCTATATAAAGTCCTTCTTTACGAAATGCTCTGATTGGTAAAGCTGACTAGGTCTGTCTCTTGGTTCCCCACTTAGAGTGTATATGTGAAGATGTCCCACCCATACCATATCAGCAAGCTTCCGCTTCTCAGGCTGTTGTGATTGGTCGGTGCCCCTCTCAGTGCACGTGCTTTTAGCAATAAACATAACAATGGCATCAACTTCACTTTATCAGTTAAAAACATGCGGATTGATCAAAGTGTAACAGAGGACTGCTAGCGCTTTTGCAAAAGTCAATCTTTGTTTAAGATCACAATTGTTTTCCTAAGATGGTGAGGGAAATGACACCGGACCGAATTGCGTTGGACCGGTTATATTAATTAAGACTAATAACAGAAGCGTTTGTTTTGCCTTTTTATATTGTACCCGAGTTGGAAAATAAAACAAGCAGATGACCAAGAGACATTTTCAAGCAGGACTTTCATAAAAGTGTTTTAGAGGTAGGTTATGCAAAGACACACACACACACACACACACAATATCAGTGTATTCATAGAAGAGCTTTTACAGCCAATATCATAGTCATTAAAGCTGTTATTTGATTGCTGGTTATCTTAGAATGTGTTTAGCTTAATTTATTTATTTTATTTAAAGCGTGTAGCTCAGTCAAATGTTTAGAATCTCTGATAACCAAACACTACTCCAAGGAACCTCGACCCCTTCTTAGGCGTATTCCTTTGGGCGGAGTTTATTAAAAGCACTCGGAAAGTGACCCCGTGTACCAAAGAAGTAGAGGGCTGTAGTCTGATTACAGCCATTCTCTGTAGTCCTTGAAAAGCGAATTCTGTTAAAGACAATATTTCGCTTGGCACTGAACTTTGAGCATTATCGTTTTGCAGGTATTGTTTATGTTCTAACAGCGACGTTACACACTAACTAAACGTTGAAAAATGGGATTGCTGGGAATGGGATCTTTAAGTAACACGAGAGCAATTAAAGTCCAGACCCCTCTGTATGCTTCACAATCGCTCTCTCGATACTTTATTGTCATATGGCATATGCCAATTAATCTGCACTGTGCCGCATAAAGACATTTATTACTCTTGTTCAGGTGTTTTTTATTCGGGTTGGGGTTAAACTCTACAGGAACGGGGATCTCACGAGCCAGATTTAAGTAACACGGTGTTAGTGGAATTTAGAAGTAGGCCTATTCATCGTTTTCTGTTAAGTTTCTATGTACCCACTATTGTATTAATGTCTTGTTTTTTAGGGAGGAGTTCATTCTTCAACAGAGCCACCTCACTGGATGGAAATTAATTTTCCATGTCTAACGTCAGCTTCATACTGGATGCGTGAGCAGAGTGTACATGTCACATGAGCGAAAGTGTGAGTAGGGAGAGCGGTTGCAAACACATTGTCCTTTCGCGCTGGCAGTGTTTGCTGTGCATAGCATACTGTCTTTGTACCAATGTAGGTGAGGGCAACATTTAAGATGATATAAATCCTTTAAATGCTAATGTTGTTTGGCCAACAACCTACCTAAAAGAGTAAATATGTATTTGCAAATGTATATTTTGTATAAATTATAATAAGCAATATAATAGAATATGATGTTTAAAGATTTCCTCAGACGAGTAAGATTTAGTCTTCATGAAATGTCTGGAACATATTTAGTTTAAAAACACTCAATTGCAGTGTAAACAAAACCCTTCTTGGCTAGTCAAAAACAGCTCCGCTCACAGCAACCCGTTTTAGTGGAAGACTCTTTTAATGATAATAGGTTACAGCGAACCCCACCCCCTTCCGTCAGGCATGTCAACACACGACACGTTAAAGTATTAAACGTTAAATGGTTTCCTGAATTCCTCTGCGGTAAGTTTCGTCTTAAACGTCTCAATTCATTCGTCTGGAGTCTAAAAATTCTGTCATAGCAAAGAACCAGTGCGTGTATGCTAGCCTAAAATCCACGGATTGCGCACCTGCAGATCTCAGCGAAGTAAAGATTTAAGCGCTTATAACGTTTTACACACGACATGAAAGCATAACTAGTAAGCTGCGAAGGATTTTCAGCCTAAACACGAATGATTAGAGACGTTTAAAACGAAACTAACATGCAGTGTTCACCCCTGTTCATTAGCAAAACAAACAGCTTGCAGCAGCTAAACATTAACGCACATAATTCATTAACATTCACACAGTTAAACTCCAAGTGTCCATCTGCAATTATGCAGTAAATTTAACAGGCTTTGAATGTTGTATTAAGCCCGTGACTGACTTAGCTCCCTTCACTATCATCTGCTAACGTTATCCTCCTTTTGTACTTAAATACCTTTAAAAAATGTATTTATAATTTAAATGAGTTTAGTGTTAGTATTTTTGTATTTTCACACTAAATCATTTTTTGCCAATCAATCTCCTTATTAGATTGAAGTGTTTCAAATACATCTATTTGAAATACAAAATACTATTGATTTGTAAAAGTATTTTGTATTTAAATGCATTTTATCTTAGCATTTGTTTTTGTATTTTTTTTAACATAAAGAGGTTGATTGGCTAGATGTATTTTTTATTTTGAAAATACAAAAATACAATGACATTTTTTTAGAATGTTAAGTTCTACTTCTGTAGTTATTTTGGTGAAAGTAACTCAAACGTAATACAGGAGTCATGTAACATATTACAATTCTGAGACAGTAATATTGTAAGGTAATGGATTACTTTTAAATAACAGTAACATATCTGTAATATATTACAGTTTGGAAGTAACCTGCACAAAACTGATAATGAATATACTCGGGCACAAAGGGAAATACACATGGTCATGTCTGATCATGAGTTTATGAAAGTCAGACTTTAAATCATAGGAAAAAGTACTAGAATCAAAGCTGCTTATAACTTTTACCACTAGGCCTGCTGTCGTTAAAGAAGTATGATGTGAAAAAGATGTTGTACTGATGTTGTATACAAAGTCTCGTATAAATATGTGAAAGTATTGCAAAGATACAGCTAGTGAGGTCAGGATACTGGAATGTTCTAACTTTGATACGATACCTACAAAATATCGATATTCTATACCATTTTTGAATGCCACGGGGAAAAAAGGCATAACATTGAGGCCCTAAACTTCTTGATTTTTATAAAAAGTTCAAAAGAACAAGACTAGACAATCAGGTATATTTTTATATATTTTTTTATTTGATAATCTAATGTTAATTTTACTAATACATTTACTATATAAATTCAAAGTTGTTTTTTTCAATATTAGGACCGGGGTGGAAGCGTGCGTAGGCCATTTATTAAAAGCAAACTTGACGGGAGAATGTGCTCACCTGAAAGTAAACTCTGACCCGTGCATACGCACATTCTGTTGAGTTAGTGAACTCAGAGATTGCATAAAAATAAATGTGATAAGAAGGATTATAAATGTTGATGCCTCACTCACATTTTATTTCTCTTCATATCTGGTAAAGATCCACATTATCATGAAGACTATGATAATGTGAATAAGGGTCTATGAAAGTGAATAAGGGTCTATGTTGGATTACTTAAATTATTTGAGTCTAACCACTTTGCCTTTCTACGTTCCAAATTGTAACTCAAAATTGTACATTCTGTCATCTTCAACACGCAGAGTTAGTAGAAAGACTTCTACTAAAATTTGAGGCAACGTAAAATTTCACTTTAAGGATCATGAGTCAGACGTATTTTCTGATGTCATGACACGTGAGCTGTGGACTTGAGATTTCTCTTCAGCATCCATTTCTGTTCTCCCCTTACGCAAATGAAAAAGTAAGTTGAAAGTAGGGTTGTGCTATTAATCAAAAATGTATCGTAATATTCAACTTTGGCCTTCAACAATTACAAAAACAAGTAAACAAGGCAAAACAATTATTGTGCCACTTTAGATTTACATTTACATTTTTTTTTTACATTTAGTCATTTTTTGGCAGACGCTTTTATCCAAAGCGACTTATAGTGCACTTATTACAGGGACAATCCCCCTGGAGCAACGTGGAGTAAAGTGTCTTGCTCAAGGACACACTGGTGGTGGATGCTGGGATTGAACCAGCAACCTTTGATTTACCAGTTCAGTGGTTTAACCCACTAGACCACCATCTCCGCTTTAGCAAGGTTCCTATCTTTTCTTGTAGTATAAATTCACATCGCACCCCTTTCCTTTGCAGTGGTTCAGCTGTGCTATTTCTTTACCTTTATTTTTAAGTTATTAAAGTTATATAACGTTATTTATTTTCTATGTTATTTTATAAGTTAATGAGTAATCGTGTTTAATAATCAGGATCTCAATATTTGCCAAAATAACCGTGATTATGTTTTTTGTCAGCCCTAGTTGAAAGTTTGTATATACTGCCAAAGCTTTTTTTAGAGTAAAAACCGCGTTGCTAGCAATCCTGGCTAGAGCACGGCCGTTGGTATTACAGAAAGGGACACCTGTGGGCAGGAAGGTAACTTCCACTGGGGACAGGGGGACATGTCCTCCTCACTTTCAAATTTGTTTGTAATGATTTTTTTTAATTGCACGCTGTCATCGCCACAGAGAAGTACAATGACAGAGCAGGACACAGAGAGTCTGCCTGTGTCGATGGATGCGTCACATGTCTCTCTTGCATCACACTCTAAAACAATCAGTTTCTCAGTCAATACTTGCATTTTCCCCCTTCATGAACATCAACTTTTGCTACACAATAAAAACACTGTAAAGATTCATGGTTTAATCAATTAAAAAAAAAAAAAAAAAAAAAAGGTATTTTGAATTTGTGATAGGATTCAAATAAAAAACTATTTCCCCCATTTTTTTATTCCCCCCACTTCAGAAACCAAAGGTACACCCTTGCCTGTGGGAGTGAGCGGCTTACAGATGGTAAGAACTGCTAAAAAACGTGTTTTCTGTAAAATACCTTATTGAACACTTGGAGCATGTTATGGGTCTGAGAGGGACTGTTTTAAAATGGTTTATTTTTATTTAAAGGGAAGATCCTTCTCAGTCAGGGTTCGAGAATTGTTCTTCCTCTTCGGTGTCTATTTACTGTGGAGTACCTCAAGGCTCCATATTGGGGCCTATTTTGTTTTCGCTGTTTCTTTTTCCTTTAGGCCATATCTTTAAAAGGCACAGTATGTCTTATCTTTATGCTGATGATATTCAGATTTATTTGTCTATTTGATCTGGAGGATCAACTTCTCAGTCATCTTTGTTATTATGTCTTGAGGAGGTGAAGTACTGGTTAGAGCAAAATCGCTTACAGCTAAATGCAAATAAATCAATAATTATTTTTGGGCCAAATAAGGTTGGTCATGACATAAACGATGTGTTGGGTACATGGACTATAAATGTACGGCAACAAATAGTTAATTTTTGACTCCGCTCTAACGCTTGATAAACAGATAAGAGGTGTGGTAAAGGATTGCTTTTTTCAGTTGAGGACTATTGCAAAAATGAAATATTTTTTGTCTGTTTCTGACCTTGAGATAGTGATTGATGCATGTATCTCCTCCCGTTTGGACTACTGTAATGCACTTTATTTGGGTGTGAGCCAATCTCTTATTTCAAAAATGCAATTTGTCCAAAATGCAGCTGCGAGACTCCTCACTAGCACAAAGAAAAGGGAGCATATTACTCCAGTCTTGGAAGAGCTGCATTGGCTTCCGGTTAAATATCGGATTCAGCAAGGAACATCTCATACAGCAAACAACTTACAATGAACGCGCACAGGACAATGAACACGAGGATGTTTTAAAGGGAGAGAAATCAAGAGGGAACAGGTGCAGGGGATAAACTAATTAACACAAACTACGAAACAGGAGGGTAGGAACGATGACGCAGACCAGAGAGAGAAGAAATCGTCTCTCTCCCACATGAATCAAAGGATCCTGTATGATTCCACCTCAAGACCAAGAAATACCTGACAAGGAGAGGTGGAACCATGACACACACCCTCAGTTGATCTTTTTAAATCACGCGTGAAAACATACGTGTTTTCTACTGCTTTTAATTGTTGATTTTTTTTATTTTTATTGTTTTCTGTTATGTTTTATTTTCTTGTTATTTTCTTATTTTGTGGTTGTACAGTCCTTTGTTCTACTTTGTAGTGGAAAGGGCTCTATGAATGAAGTAGACTTGAGACTTAAAACGGCAAGAAGTCTGGTTAAGGTTTAGTTTTGCTTGGTTACATTTTCTATTAAATATTTACGTTGCTGCTGAGTAGAACTATTTCCTAAGTTTAACATGCACAACTCAGCAGCCTCAGTGAAACAGTAAAACGGCCAAAAGCTAGAAATATTACTGTTATTTTGTCACATAATGTTTCGGCAAGAATGTATGTTTTTAAAGTTCAAATCTACAGTCGGTTAATATAAAGTTAGTGGGTCTCATTCTTACACAAATTTTTGTGTGAAACCTGCGTACTAACAAATCAGGATTCACTAAAACTTTCGTACTAAAATTTATTTCAATTATAAGAGAAAAAATAACAGTTGAAAGCACATGTACGCAAAAATCACCAGTCTCTTTCCTTCTCTCTCTTTCGCTCTCTAAGACAAAATGACAAAACATATGTTTCATCTTAGGATAATAGTTAGGCCTATTTACTTAATTACACGTAGATGTATATATATTTGGCGATGTAAACCTAGCGCCAGTGTTGCCAGGGTCTCGGTTTTCCTGCACAATTGGGCTGTTTTGATAATCTAGTTGTGGGAAATATTATGGAGCAGCAGGTTGCGGGTTGTTAGGCTACTTTCATAATGTACTGCGGCTGCCAGAATGTTTATTTATATTCTAAGTATAAATGTTAACTGATGAGATTCGCAATGTGTATTCATAATCGGATGAAAACCTGGCAACTCCAGGACCGGCCCGTTCTCAAGTGTGGGGAACGAGTCTGATAGGCAGGCTACAGTACAGGGATGGACATGGGAGCTCAGCTCAACCAAAGAGAAAAACATAGCGGTGGTATTAGATAATGCATCCGAATGATGTTTTTTACCAATGTTTTGTCAGGTGCATGTCACGTTGCACAATGAAAGAAATCACTCGTGAGTGTAAAATACTTGATTCTTCCGGCTGCCAAATATCACGTTTGAGCAGCGCTATACGCAGTCTAGAACTACTAAAACATTGATGTGCTTGTAGACATTATACATATGCAATAAATATAACAATGCTTATTTCTTAAGCAAGTTTTTGCATATCTTACGAACAGAAAACACGTTTCTCGTCCATTTCCGTGCGTGGCCTCGGAGCACTTTTTAAAGGGAGACCCAACCCAAATATTACATTTCTGTAATGGATTACTTACCCTCTAGGTGTTCCAAACCTGTATAAATGTTTTTGTTCGGTTGAACACAAATATATTTGGTAGGATGTTAGGAATTGAAAATTATTTGGCATTCTTTACTACCATAGCAGAAAAGATCATAATGGTATTCAATGGTGATGCAGAAGTTTCTGCTTTCCTAAATCCTCCAAAACATCTTTTGAGTTCAACAGAACAAAAAATATATACCTAGGAAATTATTCAGATAAGCAAATACAGCAATAGAAACGTCTTTTGGCAGTACTTAACTTTGATTTGACACAAGAAAATAATTGGGCTAGTTTTCATACCCTTTGGGTGGGTTTTGAGGGGTCATCGGGCTGCTTTCAGGAAGCTAGTTAGCAAGATCCCTGTGACCAACAGCAATGACAAAGTAAGATGACCTTTACATGATGACTAGCTAGAATTCTATATAATCTAGTTCAGTGATGGGATTGGACTATTTTGTAATCAAATACCTTTAAAACATTTTTTTATTTAAATGTGTTTAATCTTAGTATTTTTGTATTTTCAAACTAAAATACTTTTTGCCAATCAACCTCCTTATTAGATTACAGTGTTTCAAAAGTATGCAAAATTCGGCTGTTCGCATTAGGTTTGAAAAGTAACGTTACAATCGAGCTTCGTTAGCTTTGGATAGCTAGTCCGTAACGGTATGCCCACGTTATAATTAACAGCGTTTGAATAATTTAAACATACTTTTTGGTCAACATTTCCTCATTTTGTGACTTGTTTGAGTGATTTAGTTCGGGAACTTACGCGTCATGATATTAGTTTAAGGTCTACACGAGAGAGCGTCGTGTCAAAAAGTAAACATCCAGCTAATTTTTGTTTTAAATACCACTAATGTTCGGTGAGGGAACGTAGTATTAAGAGTGTTTTAGACGAGAATGTAGTTGCTTAGACCTCAAATACGTGATTTATATATAAACATAACTCCTCTTTGAGAATTTGTTAGACGCTGTCAGAGGTGTGAGCTTCAGGCTGTCAGCGGTCGTGGCTCTGTTGAGGGCAGCTCTATCTCGGCCAGTGCTTCGGGAATAACAGCTGGCTCTTATAACGTAAGTGGTTAACCGTAAGATATATTAGTTTTGGGTATATGAAACAAACAATTATTGATCTTTTTATTCTTCAACGTATCCAACGTTTATAATATATATATTTTTAAAGCCTGTATTTCCCTTTCTGTATTAGAGCCCTAGAACTTACAGCCTCTGCCACGCTTCCTTTTTTCCCCCACTGACAGGGTGCAGACTAACAGCTAATGATGATCGATCAATCTATTCAGGAGAAAGAAGACTGGAACTTGACTGACCTGTTACCAAGCTTAAATGTAAACATTATTTAGGTAAAATGCTAATGTACTTCTTTTTTATGTTAATTATAACCCATTGTGCTCTGGGTGAGCCAGTTTCCTTAAATTCTTCTCTTGTCTCTTTTCATCTCTGTTTTTCTCTTTATAGATGAACAAACTGAATTGATAAAGAAACCCTCCTGCTGGACATCCACTTCCCAAAGTACACACCACACTGTTGTCTACAAACTCCAGAATCCTCTTCAGTAAGACTGCTCCGTGGATATGTCAGGTTAAGCAGAAATGGAGCCGAAAGTACTTAAAATGTTTTGTGAGTTTATATGAAGAGGAAAGTTCTCAGACTAATTGATTGCTTGCAGATGTCAACCAATACCATGAAAGAATAATGTTTTTACAAAAGGTTTTTACTGTACTAACTACACCTTATCAACATTCGGTGGTTTAAATACCCGTGTGAGGTCTATCTTCAAGTTAAGGTATTATTGCCTCAGGGTTGTACATTTTAGTTCACAGAAATCCTACAAAGTTTGGACCCTCCCAAATACGGTGTCCCTTTTTCACATCCATATCACTTGTATATTTCCTTTTTTTTATAGAAAACTTGGGCGTAGACTGCTATTTTCATGTAAGTGCAGTTCTATCAACAAGGTTTTAGTAAAATATAAATAAATGGTTCAGTATATTGATAACAAATACACTACTCATGCAACTTTGTTAACTGTATATGAGTTTTTGAAGTGGAATATTGTCAAACTATTTATATTTATTTGTGCCACTTTAATACCCTTTTCAATTGTATATGTTAAAATCTAAACTAATTTAATTTATTGATGTTTATTTTTTTAAATATGTATAACATAAATTGCATTGAAGGGTTTAATATGCCATTTTATTGTTCATTGAGCATTAAAATATTGCATGTTTTTTTATGAATTACCTTTGTCTTGAATTTCGATCCTTAATAAAACTTCTTACTCTTACAAGTCATTCTCTGTGATTGTATTATTATTATTTTCAAACACTTTGGGTTTGTTTTAAACCAGCAATGTAATTTTTAAGCAATAGTTGATTTAAATAAAACAACCCAGCATGTTGGGTCAAGGATTTAACCAACTGGCTGGGTTTGTCCATATTTGACTCAAATTGGGTTGTTTTAACCAAGCCCTACTCCCTGACAGGAGATCTGGCAGTCAATAATATCCAAAACTGGCCTTCAGTGAGACAATCCCCAATATAAAAAAGTCACGTTATAACTTTAGCCACATGATTTTGTGCCCAATTTTCGGTTTTCTAAAATAGGTGCCTTAAATGGAACAAAGACATCTGAGCCTACTCCGTTACATGGACTGTGAATATACAACTACCAGGTTTCCATCATTGCCATTCCTTGTTAATGAGGTAGCCTACTTAAAGAAGAGGTACAAATCTTTTTTTGACAGCTGTAATTGCCCGTTTTAAAGGTTTTTCTTAAATAGAAATTACTTGCAATATCTGAGAGGCTTTACTTTTTGTTTGCAGCCAACATCCACCAAGATGCCTGAAGTGAAAACACGGACCAAGTTAACATGCTAGGTATAAAAAAATAGTTTACTGTGATAATATGTTGTAATATTCTATTAAATGCCACTAATGAGCTGATGTTTTTATTTCATGGTGTATTTTGATTTCTGCAACCTACAGGATGATCAACATTGAGGGCTAGATCTTCTATGAAGCTATCCATCTGTATTTCTTTGTTAGTGCTTTTGCACTTTTTGAGTCTTTTTGCCATGGCGTGAAGGGCGGAGGCAGCTTGACCTGTAGCAGAGAACCTTCACGCCTTGGAAGGAGCCTTGGTCGATCCCTCCAGGTGGCGGCTGTATGGACCAGCAGGATCGCCATGGCGTGAAGTTCCCACAAAGTTAATATATCCCCCATTAGTCATTTACAGAGCCCTGTTTACAGTGCAATACATATACAGTTGAAAGAAAAGTATGTGAACCCTTTGGGCTTACTTGGATTTCTTCATAAATTGGTCATAAAATGTGTTCTGATCTTCATCTAAATCACAACAATAGAGAAACACAGTCTGCTTAAACTAATACCGCACAAACATTATACGTTTTCATGTTTTTATTGAACACAACATGTAAACATTCATAGTGCAGGGTGGAAAAAGTATGTGAACCTTTGGGTTTAATAACTGGTTGAACCTCCTTTGGCAGCAATAACCTCAACCATCCATCCATTTTCTACCGCTTATCCGGGGCCGGGTCGCGGGGGCAGCAGTCTAAGCAGGGATGCCCAGACTTCCCTCTCCCTAGCCACTTCCTCCAGCTCTTCCGGGGGGACACCGAGGCGTTCCCAGGCCAGCCGGGAGACATAGTCCCTCCAGCGTGTCCTAGGTCTTCCCCGGGGTCTTCTCCCGGTGGGACATGCCCGGAACACCTTACCGGGAAGGCGTCCAGGGGGCATCCGGAAAAGATGCCCGAGCCACCTCAGCTGGCCCCTCTCGATGTGGAGGAGCAGCGGATCTACTCTGAGCTCCTCCCGAGTGACCGAGCTTCTCACCCTATCTCTAAGGGATCGCCCGGCCACCCTACGGAGAAAGCTCATTTCGGCCGCCTGTATCCGGGATCTTGTCCTTTCGGTCATGACCCACAGCTCATGACCATAGGTGAGAGTAGGAACGTAGATTGACCGGTAAATCGAGAGCTTCGCTTTGCGGCTCAGCTCCTTCTTCACCACGACAGACCGGTACAGCGACTGCATTACTGCAGAAGCTGCACCGATCCGTCTGTCAATCTCCCGCTCCATCCTTCCCTCACTCGTGAACCAGACCCCCAGATACTTGAACTCCTCCACTTGAGGCAGGAACTCTCCACCTACCTGAAGTGAGCAAGCCACCCTTTTCCGGCTGAGAACCATGGCCTCAGATTTGGAGGTGCTGATTCTCATCCCAGCCGCTTCACACTCGGCTGCAAACCGTCCCAGTGCATGCTGAAGGTCCTGGTCTGATGGGGCCAGCACGATGACATCATCCGCAAAGAGCAGAGACGCAATCGTGTGGTCACCAAACCCGACGCCCTCCGGCCCCTGGCTGCGCCTAGAAATTCTGTCCATAAAAATTATGAACAGAACCGGCGACAAAGGGCAGCCCTGCCGGAGTCCAACATGCACCGGAAACAAGTCTGACTTACTGCCGGCAATGCGAACCAAGCTCCTGCTCCGGTCGTACAGGGACCGGATGGCCCTTAGCAAAGGGTCCCGAATCCCATACTCCCGGAGCACCCTCCACAAGATGCTGCGAGGGACACAGTCGAATGCCTTCTCCAAATCCACAAAACACATGTGGATTGGTTGGGCAAACTCCCATGAACCCTCCAGCACCCTGAAGAGGGTATAGAGCTGGTCCAGTGTTCCACGACCGGGACGGAAACCACACTGTTCCTCCTGAATCCGAGGTTCTACTATCGGCCGGATTCTCCTCTCCAGTACCCTGGCATAGACTTTCCCGGGGAGGCTGAGAAGTGTGATCCCCGGTAGTTGGAGCACACCCTCCGGTCACCCTTCTTAAAAAGGGGGACCACCACCCCGGTCTGCCAGTCCAAGGGCACTGTCCCCGACCGCCACGCGATGCTGCAGAGGCGTGTCAGCCAAGACAGCCCCACAACATCCAGAGACTTGAGGTACTCAGGACGGATCTCATCCACCCCCGGTGCCCTGCCACCGAGGAGTTTCTTGACTACCTCGGTGACTTCATCCCGGGTGATGGGCGAGTCCGCCTCTGAGCCCTCGGCCTCTGCTTCCTCAATGGAAGACGTGACGGCGGGATTGAGGAGATCCTCGAAGTATTCCTTCCACCGCCCGATGATATCCCCGGTCGAGGTCAACAGCTGCCCCCCTCCACTGTAAACAGCGTTGGTGGGGCATTGCTTCCCCCTCCTGAGGCGTCGGACGGTTTGCCAGAATCTCTTCGAGGCCGACCGATAGTCCTTCTCCATGGCCTCGCCGAACTCCTCCCAGGCCCGAGTTTTTGCCTCCCCAACCACCCGGGCTGCAGTCCGCTTGGCCTGTCGGTACCTGTCAGCTGCCTCGGGAGTCCCACAAGCCAGCCAGGCCCGATAGGACTCCTTCTTCAGCTTGACGGCATCCCTTACTTCCGGTGTCCACCACCGGGTTCGGGGATTGCCGCCTCTACAGGCACCGGAGACCTTACGGCCACAGCTCCGAGTGGCTGCGTTGACAATGGAGGTGGAGAACATGGTCCACTCGGACTCAATATCTCCAGACTCCCTCGGGATCTGGTCGAAGCTCTGCCGGAGGTGGAAGTTGAAGATCTCTCTGACAGGCGATTCGGCCAAACGTTCCCAACAGACCCTCACAGTACGTTTGGGTCTGCCGAGTCTGTCCAGCTTCCTCCCCCGCCATCGGATCCAACTCACCACCAGGTGGTGATCGGTTGACAGCTCCGCCACTCTCTTCACCCGAGTGTCCAAGACATACGGCCGTAGGTCAGATGAAACAACAACAAAGTCGATCATTGACCTCCGGCCAAGGGTGTCCTGGTGCCATGTGCACTGATGGACACCCTTATGCTTGAACATGGTGTTCGTTATGGCCAAACTGTAACTCGCACAGAAGTCCAATAACAGAACACCACTCGGGTTCAGATCAGGGGGGCCGGTCCTCCCAATCACGCCCCTCCAGGTGTCACTGTCGCTGCCCACGTGGGCGTTGAAGTCACCCAGCAGAACGACGGAGTCCCCAGTCGGGGCGCTTTCCAGCACCCCTCCCAGAGACTCCAAGAAGGCCGGGTACTCTACACTGCCATTTGGCCCATAGGCGCAAACGACAGTGAGAGACCTATCCCCGACCCGGAGGCGCAGGGAAGCGACCCTCTCGTTCACCGGGGTAAACTCCAACACATGGTGGCTGAGCTGGGGGGCTATAAGCAAACCCACACCAGCCCGCCGCCTCTCACCCTTGGCAACTCCAGAGTGGTAAAGAGTCCATCCTCCCTCGAGGAGTGTGGTTCCAGAGCCCAAGCTGTGCGTAGAGGTGATCCCGACTATCTCTAGTCGGAATCTCTGAACCTCACGCACAAGCTCCGGCTCCTTCCCCGTCAGAGAGGTGACGTTCCATGTCCCTAGAGCTAGATTCCGCGTCCAGGGATCGGGTTGTCGAGGCCCCCGCCTTCGACTACCACCCGTTCCACTTTGCACCGGCCCCTTACGGTCCCTCCTGTAGGTGGTGAATCCACGGGAGGGTGGCCCCACGTCGCTCCTTCGGGCTGAGCCCGGCCGGACCCCATGGGGGGAGGTCCGACCACCAGGCGCTCGCATACGAGCCCCAACCCCGGGCCTGGCTCCAGGGTGGGGCCCCGGCTGCGCCATACCGGGCGAAGTCACGGTCCTCGAAATTGTAGTCATCATATGGGTTTTTTTGAACCGCTCTTGGTCTGACCCGTCGCCTAGGACCTGTTTGCCTTGGGAGACCCTACCAGGGGCATATAGCCCCGGACAACATAGCTCCTAGGGTCTTTCGGGTACTCAAACCCCTCCACCACGGTAAGGTGGCAGTTCAAGGAGGGGTAAAAGGAGCCACAGCATCTCAATCGGGTTGAGGTCAGGACTCTGACTGGGCCACTCCAGAAGGCATATTTTCTTTTGTAGAAGCCATTCGGTTGTTGATTTACTTCTATGCTTTGGGTCGTTGTCCTGTTGCATCGTCCATCCTCTGATAAGCTTCAGTTGGCAGACAGATGGTCTTAAGTTTTCCTGCAAAATGTCTTGATAAACTTTGGAATTCATTTTCCATCGATGACAGTAATCCGTCCAGGGCCTGAGGCAGCAAAGCAGCCCCAAACCATGATGCCCCTCCACCATATTTCACAGTTGGGATGAGGTTTTGATGTTGGTGTGCTGTGCTGTGCCTTTCTTTCTCCACACATAGCGTTGTGTGTTCTTTCCGAACAACTCTATTTTGATTTCATCTGTCCACAGAATGTTTTGCCAGTAGTGCTGTGGAACATCCAGGTGCTCTTTTGCAAACTTCAAACGTGCTGCAATGTTTTTTTTGGACAGCAGTGGCTTCCTCCGTGGTGTCCTCCCATGAAGTCCATTCTTGTTGAAGGTTTTCCTGATTGTAGATTTGTCAACAAAAATGTTAGCATGTGCCAGAGATTTCTGTAAGTGTTTAGCTGACACTCTAGGATTCTTCTTCACCTCATTGAGCATTCTGCGCTGTGCTCTTGCAGTCATCTTTACAGGACGACCACGCCTAGGGAGTGTAGCAACAGTGCTAAACTTTCTCCATTTGTAGACAATCTGTCTTACCGTGGACACATGGACATCGAGGCTTTTAGAAGTCAACAATTCTTGATCGTAGGTCTTCTGAGAGCTCTTTTGTGCAAGGCATGGTTTACATCAGACAACGCTTCTTCAGAACAGCAAACTCAAAACTGGTGTGTGTTTTTTATTGGACAGGGCAGCTTTAATCAACACATTCAATCTCATCACATTGATTGGACCCCAGGTTGGCTGACTCCTGGCTCCAATTAGCTCTTGGAGAAGTCATTAGCCTAGGGTTTCACATACTTTTTCCACCCTGCACTATGAATGTTTACATGTTGTGTTCAATAAAAACATGAAAACGTATAATGTTTGTGCGGTATTAGTTTAAGCAGACTGTGTTTCTCTATTGTTGTGACTTAGATGAAGATCAGAACACATTTTATGACCAATTTATGAAGAAATCCAAGTAAGCCCAAAGGGTTCACATACTTTTTCTTTCAACTGTAAGTATTTTGTGAACCACTGGTATAAGCTGTATAAAGTTGGTGGTTTGAAGAAAACATTATTTTGATTGCTGTATTTTATCTAAGCCTGTCTGTTCATCGACAGTTTAAACTAGAGAAAATCCATGACCATTTCTCACACATTTATTTTTGTTTCTCTTTAGATCATCTGTCTATCAAACAGTGCCAGTTCAACGCCAGAACAGAGATAAGCCTAGAATGGATCTTAAAAGATTTTGCCTGTAGGCTCTTTAACATTCTCCTAGTTCGTTTTGTTATAATAGATTCATAGATAAAATATTGGCTGCATTTACAGTGTATTGTTGTAGCACCTTGTTTAAAATGCCATTATTTATGGATGTAACATAATAACGTACTGAATAAAAATATGTTGTACATGGACTTGTCACTTTATAAAATTTCACATTATTCATGTACACTAATCATAGATATTTTGTATTGCTAGTGGCACGTTATACAAAAATATGTACAATTATTATGAAAGAAAGTATTTTACAATACTATTTATCAAGTTATAAATGCAGTAAAGTTACTGTATGAGTTAAAATTCTGTGAAACCAAATTGTGGTAACGGTATTCTACTGTACTACAAAGACATTAAAGTATGGATATAAAACTGTAAAAAGAAGTTGAAGTAAAGTCTTACAGTAAGGTACATAATATATACAGTTAAGATACTGTAAAGGGGCACTTACAGTAAGTCAATGAATTACGAGTGAATTACCGCAAAAATACAATGAAAAGTCTAACAGTGTAATCAAATCAAATCCCTTTTATTGTCGTATCACCAACAGCACATGTGCCCTGGTGAGTGAAAAGCTTGGGAGCATGCCCCAATCAGTGCAGAATACAATTGACACATTTAACAAATAACATACACGTTTAAAATACAAGTTTAATAAATAAAATTAAACACATTTAGACATTTTACAAATAACATTATACTTTCATATACCGTATATACACTTAAATAAATTAATAATTTACAAAAACAAAAAACATAATACACATTGCACAGAGTGGTTGTAGTTGTAATGGTTGGTAAATAGATGTTGTCAGAGTATGATTGTGTTAAAGTGCAGTGCATGCTACATTGAAAGCCAGTTGGTAAAAATTGCAGTGGTGGTGGTGATCACGATTAATCATTTCACAGCCCTTAAAAATATACAAGTTCAAGTAATGCAGTAAAAACTGTCACGATATCAACACTCCGGTCAACCAGAGATCACCTTCACCCGAGTTTTGACTACTGGACTTCATCGACCATAATCCTTTGCACACATGATCACCGCTGCAACTGATCACTATTACCAGGACAATTTATTCAGTGACTTAACTCTCACTCATTGCAAAATCTTGTTTTGCTACAGCTACATTTCTGAGCGGTATTCTGTGTATTACCTTGGATTGTTTTATCATTTTGGATTATTGCTACCTGCCCTGACCTACGCCTGTTAATGTTATTGTTCATCTGCTGCCAGCCCCTGATCTAGCTGCCTGTTATCCCGTTTATGATTGTTTGCTGCCTGCCTCGACCTATTGCCTGTTTCATGTTTATCCCACTACTGCTTGTGGTACTATCTCTGTGTCTAACTATTAAAGGAGAATTACAAATGGGTCTGACACGGCCAGAAGCTTCATTTAAAAAACAAATGATATTAAAAATAAAAAGTGCTTTCTCATTTTTTAGCTGCTTTGGATAAAAGCGTCTGCTAAATGAATAAATGTACTGTAAATGTAAAACAAGAGTTAACCTACATTCACAGAGAGTGTGGTTCGTTGTTCTGATACACTGGGCTTTGTTTTTTGTCATCTGTTGTTCTGTGTGATTTACAACACACAAACAATACCATATACACTGGCTGAATTTGGTGTGAACATGACATGAATGCGCTTAAATAAGCTCAGCTCACCCTTTTGTTTGAGGTCTTGATGGGAACAGAAGAGCCTTGAAGCTGTCACCCCCAAAAAGAAGCCATTTCAGCCTTCCTCAACAAGAAGGCTTCAAAATGGGAGTGGGAACCAGATTTAGTTCACTGCTGGTTTCTTTTGCACAAAAAAGCCTGCATTAAAGAAAATAAAAATTGTTGCGCATTACCAGAGGATGATAATGTAAGATCAACCTAAAATTGCTACAATACGATGTGTGACAGTTTTGCCATTATCCGCCGTGGTGGGATTAGTCATTCATTTAACAGGTTTGTAATGCAAAGCTACTGTCATATATTTGTCTGGAATTAAATGGAAAAAAAACACCAAAAGATTATCTGAACAATTGACATCACTCATCTCATTATAATGGCCAACTTAATCTACAGGCATGTGAGTTCCCTGTTTTGGATTTTGATCAGAGATTTCAAGCTGTCTTTGTTCGAACAACACAAACGAATGCAAAAAAGCTCATGTGAATACATGTCCAGATTTGTCTTTAAAAAAAAAAACTTCTGTTGAAATCACACTTGATGTTGTCTCAAAAATGCATAAGAAACATTATCACAATAAATATTCATTACGTTCATGTTTTAGTGCTGTGCTAGTAATGAAATTTCCGACAGCAAGCAAGTACATAGTAATACTAGTAAGTGGTGTAATGAAGGAAACAAAACGATTAGAATTATTTAAACAACACTGCTGCTTGTTTTAAGGTTGACATTTTTCCTTTATTTATTGATGTGCATTATTTGACTTTCCGACCATATAAGGAATGCTATGTTATACAAAAGCATTTTTGAAGGTGCATGAAAATGATTATCAAAGATACTTCTACCGTGCACTTTAACTTCAGATTCATTTGTTGCCTAATGTCTGGGTATGCAGGTGCATATGGGCCTGGGGGATTGGGGCCAACATCAAAGTTTTATTCATGACTGTCAAATACTCTAGAAAATTACTAGATGACTGATTACAGATCTGGTATACCAATGCGCAGATGGGAGTGGGTCCAGAAATAAAACTACACAACTTCACCAGCATTTCCAGTGGTGTAGTGTAAAGAAAACATATGTATGCAACCTCCGTTCCCTTATGGAGGGAATGAGACATGTTGAACCGACAGATGGGGTTTGACCCGAGAACCTATCATCAGCTTTGAAAAGGCAAATTAAATATGGCAAATTAAATTTGAATGCCTGACTCCGCCCCGGACATCCAGGTATAAAACGAAATGGCTTGCTATATTCATTCACCTTTTGTACTGAGGAGCCTCAGAGCATCTCTCAACTGCTGCAGCGGGCGGCAAGTGTTGTGGCATGAAAGACATTCTCTCCTTACCTCAATTAGGGAACAGAGGTTACATACATATCCTTTATGCCGGACTCTCGATGTTTTGTCTAACCAGCAGTTGGGCTTCCTATTGAAAACTTCATGGCACTGTGCTGCGTCACAATCTCTAGTGAAGTAACACTTACTGGCCCGGGCGAGTCAGACGTGAGCGCAAGCGCAAAATTGTAAACATCGAGTGGAGAGGTAGGGGTTCCCAGAGCATTGGAATGGTTGGACGCCCCTACCACCGGCAATCACGGGTGGAGGCCTTGTTTCTAACGTCGAGAAGCCGCCCGGTACCATAAGGTCCACTGGGGAAAAGCTATTTCCTCACTGAGGAAACGCGCTATGGAGACCACTTCAAACCATAGGGAGGAGTTTAGTGAAGACAACAACATGGCTGTAGAACCTCACGAAGGTATTGGGCACAGCCCAACCCGCAGCTCTGCAGATCTCTGCCAGAGAGGCACCCTGAGCCAGTCCCCACGAGGAGGCTACACTCCGGGTGAAGTGTGCCCTCACTGCCAGCTCTTGAAGCTCGGCCTGCGGTCCAAGTAGAGGCGCTGCGTCCGTACCTGACACAACACAGATGGGGTTGGGTCTTCCTTCCCGGTGGGGAGCCCCTGCAAGTTCACCACCTGATCCCGAAAGGGAGAGGTGGGAACTTTGGGGACGTGGCCGAGCCAGGGTCTCAGGATAACGTGAGAGTTTCCAGACCCGAACTCTAGGCAATCAGTGGAAAATGAGAATGCTTGAAGGTCCCCTACCATCTTGATGGAGTCGAGCGCAACCAGGAGACCCATATTCATCGGCTATGGAACAGCTGAGAAGCCAATTGTCCCACTACTTTTGGTCCCTTAACAAGTGGGGGCACATATGCAAACTGTTGTAGTTCCTACACCATTCACCTGAATTGAATGTTAATACCCTCAAATTAAAGCTGACAGTCTGAAATTAAAGCACATCTTGTTCGTTTCATTTGAAATCCATTGTGGTGGTGTATGGAGCCAAAAATGTTAGAATTGTGTCGATGTCCAAATATTTATGGACCTGACTGTAGGTGCCGAAGCACCAGGTCCCTGTGTGTACACAACAGATCTCAGGAGTGTACCAAGATGAGCCAATCGTCAAGATAGTTGAGTATGCGCAAAATCTTTGTGAAGACTCGTGGAGATAGGGACAGACCGAAGGGGAGAACCCTGTACTGATACGCTCTCCCCTCGAAAGCCAACCAAAGGAACGGTTGATGCCCCGAAACTTGGGCGGGATGGATCGTCCATCCTAGCCACTGATAAGTCTTTGACAGTATCGCCAAACAGCCCACCTTGCGAGAAAGCGGATTCCGGGGTGTGTCGAGAAAGCGGACTCCGGGTATCCGGGGAATCCGGGGAACGCGGCTGCCATCCGTCAATGCTTCTGGTGGCAATCCATGTCAGACAGTTCATGTTGGCCTGCTCCACATGCTCTCAATGCAAGCCACTCAATAGCCTGCCCGCTGGTCTGCTCCCTGCCCTGCCCGTCCCTACCCGCTCTTGGTCCCATATTGGATCGCGTCTCTACAGTGGTTCACTTTATTCCCCTCTCCAAACTTCCATCTGCCAGGGAGACTGCTCAACTGATGGTGGACCACTGGTGGAATACGCCAGCAACTCTTATCCATCAGCCGGGTAAGGTATGTCACCATTTGAATGCTCCTTTTGTTATAATCCTCCCTTGTTTCCCTCACAGAAACCCAGTGCTGCGGCTCCGTCTGCACTGGCTTTCTTTCAGCATACCTGACGCACTTGGAGGAAGGCCAGAGGGGTCCTGGCCTGGGACGAGAGACAGACAAAGATAGCAGCCGACTGCCACCGGTCCTTTACCCTACCTATGTGTGTGGTCAACGAGCATGGCTCTCCACCAAGGACCTATCTCTCCGAGTGCCTTCTTGATGGATGGCATCCAGGTTCATCCGGCCATACCGTATCACCAAGGTGGTTAATCTGGTGCCCGTCAGGTTCAGTCTCCCGCCTCATCTTGGTCGGGTTCACCCTGCTTTCATGTGTACAGGGTCAAGCCTGTGATATCTTCCCCTCTTCATCCCCCCCAGCAACCAGCCCACCCCCCTCCTCGTCTGGTGGATGGCTCTCCGACCTACATGGTTAGGAGACTACTGAACATTCATCGGCGAGGCAGGGGGTATCAATACTTAGTGGACTGGGAAGGCTGTGGCGTAGAGGAGAGAAGTTGGGTACCAATCCCTGATCTTTCTGCGTGGACGTGAGCCCCTCCTAGGATGCCCTGTCTAGGCTCCAATGCTGCTAGATCTCTGCACAGTGTTCTTCGCCTTCTACATCTCCCTCAGCTGCCCAGACAACGCTGGCTCGCACCCTCTCCATTGTTGGGCTGCTCTCTGGTTGTTCTCAGCTCAAGCAGTGGACAGTACCTTGTTTTGGATTACTCTTCACTCTCATTGGAACTGTGTCTTATGGCCATCCGGGGAGTCTAGCGACCTTCTCACCTGTGGATTACTACCCCATTGTGGTTTGCCCTTCACTTTATGGAACTTCCTCCCTAACGATTCTTGTGAGCCAATACTTTCTTGCACCAGTGGAGCATTCATTTTTTTGGGGACTTTGTATCGTTATCTACTATCTCTCAAGGAGTGTGTCAGGACTTTAAAGACGCTGTTCATTTATCGATTTTGGCTGAGCCCTCAAGCCTCTAGTTTACATGCACTCATTACCCTGCTGTTGTGTGACTGTTTTGTGCCTCCTGTGACTCAGTGACTCTTGTGATTATTGTGCTGCCATGTCCTGGGATTGTTCGACATAAAGAAGTATATTGTATTCCCCTTCTGACTCAGGAGTCTGCCATAACAGTATGATCCGGTGTTACTTTATGTTTATAAAACTTACACATAGTCTTTAACCTGGTTTTCTCAGACTGGGTCACATGCATTTATTTTTATAAACCTCTTAATACATCTTAAAATAATTCAGTATTCTGAAAACCAATTTTCCCTTATCATTTTGTGCAAATATAAAGCAGTATTTTTATTTCAAATTTTGGTGAAATTCTGTAAGTAGTTCACAGAAATAAACAGTATGCAACTAATTTGAGTCGTCTCAAAATTTTCAGAGGCTGCGTGTATGAAATATATTTATGTAATGTGTATGTCCATTTCAGGTTTTGTCTAAAATTTCATATAAAGTGACATTAGTCTTAAAAAGTCTTAAATTTAACTTGATTATATCTGTAGACACCCTGAATATGCCTCTGGTGTTTCTTATTACATTGATTATTCAAACCCCAAATAGCACTAAATGTGAGTTTCACATATGGGTTTTACCTGTGCAGACTGCATTTATAGTTAGACGTGTAACCAACATGTAAACCAGAGAGCTAACTATGGGTGAAATACAAGCAAATAGTCATTTAAGATACACGCTATGGTCTGCTGGATCGTACGTCAACGCTACCATCATATTGGTCAGTGCAAAAGCAGACTATAGACACATGTAAGTAAAGGGTGGAGCTGCGTTTTTTTACATATATATACACAATAACGTTTTCATTCCTCCACTAATTTCAATACCTTGTTGTTTACGTGGAGAACATGAATGTTATGACTCCAGTTAAAGATGGTTAGACTTAGATATTTATTGTCATACGGTACAGTCCAAACTGAAGCTTTCAAACATATATTTAGGCTTAATAATGTGATATATTATAAGGTAGATCAAATGCACCTAATCAGAACACAGCTTGTTCGATTTATCCTGGGAAAAATCCTGGGAAAAATCTAAACAGCAGTATGTAGTATAGTAAATAGGCACTTTTTCATTATATCAGTAATGCACGGCAGTTTATTATTTACAGTTATTTGTTTATTTTATCACATATATATTTTACTGCTGTAATTGTTTCACCGGATTAATAAAAAAAACAAGCAATTAGACATATATAATACACGCTATTCTTTCAGCTTTGAATTTTTTAAAATTATGACAGAAAATGAGGCCGTCCGGGTCCCTCTCCAGGGTCAAGTCCGCAGGGTTCCCCTCCAGGGTCGATGCCGCAGCTTCCCTTTAAGGGTCAACGCCACCTGGATCTACCCCCATATCTATTCCTGTTTGTGGCCCTTAAGTTTGGGTTTCTGCCCATTGGTCCCCCAGTGACTAATTTTTGTTTTCTTGTACCCACCCCCCCTGTGTTCGAGTGCATTTTTGTCTGGGAAGGGATGTTTTTTTTCTTGTATTGTATTGCCCCTAGGGGTTTCCGAGAGGCGTCCCTTGGGTAAGGGGTACTGTCATGATCCTGTCCTCTTTGTAGTAGTTTTTCTAGTTCAGGCTGACAGGATCATGACAGCCCCATGTCTTGCGTCTTTGACCCGCCCGCTTATTTCCTTATTCATTATTCAATCATTATTTCAAGCCCTACACCTATCTCCCTCGTTACCTCCTAAGTTGCTTTCCTATTTAAACCCCTTGTGTCTACTGTATTTTGCGGGATCGTTGTTACCCTTATCTTGGTTCCCTTCATCTTAGTTACTTCTCGTCTGTCTTAAGTTAAGTTTTTACTGAAATTTTGTTTATGAGCTGACATACCAACAGCGTTTCCCCTTATATTGCTACAAATCTGCAGTCATAATTAAACATCACAGTTAAATGGCAGGGAAGCATGACCGAGTTTTCTTCCGATCGAACAACATGACATGATGAATGCCAAAACAATATGACATTTTGGAAAAGAGGTTGCAAACTTGGTTATCAGTTATCACGATCGCTACGCTGACCATTAGCTGAACATCCGCCAGGAAAGGAAAGCAAAAAAGAAAGTAAGTACTTTACCTTTTTCCGGTATTATTAGTTGGTAAAAAAAACACAAGGGACAGTTATGAAACGTTTTACATTCCCTGCTCTGCTAAGCTGTTCCGATGTAAACATGGGCTATAGGCCTACGCAAGACCATGTGTGATTGCGTCTTATGCACGCTTTAAATCAATTGGTGGTAACTTTCATGAACAAATGCTGCATAAGAAGTTGTTCATGTTAGAGCACTTCGAAACCTTTAACATAAAACGCATCTCTGAGTTTATATTCAAGAATAGGCTTGAGAAGTTTTTAGCACGGCTGTTGAACGAAACGTCTGCTATGCAGTATATGAGAGTTGAGTGACGAAGTGTGTTAGCAACCCAGAATTCAGCCCGACACTCGTGGCATTTCACTGCATAATTCATAAATCGGTGTTGTGCGACAAATTGTCTGGAAAAATGAAAGAGACGATGGATACTGTGACGAGGCTGGTAAACTTTATTCGCGAGAGCTCGAGTCTGCAGCATCGTCTTTTCCGAGCTTTACTTGAGGAAATGTCTGCAGAACGGCACAATCTTTTGCTGCACAACGATATCCGGTGGCTAAGCAAGGGTCGTGTGCTGGAGAGAGTGTGTGAAATACAAAATGAACTATGTACATTTTTAAGTAGCATCCAAAGTCAGAAAGCAGAGAATTTTTTGAGGTTTTTGAACAACAGCGCAGAGATGGGATACGTGAGTTTTTTGTGCGATATCATGTCTCATCTTAATCAGCTTAATTTGCAACTGCAAGGCAAGAACCATACTGTAGCAGACATGCACGAAGCTGTTGAAGGGATCTTCAAAGAAAGGGATCTTCAAGGAAAAAAGCTACACTTTCCACATTTGCAACAGCATTGCGAAAAACACCACATGCGAGAGGAACCGCAAATGCGCGACTTCGTCACGAGACTGGCAGATAATTTCAAGGAGCGATTTGGGAGCTTTATCTTGTCAAGTGAACTCCTTCCCTTCCTAAGACACCCATTCTCCGTTCCAGCAGTTAGACAGTGGACTGCTGATGCTAAAAGCCTGATTCCATCCTTAGATGAAGCATCTTTGCAGCTGGAGATTTTGGAAAAGTCAAAGTCTGATCTACAGAGAGCAACACAAGGCGTCAAATGTGAATGACTTTTGGACCAAATTTGTTTCTCCAGATAAATTCAAGAACAGCAGAGTCATTGCAATGTTTCTACTTTCAACGTTTCCCTCCACCTACATCTGCGAGTTGTCATTTTCTATAATGAATAACATCAAGAACCAGGATAGAAACAGATTGTCCACTGCACATCTCGATCAGTGTCTCAGGATTGCAACAACAGAATACAGGATTTTTAATTGAGGAACCCTGTGTTAGATGATGATTCGTTAGGTCTATGCATCGTAAGTGACGTAAGATTGAGTCTTCCCAGCAGAAATTGCACTGAAACTTACAATATTAGATGTGGAGTAACTAATTTAACCAAGATGATATCTAGATCATGTTTGGTGTCAATGAGTTGCATTTTCGTTTTCCTTACATTTCCATGTTAATGTTTGTTGAGAAATGTTAACTTTTTTCGAATTAGTATTATTAAACTATTAAGCTTTCCTGTAGCTAAGTGGTATGAGCATTGCGTTAACAATGCAGGGTTGTGGGTTCGATACCAGGGGATTGCATATGCCCAAGTATAAATGTATAGGATAATGCAATGGAAATCGCTTTGGATAAAAGCATTTGCCATATGCATAAATGTAAATGTAAACTCTTTGAAGTTTCTTTTTGAACATCCAATCAGCTTCCACATGCAAAACAGCATGTTGGAAGACAAAGACAATTAACTTTCCCTCCAAAGGTGCCATATACTCTGCCCAGCAAAGGCAAAGTGCAGTTACTATGCAAACCCTGAAACCCTGAGAAAAATGCCTTTAAAGTTTTCACACCAGCCAGTCAAACGTGTTTTGGGTAGATTGGTGGTAATGCATTTATGTAATGCTTAAAAGCAAGAGATTTTTATAGATAAAAACCATGACCACTGATGTGACCTTTGACCACCAAAATGCAGATACTGCACTCTGCCTTTGATGACCCTATTTCAAAAGCAAAGTGCAGTATCTACAAACTAAATGTTTTCATCCAGCACTCTTCCTGTGTTTCTTTCTACATGTTGATTGTTTTAAGGAACCCAAACTCCAATGATTGATAAATGGAGAAAAAAAACCTGGGGAGAAACCAGGCTCAGCCGGGAGGGTCAGATCCTCTCTGACGTGTCACAGCTGCATTTAGTGACCCGGACCAAAAGCCACCGAGCATACATCCACGAAGAAGAAGGAAAGCCCACCACCCGCGACCCAGGAAGTCCCACTCGCCAAAATCGTGCAGGTCCAACCCCGTCCCACTCCGCGATCGTCACCAGAAAACAGAGGAACAACCAGGGAAAGATAGTAATGGCATAATGTAACTTTATTCCTCTGTTGTCCAACATCGACCACAAAACAAAACCATACCTGACCCACACAGCCCCAACCAATGAAATCCCCACAACTGCAACCAACAATGGGATGGGCATGCAGAGGCGGAGGCAGAAAGAGAATAATTAGCGTAGCTGCTGTTCATTAACTATGCATTAGTGAAAGCTTGGCTGAAAAGATGTGTCTTTAATCTAGATTTAAATTGGGAGAGTGTGTCTGACCCTCGAATTGTTTCGGGAAGGATATTCCAGGGTTTTGGTGATATGTATGAGAAAGCTCTACCCCCTTTGGATGATTTAGTTATTCTAGGTGTTATCAAAAGTCCTAAGTTTTGAGATCTTAGAGAGCGTGATGGGTTGTAATGTGAATGAAGCTCTGTTAAGGCGGTAGGGGCTAAACCGTTTAATGCCTTATACCTTATACGTAATTAAAACAACTTTAAAATCAATACGATATCCAATGGGTATCCAGTTAAACGATGATAAAACTGTGGTTATGTGATCGTATTTTCTTGATCTGGTTAGAACTCTGGCAGCAGCATTCTGAACTAACTGTAGTTTGGTTATTTATGATACAGGACAACCACTAAGTAGAGCATTACATTAGTCAAGTCTTGAGGTCACAAATGCATGTAAACTCAGCAAAAAAAGAAACTTCCTCTGACTTTCAACTGTTTTTACTTTCAGTAAACTTAATATGTGTAAATATTTGTATGAACACTAAAAGAGTCAACACCATAAGACATAAACTAAAAATGTTTCACAGACATGTGACTAACAGAAATAGAATAATGTGTCCCTGAATGAAGGTCGGCTCAAAATCAAAAGTACCAGTCAGTATCTGGTGTGGCCACCAGCTGCTTGAAGTACTGCAGTGCATCTCCTCCTCATGGACTGGACCAGATTTGTCAGTTCTTGCTGTGAGATGTTACCCCACTCTTCCACCAAGGCACTTGCAAGTTCCTGGACATTTCTGGGGGAAATGGCCCTAGCCCTCACCCTGCGATCCAACAGGTCCCAGACGTGCTCAATGGGATTGAGATCCGGGCTCTTCGCTGGCCATGGCAGAACACTGACATTGCTGTCATGCAGAAACTCATGCACAGAACGAGCAGTATGGCTGGTGGCATTGTCCTGCTGGAGGATCATGTCCGGATGAGCATGCATAAAGGGTACCACATGAGGGAGGAGGATGTCTTCCCTGTACCTCAAGGCATTGAGATTGCCTGCAATGACAACAAGCTCAGTCCGATGGTGATGTGATATACCGCCCCAGACCATGACGGACCCCCCACCTCCAAATCGATCCCGCTCCAGGCTACAGGCCTCGGTTTAATGCTCATTCCTTCGACGATAAACACGAATCCGTCCATCACCCCTGGTGAGACAAAACCGTGACTCATCAGTGAAGAGCACTTTTTGCCACTCCTGTCTGGTCCAGCGAAGGTGGGTTTGTGCCCATAGGCGGCGTTGTTGCTGGTGATGTCTGGTAAGGACCTGCCTTACAACAGGCCTACAAGCCCTCAGTCCAGCCTCTCTCAGCCTATTGCGGACAGTCTGAGCACTGATGGAGGGATTGTGTGTTCCTGGTGAGACTCTGGCAGTTGTTGTGGCCATCCTGTACCTGTCACGAAGGTGTGATATTCGGATGTACTGATCCTGTGCAGGTGTTGTTACACGTGGTCTTCCACTGCGAGGATGATCAGCTGTCCTTCCTGTCTCCCTGTAGCGCTGTCTTAGGCGTCTCACAGTGCGGACATGGCAATTTATTGCCCTAGCCACATCAGCAGTCCTCATGCCTCCCTGCAGCTTGCCTAGTACACGTTCACGCAGATGAGCAGGGACCCTTGGTATCTTTCTTTGGGTGTTTTTCACAGTCGGTAGACAAGTCTCTTTAGTGTCCTGCGTTTTTAGAACTGTGACCTTAAATGCCTACTCTCTGTAAGCTGTTAAGGTCTTGTTAAGGTTAAGGTGCATGTTAATGAATTGATTATGGTTAATTGAACATGCATGGAAAACATTGTTTAATCCCTTTACATTGAAGATCTGTAAAGTTATTTGGATTTTTACAACATTATTGTTGAAATACACAGTCCTGAAAAAGGGACGTTTCTTTTTTTGCTGAGTTTATAAGCTTTTCTCCGTCAACAACACATAAAATATTTCGTAATTTAGCAACATTTCTATGGTGAAAATAGACTGTTTTAGTGATATTTGTTGGAGTAACAGGGCAGCCTTCAATTTGCAGGTTATAGTCTGAGATATTCTGTTTATGTGTTTTTGGTGCTGTAAATAATATTTATGTTTTGCTAAAATTTAAAAGAAGGAAATTAGTTGTCATCCAATGATTTATATATTCGCTGAACTCTGCCAATTTGGATAGCTGGAAGGAATCATCTGGTCTTGATGAGATATAAAGCTGAGTATCATTTTCATAACAGTGGAAGCTAATTTCATGTTTTCTAATAATGTTGCCAAGGGGCGGCATGTATATGGAGAAAAGCAAGGGTCCTAAAACCGATCCATGAGGTAATCCATAATTTACTTGCATTAGATTTGATGATTCCCCATTTAAATGGACATATTGATATCTGTCTGATAGGTAAGATCTGAACCATTGTAGTGCCTGTCCCTGAATACGTTTTTTTATACCTAATTTTGTAAATTATCTAAAAGTATTTTATGGTCTATGGTATCAAACGCAGCACTAAGGTCAACCAGGACTAGAAGTGAGATGTTACCTTTATCAAATACTATAAGCAGATCGTTTGTAATTTTAACGAGCGCAGTTTCAGTGCTATGATGCTGTCTAAAGCTTTCCTGTAGATAAGTGGTAAGAGCATTGCGTTAACAATGCAAGGTTGTGGGTTCGATCCCAGGGGATTGCAAATACCTATGTAAAATGTATAGGATAAAGCAATGTAAGTCGCTTTGGATAAAAGCGTCTGCCAAGTGCATAAATGTTAATCTAAATGTAAAGCCAGACTGAAAATTTATGGTTTTATCATTATTTTGTGGGAAAGAGCACAACTGAGTGGACACTATTTTTTTCTAGTAGTACGGGAGATTTGAAATCGGTCTATAGCTTCCCAGTTCATTGGGGTCTAGGTTTGGTTTCTTGATAAGAGGCTTAATAAAAGCCATCTTTAAAGGTCCTGGGACATGGCCTAGATTAATTGACAAGTTGATAATGTACAGGTAGTTACTCTTTTCAGAATTTAGTTGGTATGGGATCTAATAAGCATGTTGTAGGTTTGGATTTTGCAATAAGTATAATTTAATCTTCCTGTTTTATAGGTGAAAAACACTGTAGCTTTTCTTTTGGGGTGATAGTTGATACTAATTCATTGGACGCAATTGGAGGTTGGGTTTTAACTATGTTGTCTCTTATGAGACAATATAGTCTTAGTTTCCCTAGGGGCCTTTCTTTACTCTCTCTCCTGTCTGTGTTTCCCGCCCTTTTATTCTCGTTAGCTTTCCCTCAGTGTTTGATCTCTGTCGCCTGGTCCTCATTAATTATCCTCTGTCTGTCTCCCCTTTAAATAGTCCTCATGTTTCATTATCCTTCGCTTGTTTGTTGTGTATCTTGTCCAAGTTGTGCCTCGCCTCGCCTGTACGTAATATGTATATACCTTACCTTGCCTTTTTTTGATGTTGTATCGTTGTGTTTTAGTTTAGTTTTTTGCCCCCTCGTGGGAAGTCTTTGTTGTGATTTATATATTTAGTCCTGTCTGTTTTTGTTTCTCCATCGTGGGTTTTTGTTTTGCCTTTTTGTAATAAAGTCTCTTTGTTAACCCCTTCAACGCTGTGCCTGCCAGCCGTGTTGGGTGACGTTATCAGGTACGTTAGTGTCAGCCTGGGTATCCACTCCCTTGGCTTCCTGGCCACCCTTACCCTGGGGAGCTCGGCACCTCCACCCGCCGCATCTCCCTCAGTCACCCTCCGTGGCAAGCGGGGGAGGAGAATGTTTTCCGAGTCGTCTTCGGAGGCCTCCAACCCCGAGCCAGCTGTGCCCTTCTCCTGCTTCCTCCAGCCGACCACCAGACAGGTGGTTTGGCTGAAGAAGAAGAGGCAACGGAGGGCAGTTCCGGTGTTTCCGAATCAGGCCCGGCATTCCAGCCAGACATTTAATATGAAGGAGATCAGTGACATCGTAGCTTTGAGGTATAATATCGATATCGGTTAGATCGGCTCCATGAGATATAATCAAGTCTAGTGTATGATTAAGTCGATGAGTGGGTATATTGATGTTTTGTTTTACACCAAAAGAGTGTAGTAGCTCTTTTAACAACTCTGCTAATGTATCGTTAGCACTATCTATGTGGATATTAAAATCTCCTTCAATCAATACTTTATCATCGATAACCAATAAGTCTGATAAGTCTGCAAACTCTTTCAGAAAGTTAGTGTAGAGCCCAGGAGATCTATACACAGTAGCCAATGTAAGAGAAAGCAATGTTTTTTTTTACTTTTGTTTACTAACAATTATGTTCATTGCAAGCACTTTGAATGATTTAAATTTAGGCTCTGTTCTCCGAATTACGGTAAGAAAGTCTCTAAAGATTGTTGCGACGCCACCACCTCGACCAACCAGAGGAGGTTCATGCATATAACCGTAGCTTGGTGGAGTAGACTCATTTAAACCGAAATAATAATTTGGATTTAGCCATGTTTCAGTAAGGCAGAGTATATCAAAACTATTGTCTGTGATCATTTCATTTACAATGACTGCCTTTGAATTTAGATCTACAGTGGGTACGGAAAGTATTCAGACCCCTTAAAATTTTTCACTCATGATGTTGCTGCCATTTGCTAAAATCATTTAAGTTCATTTTTTTCCTCATTAATGTACACACCGCACCCCATATTGACAGAAAAACACAGAATTGTTGACAATTTGCAGATTTATTATAAAAGAAAAACTGAAATATCACATGGTCCCAAGTATTCAGACCCTTTGCTGTGACACTCAAATATTTAACTCAGGTGCTGTCAGTTTCTTCTGATCATCCTTGAGATGGTTCTACACCTCCATTTGAGTCCAGCTGTGTTGGATTATACTGATTGGACTTGATTAGGAAAGCCACACACCTGTCTATATAAGACCTTACAGCTCAAAGTTCATGTCAGAGCAAATGGAATTATGAGGTCAAAGGAACTGCCTGAAGAGCTCAAAGACATAATTGTGGCAAGGCACAGATCTGGCCAAGGTTACAAAAAAATGTCTTCTGCACTTAAGGTTCCTAAGAGCACAGTGGCCTCAATAATCCTTAAATGGAAGACGTTTGGGACGACCAGAACCCTTTTTGGAGCTGGCCGTCCGGCCAAACTGAGCTAACTGGGAGAAGAGCCTTGGTGAGAGAGGTAAAGAAGAACCCAAAGATCACTGTGGCTGAGCTCCAGAGATGCATTCGGGAGATGGGAGAAAGTTATAGAAAGTCAACCATCACTGCAGCCCTCCACCAGTCTTGGCTTTACGGCAGAGTTGCCTAACGGAAGCATTTCCTCAGTGCAAGACACATGAAATCCTGCATGGAGTTTGCTAAAAAACACCTGAATGACTCCAAGATGGTGACAAATAAGATTCAAATAAGATTGCGGTATGTATGGAGAAATCCAGTCACTGCTCATCACCTGTCCAATACAGTCCCAACAGTGAAGCATGGTGGTCGCAGCATCATGCTGTGAAGGGTGTTTTTCTGCTGCTGGGACAGGATGGCTGGTTGCAATCGAGGGAAAGATGAATGCGGCAAAGTACAGGGATATCCTGGACGAAAACCTTCTCCAGAGTGCTCCGGACCTCAGACTGGGCCGAAGGTTTACGATCCAACAAGACAATGACCCTAAGCACAAAGCTAAAATAACGAAGGAGTGCCTTCACAACAACTCTGTTACTGTTCTTGAATGGCCCAGCCAGAGCCCCGACTTAAACCCATCTCTGGAGAGATCTAAAAATGGCTGTAAACCAATATTTACCATCCAACCTGACAGAACTGGTGTCATGGTTTTCCATGGGAAGACATGGCAGGAGAACCCAATTGCAGGCACACTCAGACGTAGGGGGTAAACAGGGTTATTTATTATAACAAAACAAGCGCTACAAAAAGGCAAAACAAAACCCACAATGGGGAAAACAATACAGGATAAATTTAACAGAACTCAAGACACAGACTCACTAAACTAAGAAAACAAACACTTGAAACAAACACTAAACTGACACTTACTAGAAAAGGGAAACAGGAACTTTGGAAACAAGGAACTTTAAACAGCAACAGTGATCAGGAACAAGGTACAAGATAAACACAGCTACAGACATGGAGCAAAGTACAAACAGCTTACAATGAATGAGCACAGGACAATGAACACAAGGATGTTTTCAAGGGTGACAAACACCAGATCATTAACGAGGAACAGGTGCTGGGGATTAAGCACTAAGGAAAGGCTGACGAGTAACGATATGGCGGGAAGAATGAAGCAGACCGGAGAGAGAGAATATGGCGACAAATCGGTGCCAAAATCGTCTCTCTCCCACATGAAACAAAGGATCCTGTATGATTCTACCTCTAAACCAAGAAATACCTGAGAAGGAGAGGTGGAATCATGACAACTGGAGAGGATCTGCAAGGAGGAATGGCAAAGGCTCCCCAAATCCAGGTGTGAAAAACTTGTTGCATCTTTCCCAAAAAGACTCATGGCTGTATTAAATCAAAAGGGTGCTTCTACTAAATAATGAGCAAAGGGACTTGAGTGATATGGGACCATGTGATATTTCAGTTTTTCTTTTATAATAAATCTGCAAAAATGTCAACAATTCTGTTTTTTTCTGTCAATATGGGGTGCTGTGTGTACATTAATGAGGAAAAAATGAACTTAAATGATTTTAGCATATGGCTGGAATATAACAAAGAGTGAATCATTTAAGGGGGGCCGAATACTTTCCGTACCCACTGTATATTGTATATACACTGTATAGCCCAAATTGTATTGTCTTCAGGTTTAATCAAAATACGTTTTTTTCTCTGACTTTTACTTAAATTATTAGTTAGTTGTATTATTCGGGGGATAGACACAGTCTGTATGCATTTGTAAGCAGTAACATTTTTAACAGTTGAATGAGAGGAACACAGACTATGGTTAAAGTATGTACTTACTAGTCAAATGATGTTGTCAGACAGGAGTTCTGCTCCAATGCTGCTGGGGTGCAGGCCGTCAGGGCGAAAAGCCTAGTTTGCTCCCAGAACAGATCAAAATTATTTACAAAGAGCAGCGTCTTTTTAATACACCATGACATTAACTATTAATTAAGTGTTGATAGTCTACTGAACTTTTCATACCCTCTCCGGTATGTAGGAAGCGGCCCTGATACGATGATCCTCGCTGTGGGCGCTGCGTTGTGTACAGTATCGACCAGACTGACAGACCAGACAAAGGGACAGAGGGACAGACAGAGGGACTTCAGGATTTCTGACTGCCGCATTCTGACGTCGTTAACCCCCGCGTGCAGTACGACAGCTCCGATGCAAGAGTCTATCTTCAGGATCGCAGTTACCTGCGCAGAGACATCGAGAACACGGGCACCAGGAAAACTGTGATTGTCTTGAGTGATGGAAGTGCGTACGTTCCGGACGATTGAGCCTCCGATGACCACAGCATTGTGTTCCGTCTCACAGAGGGCAAAGCGGTTCCTGGTCGGGATCTCGAAGAGTGGTGGGGAAGAGGTCATCGCCCCAGTCCTGGATTGCGCCTTTCGTTGTGTGTGTGCCGGTGGAGGAGTGAAGTTCATTTGGGCTCGTCGTGTTTCGAAGCCTGGGCTCTGTGCATCTAAGCACGCAGAGTAGAAATGCTAGGAGTATGAAAATCATGTTGAAAACTTACTGCGACCTGAGAAGCGTAAAATCGCTCATATGGTATGGGTGGGACATCTTCAGACACATGCTCTAAGCAGGGAACCAATCATGACAGACCTGATCAGCTTTACCAATCAGAGCATTTTGTAAAGAGGGATTTTATATGGACTGAAAGAAATCCAGCCGTTTTGTGAAAAGAGGGAAAGCTCTGAACAATAGACTTGAAATATGTGAAATATAAAGCGTTTTTTGAAACTAGAAACATGAACATCTATTGTTAATCACCCAAAAAACATAGTCAAAGCTTCAAAAATAGCAAAAGAATGGCTCCTTTAAGGATGGGCCAGAAGAAGCCTTTATCTGCACCCCAACATTTGTGCAAGGCTACAGCGTTGTCTTTCCAAACACATATCCTCTGCATCAAAATGGTTCTCTCTGATCACTTACAGCCAAGATCAACTGGAGCCTCAACAAGCTGCATCAGAACACTTACTTTCTTTCTTTTTCTTTCTGTAGTAACGCCATGGTGGCTAGTCTAGTAATTAAAGTGTTGTTTTATGACACACGTGAAGTTGTTTGTAATTCATGCTCACAATCCGGAGTCTCTAATCATGCTGATTCTTGCTACCTGCTCAAAATCATGAATTGTTCCCTCAAATCATGAATTTCCATTCCATTCCATTTTCTACCGCTTATCCGAACTACCTCGTGTCACGGGGAGCCTGCGCCTATCTCAGGAGTCATCGGGCATCAAGGCAGGATACACCCTGGATGGAGTGCCAACCCATCGCAGGGCACACACACTCACTCATTCACTCACGCACTCACACCCTACGGACAATTTTTTCCAGAGATGCCAATCAACCTACCATGCATGTCTTTGGACCAGGGGAGGAAACCGGAGTACCCGGAGGAAACCCCTGAGGCACGGGGAGAACATGCAAACTCCACACACCCAAGTCGGAAGCGGGAATCGAACCCCCAACCCTGGATGTGTGAGGCGAACGTGCTAACCACTAAGCCACCGTGCCCCCCTCATCATGAATTTGATTCTGATAAATATAATTGATCATTATCAATTAAATCCATACCAATTCAGGCAGATATTTGATTCCCTTTAAAAGGTTGGTGGAGAATATATTAATTATCGCGATCAAAGCTCATGATGATGGACTACATTTTTGTTGGAGAATGGTGTTTAAGGATCAGTCACTAATTCTTTATTTTTCATTTAAGAATAATAGTAAACTAATCAAAATCATGAAATAATACAGTTTTAACTGTGGGAATTATCTTGAGACTGAAAGTATTAAAATTAAAACAAACTCTACGTTCTAGCATTCATTACATTCATTTTAGCACCTTCAATGTAGTAACTCTTTGACCAGTAGCGGAACTAGAGATTTATATATGGGTTGGCCAAGACCGCTTAAGAGGGTCCACAGACCTCGACCGAAAATTGTCAGTATTACCCTGACCTGACATCTAATTCTCATTAATAAATTCTGGGATTGCTGATTAGAGGTACAATTGATAATTTATTTCTCAGAGTTCCTCAATCTGTGTCACAAATGTTGCAAATGTAGCTTTACAAAACGATTCTGTTATGTAATAAAATTAATATAATTCTAAATGTATGTAGATATAGATTATAAAATATAAATGAAAATGTTGATAAAATAGTTTAAGCCTGATAACTTGTTTGATATAAACAGGAACAAAGCAGCACCAAAGTGTCTTTCAACTGAGGTGGATAAGAGCAGCATGTCAGATGTTATGAATATAAAACATATACTCATTCCATAGGACTGCAAGATGAAAACAAAATCATCGATGCTGATTATTATGGATGCATATTGGTAGCTATTTTTAATTTGAAATGCAATAAACAAAATAGCAATGCAGTATCTAAAATGACAATGCAATTGTGTATTTAAATATACATTTTAAATAACATATGTTCAACACTAAGTGAAAAATAAAAAAATACTAATTGAATTATATCAATAACATTTGTCAGTTCATACACTAGTTTTAATATGTTATTTAAAGTGATATTTATAACGCTCTTTGAGTTGCAAAATTAAAATGAAAATGCATTCCACGGATTGATTATAGGTTTAAGATGTTCAAGCAAAACTGTAGCAAAATGAAAATTCAAATGTTATTTTCCCTAACTTACAATGAACTGTGATTGGCTGTAATGCTCAAAGCTGTAGCTGAGCAAAAAGTAACGCTGTCATGGACATTCATTCAACTGTCGTAGATCGTTTTTAATATGCAGGGGCATTTTTTCCCATTTATCTTGAATTTGGAGGGCAGTTTCGTTCACCTTGTTGTCATTATTTTCCCAAAGTCTCTGTTAATTTTTGATTATTTAAGTTAATCCATTTCAAAAATATATATTTTCTATAAAAATGTAGTTTTTAAGAAAGAAAGAAATATGTTGGCACAATGATATTTTTTGTCAACACAAGCTTTGAAACATTCAAATTCAAAAACACTTTTGTCAAGTGATACCAAAGTTTTTACTGGTAGTGTACATGTATAAATTAGTGCTGTCAATCGATTAAAAAAGAACCACATATGTTTAAGACATGGCAGACAGTGGAAACATCAACTTGTGGCTGACATTTGGATTGTACTTGGAAAAACACACACAATTTCCCGCTAAAATCAAGTGCGTCCTGCAGTCCATACAGTCCCTTTATCTGCTTTCCTCATAACTTTTCGTATTTAGGTTAGTGATGTTTTGGCATTTTAAAGTTATTGAATTGAAATATGTAGCATTTTGTGTCAGTATTGCATGTGATTGAGGATCTTCAAATTGTTTCATTATTAAAGCTGTCAAATAGGCAAAAAATCTGGGGTTTCCTCAGCGATATTGATAAAATGCTCAAAATCAGTATAAAAATGGACTCTTCGCCCTTCAAGACGGATCAAACTTGTCTCAAATTGAATGATACATATTTACAGTGCAGATTTTGAATTTTAATTGTTGTTTAAATTCTTATGTTAAGGCCTTACCAACAGAATCAGTGTTTGAATGAAGTATGCAGTGATATAAAAGATGTCAATATTTTCCTTCAAAGATCCCCACAGACATTTAGAATTACCCCACAAAGAGAACATCTTGGTTACGTCTGTAACCTCAGTTCCCTGATGGAGGATCTCGACGTTGTGTCGAGCCGACAGATGGGGTTCGCCCTTGTAGCGATTTTAGCTGCATGTTAAAATAAGTTTAACTCACCAAATAAGATTCTCCACCAGATCTATCAAGATCACATACATGAAATGAGTAATTTAAAACGTTAATTACAGTAAAGGAATTAGTTTAGCTCAAAGGAAAATACGTATAATAATTGTCATTACACATACATAAATTACAATTCTGATAAGCAGTATAGTAATAAAATCCTATATGTATTCGTCCCGCAAATGCATTGATGATTTATACTCAATTCAATTCAATTCAAGTTCATTTATATAGCGCTTTTCACAATGTGTATTGTTTCAAAGCAGCTTTACAGGGGCAAACAGGAAAAACAGAAAAGTTAAAACACAGCACAGTGCATGGTATTTATACAACGAGTAAGATCATTCTAATAATTAATATCTAATTTCTAATTAAATAAATAAATGAATGAATGCAGTCTCCCGGTGAGCAGGCCAACACTGCCCTGCTGTGTCGAGGAACCCAAACTCCAATGATTGATTAATGGAGAAAAAAACCTCGGGAGAAACCAGGCACAACAGGGAGGGCAAGATCCCCTCTGATGTGACATAGCTGCACTCAAACTGGTGACATGTGATTTAAGTTTAGCATTTAATACCAAATATTGTAACTTCAGCATTAATAAGACAAATAGTCCGTCTTTGCTCTTGGTTGGGGATGTAGTGGTCTGAGCTGGGATGGTCCGATGGTCATATTTCTCTTGGCAGCTGGTGGAATTGCCTTAGATGGAGCTGGGATGGTCAGTCAGTCTGCAGCTGTAGCTGGCGTAATCTCAAATTCGGGATGGGCATCTGTCGGTCGTCTGGACATGGTGGAACTTCTTCTTACCTCGGGATGGGCATCCTGAGGCAGAGGCGAAAAGAGAATGAAGAGAATAATTAGCGTAGCTGCTGTTCATTAACTATGCATTAAGTGAAAGCTTGGCTGAAAAGATGTGTCTTTAATCTAGATTTAAATTGGGAGAGTGTGTCTGACCCTCGAATAGTATCAGGAAGGCTATTCCAGAGTTTGGGTGCTACGTATGAAAAAGCTCGTCCCCCTTTGGTGGATTTTGTTATTCTAGGTGTTTTCAAAAGTCCTAAGTTTTGAGATCTTAGAGAGCGTGATGGGTTGTAACGTGATAAAAGCTCGGTTAAGTAAGTAGGTGCTAAACCTTTCAGGGCTTTGTAAGTAATTAAAAGAATTTTAAAATCAATACGTACTTAATGGGTAGCCAGTGAAGCGATGATAAAACTGGGGTTATGTGATCGTATTTTCTTGACCTAGTAAGAACTCTGGCAGCTGCATTCTGAACTAACTGTAGTTTGTTTATTGATGATACAGGACAACCACTAAGTAGAGCATTACAATAGTCAAGCCGTGAGGTCACAAACGCATGAATAAGCTTTTCTGCGTCTGCAACACATAAACTATTTCGTAATTTGGCAACATTTCTAAGTTGGAAGAAGGCTGTTTTTGTGATATTTGAGATGTGATTTTTAAATGACAGGTTGCCATCTAATATAACACCTAGGTCTTTAACTGTATTTGTTGGAGTAACAGTGCAGCTTTCAATTTGAAGGCTGTAATCGGAGATATTCTGTTTACTTGATTTTGGTGCTATAAGTAATATTTCTGTTTTGCTAGAGTTTAAAAGGAGGAAATTACTAGTCATCCAATGTTTTATGTCCTCGATGCACTCTGCCAAATTGGATATCTTAAAGGAATCATCTGGTCTTGATGAGATATAGCTGAGTATCATCTGCATAACAGTGGAAGCTAATTCCATGTTTTCTAATAATGTTGCCGAGGGGCAGCATGTATATGGAGACTAATACACTAACGTTATCTCATGACCATGAGTAACGTGACTTTACCTAACAGAATTAAGAGCAGAGGTAGCATAGATCGAAACACAGTTGAAGTGACCCTTTTGTGATCGTGAACACAGAGAACCTATGTTCACAAATGCCTTTATGGTTTTTATTAAACTTTACTCTACATGGTAACATAAATGATGATCGCATAAACACAAACAAATACATAAGACATGAAACACAAACGCACTAGGAAGCGCAAAGAGAAAGAGAGAGAGAGAGAGAGAGAGAGAGAGACAGGGAGGGCATGGCTGCGAGGCAGGTAAAACATGTCAGAAAACCAATAAAATCATCTTTAACAAAGAGGCACGCTCTTAACGCAGCTACTCTATATTTAGAAATGGAAACTTGCAATCTTGGTGTTGGACAAATATCCGTATGCGCGTGGACGGAAATCTTGAATGGTTTCAGAATGCAGTCCTGTTGAAACGCTGAGTTTAAGTTCTGAGTCCGAAGTTCCATGGCCTAATCGGACTTCCCAGAGGGGAGCCCCAAGCCGGGGTGTCTGTTGGATTGTCCTCCACATCCTATTTCTTTCTTTCCCTTCCAATTCCTAATTCCAAAAAGCCCCTCCGAAGTGGATCGGTGATGGTGTTTTAAATGCATACCTGCCCTGCCCCCAGATGGTATGTGGGCCAATGCCATGAAAGCGATAAGTGGGCCAAAGAAAGTTCCTTTGTTTCTCATGGCGCCTCATTTGCATAGCTCTGACGGCATGTTCCGTTTGCATTTAATATGTAAACTTAGTTATGGACATAGTATGATGCATGCTATGTTTTTATAACATAGCTCATCATATAGGGAATTCAAAGCGGAGTAGTAAAATATTAAACATGCAAGGCATTGAACTGTGAATCATCCCAACGTATGAATACATCGAATGAACCCTAAATCAAAACTTGTATATATAACAGTTACAGAGTATCTAAAATGGCACGAGCGCCAACACACAACCTAGACATTTAGATACATTTACAGAAAAGGATAGTTTAAATCACATTAGTTCCTATTTGTCAGAGAACTTGCTCTGGTTAGCCTCAGATGTCAAGTTAGAGATGAGACACAGACTTATCACTAATGCTTTGAAGCCTATTAGTTGTAAATATCCTACAGAGAAACAAAAGTGTTATCACACTCTCGGTGAGAGTTCAAAACCTAAAACCAGACCTCTGGAGCCAGGTTTTGCTGAGGTCTTTTGATGAATAATCAAGAAACCAGGACAAAAGGGAGTGAGGGGGTTTATGGCTTTCCTCTCAATGATCCAGTCACTACATCCCCCCCTTACAGAAGAGGAAGTGCAAATGCAAACTTCAGCTGACGATGGTTAGTTGGATCATGATGGCGGGATGACTGAAGGTTCCTATTGGTCCACAGGATCTCGTCATACAGGCAGAGAATGCTCCCGAGTGGTCAGGCATTGTTTCGACTTGGGTACCTTTCAGCTTTTCCATCCTGCTTAGACATCAAGGGACAGCACCCCTGCACCTGTTTGCTAGTTCTTGCAACAGGTTGGTTAGGGTGTTTCCTGCCTACACGTAGATGCACAGCAGCAGTCCTGGATGAAACAGCAGGTGGGACGTCTGAAGGTTTCTATTCCAATGCCTGTAGGGCTGTGACATTGGGAGGGTGTTGTCTAGCTAACCCCCCCCACGTCTCACGTAGCTGGGCAAAGTTATGATACCAAATCTTGTCTCTCACATCACGTTCCTCTTGTGAATCTTGCCGGGTGCAGCATCCTCTCTGGCCTTCACATTTTCTGCAGTGATTGCTGGGCAAAGGCAGGTTCCGCACTCCGGTGTCTTTCATTGAAGTTCTGGTGGGCGGTGTAGGGCGTGACAAGGTTGGGGTATCTCAGCTGGCCCTGGCGATGTTGCGGTTGTGCCGTCTGTACTCAGGCTGTGGAAAGAGCTAGGTTTTGCTGGTGCTTGTCTTACCCCCCTTTCGTTCTGGTCACGCTGTCAGTGTAGACCAGTGTTAAGGCAGTGTTTGGCAAGTCCATCTTTCAGATGGAACTCCATTCAGCAAGGGTAAATCAGGAATGTGGTGAAACGCATGTGCCATTTGGTGTGTACATAGCACCGTCTTGAGTGCTCGTTGACATGATTGGGCAGTTCTTTATAACAGTTCACAAACCTTGTAGGTGGTGTTCTGTGTAGCCCAGGATCCAGCTAGCTTGGGATGTAATGTCATGTGGTTCTGTGAGTGGGGCCCCATAGTTGACATTAGTTCTGCATCATTGTCTTTTGTGACGAGAAGCTCTAGCACTGACAGTTGATGGCAGGTGCCGGGGGTGGTCCATCTCCTTGGAGTGGTAATCCGCCGTCGTTCTCTTCATAAAGATATTGTTCAAAATCTTTGGTAAATGTACTCACTTGTACAGTATGCACGCTGCAAAAGATAACATATTCAGTAAAAAGGGGGTCTGGCTTCATGAGTTGACCATGCTCCAAGTATTCCATTGAATATGTGTGGTTGAACACATATTCAATGCAGGTGCATTGAATGCAGGTGCAACAGTCACCAGAGTGCAAAGTTCTGGGCTGTTCTAGTAGGTTGTAGAACGTTCTCGCACTTGAGAGGGCTCCCCATGGGGCTGTGAGATTCGCGAGAACCAGGAAGTAGCAGGTTCAGCATTGGTTATTCCCATTCAAGTTCAAGGCACAGGTGTCCTGGGCCGGTGCTGCAGTTGACTGGCATGAGTCCAATGGAAACTGCGCGCACTTGAAATGTCTGAACGTGTGAACAGTGTAAAGCTGATGTCTGAGATATCTGCCCATAGTTCCTGTAGGGTGCCTGCTACCATCATGTCACTCTGTGATGTGCCTTTGGCATTTAAGGGCAGGAAATGTTTGGGTCAATGGCTGGTTTGAACTTGAGACTGAGTTCTCGCGACCAGCTGAGATGTCATGCCTCACTTTTGTGACCTAGCAATGCATTTCAGACGAGTTGGTTGGCTGGAAAGTGGAAGTTTCTGCACTTGAGCCCAATTCCATTGTAATACTTAAAGTCCAGAAAAGGCTCAAAAACAATTCAGCAGGTCTTCGCTGGTGTGTCCATCTTTGATATGTACATGGGGTGTACATGCTGGTGGAGCTGCTGGTCAGGTGTGTGGGAACTTCTTGTTTCAGTCATACCTCAGTTGATGGCCGCATGTGTGTGTCTCGGCTTGTTCTGGGTAGTCAGCCGTATGCTGAGATGCGGTCGGGGTGCCATGCTCACTTGTGTTAGGATGACTGTCTCTGTGGTCGACCAGCAGGTTGCAGAGATCTGGACATTTTCCTCAGAAGGAGGGCATTCAAGAGGGTTGTTTGTTTCATATGCCACTTGTGGTCAAATAGAGTCTGGTTTGGATTTTAAATCCTCCTGTTGAGGTTTCTTTTGGAATCAGCTCCTTTGATGTCCCCAGGATCTCTGCTCTCTTAGACCTAGTTGCACTGTTCTTTTGTTCTCTGGATGAGTGTCATCCATGGTGTTGAGATGAATTCCTCGATGAATGTTGGGTCGGAACAGGTCAGTGGCTCCTAGGTTGCAAGCTGGGTTTCCACGGGGCGCCTTCTTTCGAGTCCGACGAAAGTGGTCACACTGTGTTGTCTCAGGGCATCCTGTCTGGTGCTTGGATGTTCTCGGCAGCCTGTAACATCTGCTGAGGCTCTGCTGAAGATCTGCTACTGTGGTGCACCCTCCATAGTCAGTTCTTTGTGATGTGCAGTGATAGGCAGGATTTATACAGTCTTTATGGAGAAAGCGCTATATTCTCTGTAGGCCTTATGGGCTGAGTTCCGCAGATATCAGGTGATCGTGCCGGAAAAAAGGCTGTAGCGCTTGGGTTATGACTCAAAGTGTGATGCAGATTTCTGAGGGAGAAGAGTTTTGCTTTGAAGTCTTCTTCCCTTTCGGCCTGTTCTTTCGTCTGACGTAGGCTCAGATACTGGCTGTGGCAGAGTTTTTTTAGCTGCTGTAATCCGCTTTGACAGTTTCTGACTGCTGGCATATGATGCTGTAGTCCTCTTGGCGGGAGGTGATCCTAAGCAGGTGATCTGTCTCTTGCGGTCACACTGGGAAGTGTTAACGCCTGAGAGTCAATGTTTTGCAGGTAGGCATTTGTTGTGTCCTCCTGCAATGTTCAGGTTACCGCATTTATTGGTGACAGCTGTCATGTTTCTGGCCAGCTTGCTGGGGTCTGTGGGGCCATGCAGCTTGTGTGTCTGCAGGCTCTTCTGGATGGTTCCTGCCCCACCCCTCTGTGTTTGCTGGCCAGAAAGGTGTGAACAGCGGGGTTTCACCCCTCTTCGCAGCTTTGAGCTTTTAGCTGGGGGACTGGATAGGAGAGATTCTGTTGCATTCTCTTGTCTGTTCACATTGTAGTCATGTTCAGTTAATTTTGATTCCTTGGCTTGGACTTCAGCGGGCACTGCTTGCAGAGGGCCTTTATAGGCCTTGGCCGTTGCATTGTGTTGCTGTCTGCCGGGCTCTCTGTAGTTGTAGCTCTGGTTCAGATCGTGGTCCCTTCGCCGGATTAGGTCATCTGACTAACTGCTCTCAGTGCATTTGCCGTGTGCCGATGTTGGTCCCAGGCAGGAGTCCATTGCAGTGCTTTGCCTGGTCTCTAGCTGGACTGGCAGGTGACAGGATTGGATGGTCTGGACATATTGAGACACAAGGGAGAGAGAAAGGCACAAACAGCAAGATGCAAGTCTGTACAGATCTACTGAGCTAAATATGTGGTCAGTTGGTCAGTTAGTGACGCAAACTAAACGCTTATTATCCTAGCCGTGAAGGCGGGGGCGAATAATTGTGTGGGTGAACACAGGAAAATTATGAATAATATTGCTGAAGAGTGTTACCTATGAGGTCATTCTGTGACTTGGGCTATTCGATTCATCAACATATTTACCAAGAATTTTACTGATATTCAGACAGGTTCAGTCTCTGAGAAGAGAAAAAAAAAATCGTATGAGTTAAGAGAAAGAAAGGTTAAGCTAGAGAAGGAGGGTTTCTTCTTTCTGTTGCGGGGGTGAACTGGCTCCACACTAAGGTCTATGACAGGGCCCGTAGGTAGGGGGCGCTATGGAGTCATAGTGAAGTCAGTAAAATCATTAAATGAATAATTGAAATAAAAGGGAGTTAATCCCAATCACCTTAAAGAGTGCAATCTGATTGTTTTGATTAAAGTTTAACTTCATTTAAGTTGGTCAAATTAAAATTTAAGTATCATCAAATACAATTCTAACTGCGAGGGAGAGAATGCAAGAAACCCTGATTCAAATAAAGAAAAATCAAATCAGCAAAACAATAACGGAGTAATATTAACATTCCGTTAAGGAGCCTTATCAGTCACCTACACTGATTGTTCACCCCAGGGAGCGCAATAGCTTAGTTCATTAGCACTGGAATACACATCAGTAACACCTAGCTATGCATTAAGAATAAGGCCTTTGGTAAGACAAGGGAGGAAAATCGCTCGCTCTGTCTTCTTCGCGCTAAAGAGGTTCCCTTTCTGTCGGTCTCTCGACGTTGTGTTGAGAACGACAGATGGGGGTTCGCCCTTGAGAACCAATCAACTCTGACTACTATAGAAAAGGCCAATGAAATTTGGCGAATGAAATTTGGCGAATGAAATTTGCATGCCGGTCTCCGCCCCTGGATGTCCGGTGTAAAAGGAAGCCGAGGTGCAGCATTTATTTACCTTTTGTTCTTCAGAGCCTTTGCTCATGACTACGAACAAAGCAAGTTCAATGAGAAGTTCTTCTTCTTCTACATTGCCGGATCTACGACGTAGAGCAGCGGATTGTCCCTACCTGCAGCGACCTTCCCCTGGGCCAATTACTTCCCTCGATGGTGAGCCAGCCAAAGGCTACTTCGAGATCCCCCGGGTGGAATGTGCGCCTGCAGTGCATATGTGCCGCAGGCGGCTACCACGTTGGGGAATCGGCCACGCCTACCGTCCAAAGCGTGTAGGACTTCGGCATCACTGGTGCCAGTCTGCCTCCTCTCTCTACGCCAGTGGTTCTCAACTCTGGCCCGCGAGATCCATTTTCCTGCAGAGTTTAGCCCCAACTCTGATAAAACACCTGATGAGGTGACTTCAGGAACAGACGCGTTCAACTTAATGTAGGGCTGCGCAGATTGTTTGGCATATCACATTAAAGTACCGCGAGAGCGATTCAAATCCGTACCGAGCAACCTGCAGTTGAATTGTTCTCGCGGTACTTAAATGTCATACGCTGATAGATTTGCATTAAGTTGAACTCGTCTATTCATAAAGATGCTGATTAGCTTGTTCAGGTGTTTTATATCAGAGTTCGGGCTAAACTCGGCAGGAAAAGGCGTTGAGAGAGCTCCACGAGGGTAAGACCGACCCGGGTATGATGCAGGATCTCAGTGCTGGCACTGACAGCGCTCTACGGGTGACCAAGGTTGCGGCACAGGCCCTGGGTCGGGCGATGTCCACGGTAGTGGTCCAGGAGAGACACCCCCGGCTGTACCTTGCGCAGAAGAGTGACAGCGAGAAAGTCCGCTTTCTTGATGCTTCCCTCGCGCAGGGTTGTTGGTAACGCCGTCAAGGACTGCGCTCAGCAGTTTCACAGCCACGGCTCTGATCGGTTGGTACGGGACGCCTTCCTGCCTCGTCACCACTCTCAAACCGACAGTGCGTGCAGCTGTCCCGCCAGGCAGGCAAAAAGGCCGAGCCAACCTTCCCTCCGGGGATCCCCTCGACATATGGTTTGCTCCGCCAGCCGACGAACCACCCACTGTGGAAATGATGAAGCAGACAGTTCCCTTCGTCCCCCAGTCACAGTCCCTGGGAGCTCAAGAGCTGCCCACACTGTTTCGGTGGCTAATGAGGGCGGTCCGTCTTGGTTACTAGATCCAGTTCGCCAGACACTCTCCCAGGTTTCGGGGCATCATCTCTCCCTCTGTCAGAAGCAGGGACGCCTCCGTACTTCGGGTAGAGGTCACCACCCTTCTGGTGAAACGGGTATCGAGTCCGTCCCTCAAAATCAAGATGTTCAGGGGTTACAGCCCAAACTTCATCGTTCCCAAGAAAAACGGCGGGTTGCGCCCCATAGGTCTGCTTACCCTGAACAAAGCACCTTCACAAGCTGCCGGTCAGGAATATTTCACGCAGAGGTGCATCCAGACATCTATCAAGTTTCAGGATTGGTTTTGTGGCAATCGACCTGTTCTCCTTTTCGGTCTGTCCCTGTCCCCAGGGTCTTCACGAAAATCGTGCAAGCTGCCCTATCTCCCTGAGGGGAGGAAGGTGTGCGTGTACTAAACTATCTCGACGACTGGCTTATTTTGGCATATTCGGTGCTCTGGGATTACAGGTCAACCGAGAGAAGAGCAAGCTCTCCCAAGTGCAGAGCATCCTCTTTCTCGATATGGAACTTAACTCTGTCAATGACGGCGCGATTGTCGCGACACGCGCTCAGTCGATGTTGAACTGCCTGAAACAATTCAGAGGCTCCTGGGACACATGGCGTCCTCGACGGGTGTAATACCCCTCGGGTTGATGCACATGCGACCGCTTCAACACTGGCTACAGAGTCGAGTTCCGAGGACAGCGTAGCACACCGGCAGCAGGCGCATGGTGATGACGCTCTTCTGCCGATGCTCTCTAACCCCTTGGTCTTTCATGACCTTTCTCGAAGCGGGGACTCCCCTCGGGCAGGTTACGAGGCATGTCGTGGTGACGACGGACGCCTCACTGCAGGGGTGGGGTGCAGTGTGCAACTGGCACGCAGTAGCGGGGCGCTGGACCGGACTGGGCGCTGGTCCGCCTGGACAGCACGACACCCGTAGCGTACATCAATCGTCAGGGTGCCGTACGCTCACGGCAGCTAACATGACTTGCCGACGCCTCCTGCAGTGGAGTCAGCAGGTGATCCGCTCCCTGCGGGCCACACACATCTGAGGCGATCTGAACCAGACAGCCGACGCGCTCTCTTGTCAGTATACGCCTTGCGGAGAGTGGCAACTCCACCTCCGCGCAGTCCAGCTCATTTGGGTGCTGTTTGGGCAGGCACAGGTAGACCTCTTTGCCTCTCACGACACCACCCATTGCCCTCTTTGGTACTCCCTGCCCGAGACCCCCCTCGGCATGGATGCACTTGTGCACAGCTGACCGTGGGATGGGTGTCCCCCCAGGAGCCTCCTGACACTGTGCAAGGTCAGGGCAGACGAGCACCAAGTGTTATGGGTTACACCGCACCGGTCTAACCGCACTTGGCTTCAGAGTGTTGGTCGTTTTTCTGTTAGCTGTTAAGTAATCGATGGCTCACAGTGCGGTCACGAGCATGTGCGGTCACGATCCTGTTTGCTGAGAGAGCGTGGTTTGAGACAGAGCTCCGTCAAACTTTTTCTAAATATATCGTTTATTCCTGTTATTTCTTAATATTTATATTGTAAATTGATAACTCACAGAGGGTTAAACCTATCCTTAAGTGTATCCCATACCAAATATCGTCATATAATGCACAGATAGATTTGTTTTATACGATCATTCGCTATTAACACTCAGGCTGTTAGCATTCCCAGCCTTTAGGTTCTGAATACTGCCTTCACTGCTTAACTCACTGTTCTCATCATGACACCACTAATGGCTAATGATTCAGATATGTGTTTAACGTTACCTTTGAGTGCAGATGATGAATCTTTCTTCGCACTTCAGTCAGAACTGGAAGTATTGGAGAAGCAGATCCACGATCTACTCGAGAGGCAAACACATCTGCGAGAACGTAAAACGGCGATGGAAACATCCCGGGCTGACGCTCGCAAAGCTGCGGTAAGTGTTCGACGTGATTGTAATACTCCTATCACTTCAACTCTGTGTGTTTCTATGCACAGAGCCCAGGCTTCAAGAACACGACGAGCCGAAATGAACTTCACTCCTGCACCTGCACACACACGGCGGAAGGCGAAATCCAGGACCGGAGCGATGACCTCTCCCCCACCGCCGCGACCGGTCTTCGAGATTTCTACGAGAAATCGCTTTGCCGCCCTCTGCGAGACGAAATCCAACGCTGTGGTCATCAGAGACTCAATCGTCCGGAACGTACGCGCCTCCTTCAATGAAGGTAAGGTGCGCACTCACTGTTTTCCTGGCGCCCGTGTTCTCGATGTGTCTGCGCAGGTAACTGCGATTCTGAAGGAGGATGCAAGAGTGGGAGCCGTAGTTCTGCACGCGGGGGTGAATGATGTGAGAATGCGGCAGTCGGAGATCCTGAAGAGGGACTTCAGGAGTCTGGTCGATACTGTTCGCAACGCATCGCCCACGGCGAGGATCATCGTATCAGGGCCGCTTCCTACTTACCGACGAGGGAACGAAAAGTTCAGTAGACTATTTACGCTTAATAATTGGTTAATGTCATGGTGTATTGTAGCGTTTTTAGCTGCTTGTTAAATTACGGATGAGTTTACTCATCAAATAAGATTCTCCACCAGATCTATCAAGATCAAACATATATGAAATGAGTTGTTAAAACGTCAAATTCAGTCAAGGAATTAGTTTAGCTCAAAGGCAAATATGTATAATAATCGTCATTACACATACATATTTTACAATTCTGATTAGCAGTATAGTGATACAAATCCTATATGTATTCGTCCAGCAAATGCATCAATGATTTATACACTAACGTTATCTCATGACCATAAGTAACGTGACTTTACCAAACAAAATTTAAGAGCAGAGGTAGCATAGATCGAAACACAGTTTAAGTGACCAAGTTTGTGAGCGTGAACAAAGAGAACCCATCACAAATGCCTTTATGGGTTTTTATTAAACTCTACTCTACATGGTAAACAAAATGAAGACAAACAAATACATTAAACACAAATGCGCTAGGATGCGCAGAGAGAGAGAGAGAGAGAGTGAGAGGGCATGGCCGCGAGGCAGGTAAAACATGTCTGAAAACCATTAAAATCATCTTTAACAAAGAGGCACGATCTTAACGCAGCTAATCTATATTTAGAAACGGATACTTGCAATATTGTTGTTGGACCAATATCTGTATGCGCGTTGATGGAAATCTTGAATGGTTTCAGAATGCAGTCCTGTTGAAACGCTGAGTTTGGGTTCTGAGTCCAAAGTTCCATGGCCTAGACGGACTCCCCAGAGGGGAGTCCCTTGGAGTGTCTTCTCGTCCTCTTTCTTTTCCTTTGTGATTCCAAAAGTCCACTAAAAACATGGTTCGGTGATGCTGTTTTAAATGCATACCTGCCCTGCCCCCAGATGGTCTGCGGGCCAATGCCATGAAAGTGAAAAGGGGGCCTAAGAAAGATCCTTTGTTTCTCATGGCACCTCATTTGCATAGCTCTGACAGTTTGGTCAGTTTGCGTTTAATACCTAAACTTAGTTATGGGCATAGTATGATGTGTGCTATGTTTTTTATAACATAGCTCATCATATAGGGAATTCAAAGATGTGTAGTTACATATGAAACATGCAAGGCATTGAACTGTGAACGTATGAATACGTCAAATGAACCCTGAATCAAAACTTGCATATCTAACAAATACAGAGTATATAAAATAGCACGAGCGACAACACACAACCTAGACATTTAGATACATTTACAGAGAAGAATAGTTTAAATCAAATAAGTTCCTATTTGTCAGAGAAGTTTCTCTGCTTGGTCTCATGTCTTAAGTAAGAGATGAGACAGAGACTTATCAACAATGCTTTGAAGCGAAGGAGTCGTAAATATCCAACAGAGGAACCAAATGGTTATAACACTCTCTGTGAGAGTTCAACCTAAAACCAGACCCCATGGAGCTAGGTTTCCTTTGGTCTTTGAAGATGTTATCTTAATACCTAGACAAAAGGGAGTGAGAGGTTGAATGGCTTGATCCAGACACTACAGTATTGAACAGAAGCTGCTCTTTGTAAATAATTTTGATCTGTTCTGGGAGCGACCTAGGCTTTTCCGCCCCGACGGGCTGCACCCCAGCAGCATTGGAGCGGAAATTCTGTCTGACAACATCTCAAAGACGCTACGCACCATTTGACTAGTAAGTACAAATTTTAACTACAGTCTATGTTCTTCTCACCCAACTGTTAAGAATGTTACTGCTTTCAAATGCATAGAGACTGTGTCTGTCCCCCGAATAATACAACCAAATAATAATTTATTTAAAAGTCAGAGAAAAAATCTTATCATGATTAAACCAAAAGACAATATATTTAATGAGCAAAACCAACGCCTAAAGTTTGGGCTACTTAATATTAGATCACTAAATCCAAAGGCAGTTATTGTAAATGAAATGATCACAGACAACAGTTTTGATATACTTTGCCTCACTGAAACCTGGCTTAAGCCAAATTATTATTTTGGTCTAAATGAGTCTACTCCTCCAAGCTACGGTTATATTCATGAGCCACGTCCGGTTGGTCGAGGTGGGGGTGTCGCAACAATCTTTAGAGACTTTCTTAATGTTACTCGGAGAACAATGCATACATTTAAATCATTTGAAATGCTTGCGTTGAACATAACAGTTCCAAACAAAAGTAAAAAATCATTGGTCTCTCTTACATTGGTTACTGTGTATAGACCCCCTGGGCCTTACACTAATTTTCTGATAGAGTTCGCAGACTTCTTATCGGATCTATTGGTTAACGTCGATAAAGTACTGATTGTTGGAGATTTTAATATCCACGTAGACAGTGCTAACGATCCATTAGCTGTGGCGTTTAAAGAACTACTAGACTCTTGTGGTGTAACACAATACATCAATAGACCTATTCATCGCCTTAATCATACCCTAGACTTGATTATATCTCACGGAGCCGATCTAACCAATATCGATATTATACCTCAAAGCGACAATGTTTCCGATCACCATCTTATAACATGTACACTGCGCACTGCAGAAATCAGTTGTATATCTCGTTATCGACAGGGTAGAACAATCACCTCAACTACTAAAGATAGTTTCGTAAAGAACTTGCCAGATCTGACTTCTCTAATAACCTTTCCAACGAATATAAAATTGCTCGATGACATGACCAGCAACATGGGCACTATTTTCTCTAATACATTAGAAGCGGTCGCACCTATGAAGTCAAAAAGGATTAATGAAAAGATCACAGCACCATGGTATAATAACACCACTCGCGCCCTAAAAAGAGAAACGCGTAAACTGGAGCGAAAATGGAAACAAACCCAATTAGAGGTCTTTAAAATTGCATGGAAAGAGAGTGCAAGCTGTTACAAAAAGGCACTAAAAGCAGCAAAAGCCGAGCACTTCCGTAACCTCATAGAAAATAACAAAAACAATCCAAGGTTTTTATTTAGTACAATTGCTAAATTAACAAACAAACAGACTCCACCTGACCTGGGTATTCCGCCGCACCTTGGTAGCAATGAATTCATGAATTTTTTTACCGAGAAAATCCAAATAATACGAGACAACATAGCTAAAACCAAACCTCCAAGTTTGTCGGAAGAATTAGTTTCAACCGTCACCCAAAAAGAAAAGCTAGAGTGTTTTTCTCCTATAAATCAGGAAGATTTAATTAAAATTATTGCAACATCCAAACCGACGACATGCTTATTAGACCCCATTCCGACTACTTTATTAAAAGAGTTACTACCTGCTGTAATTGAGCCCATTTGTAACATAATCAACTCGTCAATTAATCTAGGACATGTCCCAGGACCCTTTAAGCTGGCTGTAATTAAGCCTCTTATCAAAAAACCAAACTTAGACCCAAATGAACTTGGAAGCTATAGACCGATTTCAAATCTCCCGTATTTGTCTAAAATACTAGAAAAAGTAGTGTCAACTCAACTGTGTACCTTCCTACAAAATAATGACATGCACGAAAAGTTTCAGTCTAGCTTTAGACCGCATGACAGCACTGAATCTGCGCTCGTTAGAATTACAAATGACCTCCTTATTGCTTCAGATAAAGGTAACATCTCACTATTAGTCCTGCTTGACCTTAGTGCTGCTTTCGATACTGTAGACCAGGGCTATTCAAATATTACCCTGGAGGGCCGGAGCACTGCAGAGTTTAGATCCAACCCTGATCAAACTTGCACACCTGTGATTTTCTAGCGATACTGAACAGCTTGATTAGCTTGCTCAGGTGTGTTTGATCAGGGCTGGAGCAAAACTCTGCAGTGCTCCGGCCCTCCAGGGTAAGATTTGAATAGCCCTGCTGTAGACCATAAAATACTACTAGATCGTTTACACCATTATATCGGTATTCAGGGACAGGCACTGCAATGGTTCAGATCTTACTTAACAGACAGATATCAATACGTCCATTTAAATGGGAAATCGTCAAATCTTACGCAAGTCAATTATGGACTACCTCAGGGATCGGTTTTAGGACCCTTGTTTTTCTCCATATACATGCTGCCCCTCGGCAACATTATTAGAAAACATGGAATTAGCTTCCACTTTTATGCAGATGATACTCAGCTATATATCTCATCAAGACCAGATGATTCCTTTAAGCTATCCAAACTGGCAGAGTGCATCGACATTGGATGACTAGTAATTTCCTCCTTTTAAACTCTAGCAAAACAGAAATATTACTTATAGCACCAAAATCAAGTGAACAGAATATCTCTGATTACAGCCTGCAAATTGAAAGCTGCACTGTTACTCCAACAAATACAGTTAAAGACCTAGGCGTTATATTAGACGGCAACCTGTCATTTAAAAATCACATCTCAAATATCACAAAAACAGCCTTCTTCTACCTTAGAAATGTTGCCAAATTACGAAATAGTTTATGTGTTGCAGACGCAGAAAAGCTTATTCATGCATTTGTGACCTCACGGCTTGACTATTTTAATGCTCTACTTAGTGGTTGTCCTGTATCATCGATAAACAAACTACAGTTAGTTCAGAATGCAGCTGCCAGAGTTCTTACTAGGTCAAAAAAATACGATCACATAACCCCAGTTTTATCATCGCTTCACTGGCTACCCATTAAGTATCGCATTTTAAAATTATTTTAATTACTTACAAAGCCCTGAACGGTTTAGCACCTACTTACTTAACCGAGCTTTTATCACGTTACAACCCATCACGCTCGCTAAGATCTCAAAACTTAGGACTTTTGACAACACCTAGAATAACAAAATCCACCAAAGGTGGACGAGCTTTCTCATACGTAGCACCTAAACTCTGGAATAGCCTTCCTGATACTATTCGAGGGTCAGACACACTCTCCCAATTTAAATCTAGATTAAAGACACATCTTTTCAGCCAAGCTTTCACTTTATGCATAGTTAATGAACAGCAGCTACGCTAATTATTCTCTTTATTCTCTTTCAGCCTCTGCCTCGGGATGCCCATCCCGAGGTAGGAAGAAGTTCCACCATGTCCAGGCGACCGACAGATGCCCATCCCCAATTTGAGATTACACCAGATACAGCTGCAGACTGACTGACCATCCCAGCTCCAGTTAAGGCAATTCCACCAGCTGCCAAGAGAAATATGACCATCGGACCATCCCAGCTCAGACCACTACATCCCCAACCAAGAGCAAAGACGGACTATTTGTCTTATTAATGCTGAAGTTACAATATTTGGTATTAAATGCTAAACCTAAACCACACGTCAGCAGTCTGAGTGCAGCTATAACACGTCAGAGGGGATCTGGCCCTCCCGGTTTAGCCTGGTTTCTCCCGAGGTTTTTTTCTCCATTAATCAATCATTGGAGTTTGTGTTCCTCGCCACAGCAGGGCAGTGTTGGCCTGCTCACCGGGAGACTGCATTCATTCATTTATTTATTTATTTAGAAATTAGATGTTATTTATTAGAATGAACTTACTCGTTGTATAAATACCATGCACTGTGCTGTGTTTTAATGCCCACTGGCAGTGAAGGCTTACTCCACACGGGGTATAGCCACCTCCGAGGCACTGGCCAGAAGCGCCTCCCTAGCAGACATCTGTAGAGCTGCAGGTTGGGCTACGCTCAAACACCTTTGCAAGTGTTAACAACCTGCGCGTAAACCCGGTGTCAGCCCACGTCCTGCGTGGCGACATGTAGGACTGGCATCCGGGGGGGCGTATGCCTGCGAAAGCACCTTCCCACCCTCCAATAGGTTGGGTCAGTGTGCTATCTACCTTTTTTCTTACCCAAACACATGGCTAAGAAACTGGTACCTCACCAACCTTCCATCTTACCCAAACACTGGTTAAGAACAGGCATTCCATCCATCACTAAGCACGCACCCCCTGGAGGTTGGCTGGGCAGAGCAGCTTCCCCCTTTAGGCCGGGACACCATATGACCTATCACAGATAGCTCTAACCGGACCTAGTGCTACCGGACGTCTGTAACACCCCCTGTGGGCTGTTCCGTCTGATGTATCCTCATGAGAATGGTTCCCACTCCTGGAAACCCATGAGCTTCCCCAGGTGGACCTCCACCTCGCGGTTAACTACTCAGTCCGCACGTTCCATGCGTTCTCCTCCAAGGACGAGACCATACCTATATCCACCATATTCCTCCCCACGGGTAGGAGGTGGCCTCTGCAGCGCATCCCTAATTAAGGAAGTTGCGCTTACCTGGTGTAAACCCGAGCCGGTTAGAGCTATCTGTGATAGTTCATGTGTTGTCCCCGCCTAAGAGGGAAGGCTGCTCTGCCCAGCCGACCCCCAGGGGGTGCTTGCTTAGGAATGGATGGAATGCCTGTTCTTAACCAGTGGTTGGGGAAGAAGGAAGGTGGATGGGATACCTGTTCTTAGCCATGTGTTTGCTTTCACAGGCATACGCCCCGCCGGATGCCAATCCTACATGTTGCCACGCAAGATGTGGGCTGACATCAGGTTTTTGCGAAGGTTGTGAAACCTTGCGAAGGTGTTTGTCGTAGCCAAACCCGAACTGTAGTTTGTTTATCGATGATACAGGACAACCACTAAGTAGAGCATTACAATAGTCAAGCCGTGAGGTCACAAATGCATGAATAAGCTTTTCTGCGTCTGCAACACATAAACTATTTCGTAATTTGGCAACATTTCTAAGGTGGAAGAAGGCTGTTTTTGTGATATTTGAGATGTGATTTTTAAATGACAGGTTGCCGTCTAATATAACGCCTAGGTCTTTAACTGTATTTGTTGGAGTAACAGTGCAGCTTTCAATTTGCAGGCTGTAATCGGAGATATTCGGTTTACTTAATTTTGGTGCTATAAGTAATATTTCTGTTTTGCTAGAGTTTAAAAGGAGGAAATTACTAGTCATCCAATGTTTTATGTCCTCGATGCACTCTGCCAGTTTGGATAGCTTAAAGGAATCATCTGGTCTTGATGAGATATATAGCTGAGTATCATCTGCATAACAGTGGAAGCTAATTCCATGTTTTCTAATAATGTTGCCGAGGGGCAGCATGTATATGGAGAAAAGCAAGGGTCCTAAAACCGATCCCTGTGGTAATCCATAATTGACTTGCGTAAGATTTGACGATTTCCCATTTAAATGGACGTATTGATATCGGTCTGTTAAGTAAGATCTGAACCATTGCAGTGCCTGTCCCTGAATACCGATATAATGGTGTAAACGATCTAGTAGTATTTTATGGTCTACAGTATCGAAAGCAGCACTAAGGTCAAGCAGGACTAAGAGTGAGATGTTTCCTTTATCTGAAGCAATAAGAAGGTCATTTGTAATTCTAACGAGCGCAGTTTCAGTGCTGTGATGCGGTCTAAAGCCAGACTGAAACTTTTCGTGCATGTCATTATTTTGTAGGAAGGTACACAGTTGAGTTGACACTACTTTTTCTAGTATTTTAGACAAGTACGGGAGATTTGAAATCGGTCTATAGCTTCCAAGTTCATTTGGGTCTAAATTTGGTTTTTTGATAAGAGGCTTAATTACAGCCAGTTTAAAGGGTCCTGGGACATGTCCTAGATTAATAGACGAGTTGATTATGTTACAAATGGGCTCAATTACAGCAGGTAGTAACTCTTTTAATAAAGTAGTCGGAATGGGGTCTAATAAGCATGTCGTCGGTTTGGATGTTGCAATAATTTTAATTAAATCTTCCTGATTTATAGGAGAAAAACACTCTAGCTTTTCTTTTTGGGTGACGGTTGAAACTAATTCTTCCGACAAACTTGGAGGTTTGGTTTTAGCTATGTTGTCTCGTATTATTTCGATTTTCTCTGTAAAAAATTTCATGAATTCATTGCTACCAAGGTGCGGCGGAATACCCAGGTCAGGTGGAGTCTGTTTGTTTGTTAATTTAGCAATTGTACTAAATAAAAACCTTGGATTGTTTTTGTTATTTTCTATGAGGTTACGGAAGTGCTCGGCTTTTGCTGCTTTTAGTGCCTTTTTGTAACAGCTTGCACTCTCTTTCCATGCAATTTTAAAGACCTCTAATTGGGTTTGTTTCCATTTTCGCTCCAGTTTACGCGTTTCTCTTTTTAGGGCGCGAGTGGTGTTATCATACCATGGTGCTATGTTCTTTTCATTTATCCTTTTTGACTTCATAGGTGCGACCGCTTCTAATGTATTAGAGAAAATAGTGCCCATGTTGCTGGTCATGTCATCGAGCAATTTTTCTATTCGTTGGAAAGGTTATTAGAGAAGTCAGATCTGGCAAGTTCTTTACGAAACTATCTTTAGTATTTGAGGTGATTGTTCTACCTTGTCGATAACGAGATATACAACTGATTTCTGCAGTGCGCAGTGTACATATTATAAGATGGTGATCGGAAACATCGTCGCTTTGAGGTATAATATCGATATTGGTTAGATCGGCTCCGTGAGATATAATCAAGTCTAGGGTATGATTAAGGCGATGAGTAGGTCTATTGATGTATTGTGTTACACCACAAGAGTCTAGTAGTTCTTTAAACGCCACAGCTAATGGATCGTTAGCACTGTCTACGTGGATATTAAAATCTCCAACAATCAGTACTTTATCGACGTTAACCAATAGATCCGATAAGAAGTCTGCGAACTCTATCAGAAAATTAGTGTAAGGCCCAGGGGGTCTATACACAGTAACCAATGTAAGAGAGACCAATGATTTTTTACTTTTGTTTGGAACTGTTATGTTCAACGCAAGCATTTCAAATGATTTAAATGTATGCATTGTTCTCCTTAAACCTGTATAAATGTCTTTGTTCTACTAAACACAAAGAAAGACATTTGGAAATATGTCAGTAACCAAACAGATCTCATCCACCATTTAGTGCCCTAGTAGGGAAGTAAATAGGTAGTCATGTATGGTTACTGACATTCTTCTGAGGGTGAGTAAATGATAAAAAGGATTTTCATTTTTGGGTGAACTATCCCTTTGATGTTTTAAATTGGCATTGGCTGTTTTTTTAACCGATTAGATCTTTATTTAAATCTTACTGTACAGAACATATTGTGTGTACACACCACTGTCAGCCCTTACCATTCATTTTGCTGCCAAACTGAAAGACCCACAGATTAAATGTATCTGTCACAATGGCAAATGAAAACCCTGTCACATTTGACCAAGACCTTGGTGGCCCTAGTGATAATGTGGCTTTGTCCAGGCCACCTCAGCCCTATAAATGTGATAATTATTTGCCTTTGGAAGTATTTTATTTGTCATTATTTCTGGAATGATAAAGGGATTGGTCTCTAAGGAATGTTTTGTTGCTGTCATAAATGGGAAGGCCATGTCCGTGTTATTATGTTTCTTGTGGCAATCTACACATTTTCAGCCCACTTTAATCTGTTTGGCAACTGGTCAGGTGGGATGTGGCCTTGCTCCTCTGTCACCTCTGCAATGGTCCAAGTGGTAAATATGAAGCGGCATCATAGAATTTCCAGCCACAGGGAGGACTGAGCGCTTCTGCCACATACAGATATCTTTTTGATACTATCAAGGCCTTGAGAGGATGTACTGACTCATTGACTCTAGATAAATGAACTTCCTTGCGTCTCCTTTTGTGTCAGGCCATGGTTATTTGATGCTAATTTTGGTCATTTAAAAGCATACAGATGTATTGATATTGACAGTAGCATTGAAGTATTTATGTGGAAGTACTTTCATCTTTGATCATATTTATTTGCATACAAATTCCATTATTTCCATTACAATACTGTATGACTTTCTTTGGCCTTTCAGTCTCTAACATCTGGCTAAAATCTCCTTGTGTCCCATGAAAGAAAGAAAGGCATTGGTTTGGAACATCATGATGGTAAACTGAAATGATGACAAATATTTCGGGAATCATCTCTTTATTTCACTACCTTACTTTGCTTTATTTGTCCTAAAGAGGCAATTTGATTTGTAGATAGCAGTTCACATCAAGACACCACACACAGCAATTCATATACAATACAACACTACAACATTAGATCATTTATGACAAAGAATTGAAAAACCTGATAATGGATGTAATAAAATCTATCAATAATTTTAAGTCTGTTCAACATTTATTTTGTTTAAATATGAAAGATCTTCCTTTAAGTAAGAACTATTTGTTGTTCCTCACAGTGAGCCATTGTTTGAATAATACATCAGAGTATGCACTGAGTGCTGTCAGGACATAAATGGCCTTAATATGAAGTGGCCCTGTGGGACGCTCAGGGTCATTAACTCTAATGCCATTTTCTGGTACATGGAGGCCTTCATATTGCCGCTCACTTGAGTCAGAATCACAGAGTCAAACAAATAGAAATAAAAAAAAACAGAACAGAATGGTTTATAAAGGCCGCTTTGTCTCAAATTCGTTTTGACCTTGGTAAAACTGTGGATAAGGGACCAAAACCTTGTCAGAGGGAGTGTTCTGCTGATGATTTGAGTGGTGGGGCCCGATCTTGTGCACAGCATAAGTTGAACTGAAACGGCATCTGTAGACTAAGCAATGGTAGCAGTGATGAAGACAAGGGGTGGACAGGCCATATAGCCCTGCTCTTTGTAAATGGTTCAGCTATTGATTTTTCTCTATCCCTGAAGAGCATGGAAAATTGTGGCAGCTTGGCAAAAGTTGGTTCTGTCAGGTGTCTGTGTGTTTAATAATGTGTTTGGACGGTTTAAGGACATTTTCCATTGAATGCTGTGAAAAAGTACCTCAGAGTATCGCTTGTGGCCTTAATTACATATGAGTGAAAACAACCATCTTCTGGATTTCTTAATGAGCCCAGTGGGACAGTATTCACTTTCTGAACTTTATTGCCTCAAATCTGAGTTGTGTGTGTGCGTGTAGGTGTCTGTGTGTGTGCATGTGTTTGAGTGTTTGCACGTTTCTTTCACCGCATGACAAAGCTGTAATAATGAGAACTATTTAAAAACAGGTTCTCCTCAATCCTGAGAAGGGAAAGCTTTAAAAACAAACAAAGCGTAGTTATTTAACCCTCATGTGTTGTTGAAATCACTGGTCGTTATCTTTAGAGAAACTACTGTAGCCTATGCTACCCCTGTCAACCGCAGCGGGCTAGCAGTCGGGTCCTCTTCATTCTTTTCACGAATATGACAGATGACGCATAGATGAAAGACACCAATAAGGATTTCCGGAAAAAGACGAGCCGACAGGGAAAATTATAAACCATTATTACAAGCTTTCCGTGGTGCATCCAGCAAGGGTAGAAACACCGTTTTATACACCGTTCTTTCATGTACTTGCTCCATAATAGGTTGTAGATAATTTTTACACAAAAGAACTTAGACTGCAACTTTAAGATGTTTTGCTAAGTTCAAGTTGTCTTGGGGTCTCTCAGACCCCAAAATAAATAAGTTAAAGAGGTCATATGACGCAAATACGTGTTTTCTGTGTCTTTGGTGTGTTATAACCCTGATAGCACACAAACAACTGGCTTACGTCTATTAGACGTCTGCATTTACATCTGCAAAACATCTACAATACAAAGTTTGCTCATCTGCATTACGTCTCGGAGATGTCTGCTGTCAGATGTCACATAAACATCTTACAGACATCTTCTAGATGTCTATGATTTAGAATGGATGTAAAGCTGCTCTTTCTAAGATGTTTAGCAGATGTTTTTACACAGCAGATCTCCAGATCTTTAGCAGACTTATCATAGAGGTTCAGACGTCTCCGAGACGTATTACAGATGAGCAAACTATGTATAGCAGATGTAAATGCAGACGTCAAATAGATGTAAGCCAGATGGATTGTGCTATCTGGGAAGTTACCCATGCATGTATTAGACACGTAAAATTGCAAAAATGAAAGCATCGGAAAAAAAGATGCATTCTATCTAATGCAAATGCTCACTCAGACCTGTCTGAAACGCCTCATGTAACCAGACCCCGGCGAATGTACGTCACCTCGTAACATGACTTGACTAAGACCGCCCAAATCTAAGCGCAAGTAAATTGGGCGTACTTATAAATCTCATTGTATCGTCACCGCCACAGCCATGTGGAGACGCTGTGTGTTTTGTTGCGAAATGAAGACTCTTTGTTTGCACTGCCAAAAGATGAGACAGCTACAAATGAATTGTTATATTTTATTTACAACACTGTTCCTGAAAAGTACAATTTGAATGTTCCAGTTTGTGCAGCACATTTCTCCGAAGATTGCTTCACGAAACTGAGAGAGATCCAGACCGGCTATGCACGAAAGCTTTGGTTAAAAAGTGGGGCCATTAATTTTCCGTATCAGATTCGGCTGGAATTGATTGAAGTACCGACATTTTATCACCGGTCACTACAGTTGCTTTGGAACCTGATGTTCCGAAATGGTAAAAGGCGTTACATTTCCGTGACACGCTTGCGGTATTCGACCAATCACTAAGCACTGGTTAACTGGCCAATCATAGCACACCTCGCTTTTCAGAGTGATGAGCTTTGTAAAAAAATCAGCCCATTTCAGAGAGGCGGGGCAAAGGGGAGACACAAACATGCACGGTATGTGGGAAATACAGCGTTTTTTAACCTTTAATCGTGTATATGATTATTTGTGTATACTATTCATTTTAGCCGTGTCATTTGACCACTTAAAAACATTAGTTGTTACGTCATAGTTGCTGTGTAAAAGTTGTAGCCAAACTTAATATAAGCATTATCATATTAGTCTAATTTGAAGACTTGCATACATATGAAAACACCACTGGGAAGGTTATGGGTCTCAGAAATTTTACTGCTAATGTTACATGGTGACGTATTCTGTTCGAAATGACCAGGAATTGAAGTGGATCTTAGAATTCAAAACCCTCTGGGCCCATTTCTCAGCACAGAAGCTTAAAGGCAGGAAGACTCAGAGTCTGAGTAATACTATAGCAGTTGTCCCTCTCAAATCTATCTTTCCGCTGTTGCACACACTGTTACGATTTCACATTGACCCAAAGGTTATCTTATGAAAGGCTTACTGCAAGCTCACTGCTGTTTGCTTTGCCCATGGGACCACCATAAAACAATATTATGTATAGGAACATTTATGTTCTGGACAAATGCTGAAAAAAGTGATTTACAATGTTTTTTTTTCAGAATCAGAACAGCTTTATTGCAAGGTATGCTTGCACACACAAGGAATTTTCTATGTTTTTTAGGAGCTTCTAGTACACACATTCAACATAATGACAAGACAAAATATAATAAAGAAAAAAAACATTATAATATTAAATATGCATAGATAAAATAAGAAGAGTAATAATAACACATATGAGACATTGTACAGGGTAGTATATTTTTGAATTTACATATATAAAGATGGTATGTACACTTGTGCAAATTGGTAATGTTGTTTACAGAGGTACTGTTTTGTACATGTAGAAAAAAATGTACATATGGTAGGGCATTATAATGTTTAACCATACACTATACTGTACAGTTTAAAAAGTGGAATATTGCTCTTGAGGAGCAGTTAACTTTATGAGGGAGATGGCCTGGGAGGAAAGCTGCATCTGTGTCTGGAAGTCCTGGTGTTTAGTGCTCTGAAGCTCCGGCCAGAGGGCAACAGTAAAAAAAAGTTTGTGTTCTGGGTGTGTGGAGTCTGTGATGATTCTTCTTGCCCTGTTCTTCATTCTGGAATCGTTTGAACATATGCTAAAAATAGCATGGAAATGGATGTTGTATTGTTTTAAATTACAGTAATGGTGGCATTGCTTGAATATTATGCTGGCAAAAGTAATATGTATTCCCTTTTCAGACTTAAAATCACAAAGTATGCAATTGGGGGCAAAGCTCTTATGTTTTCAGGCTTCTAGTGGGTTAGTTGTGAATGTTTTTCATATAACCATCTCACCACTTGACTATTGTGTCGTAAAGAGATTTTCATATAGTACATTGATTCAAACGCTGCCCACATGCATGCAAATAAAAAAGAGGCTTGACGAACAAAAGCTCTTTTATGAAAATCGCAATTGTGCACGGAAGTATACAACATGCTATAAAGCATTTAAAGAGAAAAAATTTACATTTGAAATGGACTCAGCTGTTGTCTGCTAATTAGGTGTCCTTGGGAGAGAAAGAATGGAACCGTCCATTCAGTGTCATTCTTTGCCCTTGCTATTTAGGCCTTCCTTCTGCATACTATTCAAGGTAACCAGCATACTCCTTATTGGAATCATAGTTAATATTTGCCTTCAATCACTTTGTTTATCTGTACAATCCAATATGACCAAAAAATGTAAGCGTTTCACAGTTTCAAAGGCATCATTTTTAATGGTAGTCACTGCTACAGCAGGACTGTTTTATTCCATTGAAAGCATTGAGGGATTTCAGTAAAGTCTAAAATCTTGTAGATTACAAAGAAATCACTACTCTCACACATTAAAAAATGTACACTGAAAGCTGTTAAAGGAACAAATTTGAAGTCAATGTTTTACTCGTGTAGGGTAAGCTATTATTGAAGGCTCCATTCCAGATGAGGTGAAGCAATTTCACCACTTTTCATGCCTTGATCACTGTCTGGAGTCATGGCAGTTATCTCATTAGTGTTGAATAGAGATGCAAAATAAAGTTCCAAAGTGCGGCCTGAGCTCCAAGATACCACTCAATACTTGTTAACAAAGCATTAGCTTTGAGCCCCTATTCAACTGATGCTTTAGTACTGAATGTGGAGTATAGGTGAATTGCAATTGCATTGATACATTAAAAGGATTAAAAATGTCTAGATGTATTAGAGTTGCCGTGTCATCTTAACAGAGGCTTTAAAATGACATTCGTTGCAAAAAGTCAATCACTAGGTATGATAGAAAGTAGATAAATGAATGAATAAAAGACAAAAAAAAAACATGTTTAAATTGATATCGACCGGTACAAACAAAACAAATGCACGATTGCTTTGTATCCGATATTTGGAGTTTGCTCAATTACCCATATATTGATCACATTAAAGTTTATTTTTATTTTAAAAATAAAAACTTCTGTATGGTGGCAAACCTTTTTTATTAGGCAGACAATTTCAGTCAAGGTACATCAGTGAATTATGCACAGCATCTGTACAGCGTAAACACACACACACCATATTAAGATCCCTTAATCAGTAGTCAATTACTCTTTTAGGACAGTAATCATAGAGGTCCTTGATCCATACCTAGAAATGCAATAGGACAATCCCCAATGAACATTCATTTCCCCTAATTTCCATGTCATTTATTCATGAAACGGGCCTTGATAGGTAAGCAGGCGCCGGGGCGGACTTACCCATTAGGCAAAGGTAGGCAATCTCCTTGAGCCCCTAAAAGGCAGGGGTGGACTTAACCAATATGCCTCGTCATCAGCAACTTAGAGCCCCAAGCAATCATCAAAATGGTAGATATACCTTTCAACATTTTAATGTTATTATTACATCTGTACGAATACCTCCCCCTTTAGTTTAGAGTGGACCATTCCATTAGCATTAGTTTATTCTTAAGGTGAGTTTGACATTAGCTAGAGAAAGTTAAAGCAAGGTTTAGAGCTTTATGGCGTTTTCACACCACTGGATCGAGGTGCTTTGTTCTGAAACCAGGGGTTAAATCGCCACAATATTAATTTATTTCACGCGAATTTATTTTAGTTCAGCTCACATTCACAAGGCAATACTTCCAAACGGAACGAACTTTGTTAAAAGAAGTCAAGTGCGAGTAAACTCTCCTTCGATTGGTCAGAGTGCATCTGTTTATTTTTCTGGATTCCGCTCAAAGATTTCATCTGTCAGGATGGACAGACAGTATTTAAGTGCCATTTTTATGGCTTGTTTGCGTTATGTTACTTTATTATTTTGATACAACATTATTGCCTCTTGCGAAGAATAGCAATTAGGAGACATTTCAGAAGTAAAAGGAGCACTTTGATTTTGAATGATATTGACCTGTTCACCAGAATTCACCGTCACCATAGAGCTATCAGGTATGTTCATCGTTAATAAAGCAATAAGCAATGTAAAAACGATCCTCATCATACATTGTGATACAGTCTGGTTCGTTGGTCTGTGCGGTCGGATGGCTTTCAAACGTCTATAGCAAACCGCTCCAGACCACCTTGTTCTGGCGGTCTCGGAGCGATTGTTTTGGGTCGGATCCTTGACCCCTCATGTTGCCTTCTGTAGTTTAGGGCATTTCCAGGATACAAACCAGTAAGTGGTGTTTTTCAGCAGAAAGGTGTGCTTTTTTACTTATTAGTGTTTTTATTATTATTTTAAGTAGTTGTAGTATTACTTATCAAGAATGCTGTGAAGAGAGCAAGCACGGCTATTGTGTGTGTGGATTGCTCTGAAGTTATATTAGCTGCAGTTAACTCTGTCACCCCCATTGACGAGTTATCTCGTCATTTAAAAAAAACGCTTCCTTGATTTTACGTCAATCATTGTTAGTACTGTTTTACAGCAAGTGGCGCTATAACACACCCTTTGGAAAAAGTACAGAATCCAAGAACCTAGAACGTATATCTTTTAGCGGTTTTTAATGATTGTTCTGAGTGGAATCTGGGCGGAATCTTTGACAAAAAAACTTTAATTATCTCAGCTGTTTAATCAAAATGATGCATTTTTGAAGAAACCTACCCACATCTACGGAGTGATAATAAACGAACAATGAAGATAGAAGAATACTGTTTCTTTTGTTTGAAAGCTGACTCTGTTCTTTCATTTGACATATTGGTTGGCCATATATTCTTTACAGAATATTTACTGTGAGCCATTAAAGTTGGGTGAAAATGTTAAAAAACGCTGGCGTAGGCTGGCGTGAATGAGTTAATGCAATTCATTATTTCTTTTTTGTCTCGCTCCTCTGACCATTTTCCAAAGAGACGGTCCCATCTTGTTCCTCAGCCACGTTTTCGGAAACGGTGCATGATGAAGATGAAATGTCGCTGGGCGACCTATTGGCATTCGACCACGTCGATTCTGAGGAGCTCTCTCCCTCGGGATGTCCAGCCCAAGAAGAGGCTGATGTCGAAATATCTTCCATGCTCTCCGGGGCCGCCGCAAACAATGGGCTGCAGTGCACCACACCGCCTTCCCCAACGCTCGTGGTCAGACACTTGGTGCCTCGGGTCTAAGCTCGACTCCAAGCCGTGCTCAGCCCTGGAACCATTTTTCCCTGAAGTGCATGAGGAAGCTTAGTAAGACCTGGAACGCCCCCCTCTCGGCATGTTCCCGTCAAACCAGCTCCGTCGCCCTTACTTCCTTCAATGATGGAACGTGCCATCACACTGCATTTATGCCCGTAGATGGGGTTCAATTGGGAGGCCGAACCTGCCTCCGGTCCAAGGTGTATAAGCTTTCGGTCTCTCTGGTGTCGAAGACTTACAGTGCCGCAGGCCAAGCCGCCTCCACTCTGCACGCCATGGCCATCCTGCATGTCGAGGGGTTGAAGAGCTTCACGAGGGTAAGACCGGCCCTACGGGTGACCAAGGTGACAGCGCACACCCTGGGTCAGACGATGTCTACACTAGAGGCCCAGGAGAGATACCTCCTCCTCAACCTTGCACAGATTCGTGATGGTGAGAAAGTTCACTTTCTTGACGCGCCCAACTCGCAAGGGGGGCTGTTTGATGATACTGTTGAGAGTTCTCGGCAGTGAAGAAGCAGACATCCTACCCTGCTGCGATCCGGCCGTCAAGTTCCCGTGCGGCGTCAGCTCCCCAGCAGCCCCGGCCCTCTTCTACGCCACCTACCCAGGCGGCCCCCTGGAAGAAGACGTCCTGAAAGAGACCACGGCCCAGTCACCAGCACCGCCGCCCTTTGGTCTGTTCCTTTTTCCGCTTCTCTTTTATACCCCGGTATCCAGGGCGGAGTCCAGCATGCAAATTTCATTAGCCAATTTCATTGGCCTTTTCAAAGTTAGTCAGAAGATTATAGGTTCTCAAGTCAAATCCCATCCATCGGTTCGAGACAACGTCTCGTTCCCTGATGGAGGTATGTAACCGGGATGTTCTGCATCATCGGTCTACCCTTGAAACATTTAAAAAACTTTAATCAAATGAAGGGTTCAATATATGAAAATGAAATGTCAATTTGTACTAATATTATGTAATACAGTGCATTACATAGTGTATCAATACAGTGTTATAATACACGGTAATGAGGGTTATTGTCACACTTAATTTCTGAGAGTTGTTAAAATTGAATATGCCATTAAAAATACAGCATTATACACTTCTTAGGAATAGTGTAAAACTAAAAACGGAAACGGAAATGGAAAAAGGTCAAATACACAAATATTCCTTATGATATACATTATTATAATGTAGAAAAGCTCAATAAAAGGAAGGAGGGAGTCGGGAGTCGGGAACCGGCAAACATTTAAACATTTAATCGCATAAAATCAAAAGTAAAAAGACAGCCGGCAGGCCCTCACGGTCGACGGCCGGCGAATAAAACATAAATACAAACATAAACATGTTCGGGCCCGGTCCTCTCTCATCGACGGTCCGGTCCCTCGTTCTCTTATGCTCCCGATCTCCTACATGACCGGTGCGCGCACAGCTGGGGCTCATTAACACTTCACTCAACAGCCTCGAATCATGGTCTCGCCCCGCCTACTCCACTACATATAACTGACATTATTCTGTGGGTATGTAATTGCTGAAGTATTATAATATAAAGTGTAACCTTTGTGACTAGCTCTGGCTTCTCCTATTCAGCTTAATGCATTTTCTAGGTAGTAAAACCTCTTGTGAATCTAGTTACAGTTATCCTTTAAATGCCAGATTTGATTTCAGATGTACCCTCTATGTTCTGCCTAATTAAGAATTTCAATCATTAATTTCTTAGAAACATTGATGTTTATCTGGCTTGATTTATTAATTATTGTATAAAATGGTCTATGCAATGGTAAACTATTTTTGTTCGTCCTGTGTAGGAATATATGACAATACCTCAGAAGTAAAAAAAGAAAACGTTGATTAGCAAGTTCTAAAAGATAGCGTATGTCAAAGAGGTCTGACTGCCATTCTTACTTGCTTTTCTGTGTGTCCTCGCAGGGGATATATCTGTGTTTCTCATACAGACATATTTATGCTGGAAAACAGCAGCATAAGCACAAATTGGAATTTAAAAAGGCTTAAGGCTGTAGATTCTCTCCTGTCCTCGTACTCTTGAATTTCCATGCTATGGCAAAATCAGGGATGGAAAAAGAAGTCACATGTTTATCTTGCTTGTGCAAATACTGGCTTTATTTCTGTTTATTTGAAATCTTATCATACGTTTGGGCACTGCTCGACCTCTTATTTGGTTCACCTCCTTACAGCATTTCTCCAGTTCTTTTTCCTACCAGTCATTTCATCAGAACGAAATATCTTCCACTTCTTAATCTAGTCCCACACCTGCTTAGAAGTCAAACTATTCAGCTAGGGTAGAAAATGCTATTTTAATTCCTTGATGTAAAATTGTGAACCTTTTCTTTACATGCAGTTTTCATTTGGAGTGCAGCCGGGTGTAAGTTCATGTGTGTGCTCTTGACTAGATGCTTTTGAGCTTGAATATTATCTGCTCGTTAAAGTATAATCAAACTTCAAAACCTTTTACATTCTCACCTTCTTAAATGCTAAATAAAATCATGCTTAAGAGTCATAATTTTCTGCTCAATGGAGATTAGTTTTTGGATTTTCTGTTGCAAGTGACTGTTAATGTTAATAATTATTCAAAAGTCTGCATGGCATAATAGAATTCAAGAACTATTAAACTGCATATTCTTTAAAAAATAGATATCTATTTTCATTTACAGAGTAGAAGTTAGTGTAACTGTCAATTGATTTAATAAATTTAGTCTTAATAGAATCTTTGCTGTCACAATAAGCACTAGAATTATTTATTCTGTATAGAAAATGTGACTTAAAACATAATTGTTCAAAGCTTAGTCACTGATGATATTAAAACAGATAACACATTGTGAATGTGAAATAGATTTATGGCATATGGTCACCATCCTGTGCTTGTTAATTGAATTTTGTGTTCAGCGGGGAACGCGAAGTTGATTTGCGACAGTGGTTCAGCAAGAAGCTTAGCACTATAGAAGCCCTGAACCACAACGTGAAAGACTCTGTTTTTCTTTTTCTCCCCACAATTTTTAAGATCCTTTCTAACCCTAACTCCGAAGACCTACTCTCTCTCAGTTTTTTTTCTTCTTTTTTGCTCTTCAAAACTTTTCCCTCCAAGATCAACATCAATGAGAAAAGAATGATGATCAGCTAACATTAGCATGGATTACCAACTTCGACCACCAGGTGTCACTATCAGTATGCATGAAATGTGTGAAAACGTTGTGTCGAGACAGAATGGGGTTTGAACTTGAGAATCTGTCATCTCTGATTGTACTTTTCAATGGCCAATAAACTTGGCGAATGGCATGTGCATGCCAGTCTGCACCCCGTGCAAACGGGTATAAAGGAAGTTTACGTGCCCATTCATTCATGTTTTGGGCTGAGCAACCTGAGAAGTATCTCCAGGTCACTGCAGGGGATGGCAAAGCGTTGTGGCATGAAGAACAAAACGTCTCATACCCTCCATCAGGGAACAGAGGTTACAGTTATAACCGAGAAGTTCCCCTTTCTATTGGTTTCTCAACGGTGTGGGGTCCCTATAAGACACTTCATGCCACTGAGCCGCGTCACGAGCACTAGCGAAGCGACACTGACTTTCCTGGATGTGTCACAGGTGAGAACTACCATGAGACGTGACCTTCCAGTGGTGTGGTAAGGCGTAAGCTATCAACAACTAGAGGCTCTTACTATCGGCATTCACAAGTGTTGGCCTTCCAACTCGAGAGACAAGACAGGCGCCTGTCATCTTAATGGAAATTGGGAAGCGTACACCCTCGCCTGAAGGGGTGGGCTACGGAGAGCACAATAATATGCGGCCCTTAAAAAGGATTCGAAAACTTTATGTGGCCCTCTAGGTAAAAAGTTTGCCCACCCCTGCCCAAGGGATCACATGATCACAAATGAAAACAACACTGTAACTAACAAGGCGGAATGAGAGCCCCCAGGTGCTGCGGCTGCCGAGACTATCCCCGGGGGGGGGTAGATCGCAGTCTAGGGAGTACCCCCTGGCCTGCGAGGGGCGATGTGGGTGTGTGATGAGCAAGGCGGGACGAGAGCCGTGAGGGAAGACGTGAGGCAGTGACATGAGTGATAATCACGATGGAGATCGGAAGCATAAAAGGACAAGCAGCAGAGTGTACATCAAGAGAGGACCAGGCCCTGACATATGTTTTAATTTTGTATTTATGTTCTTGTGGCCGGCAGTCGACCGTGAGGTGGAGGTGTTTTTATTTGTTTATTTTGATTAAACGTTAGCCGGTTCCCCCCTCCTTCCTTCCCTACTTTGAACTGTTTTACAAACACCAAAAGCTTGTAGAAATTCTAACCAAATAATATTGTAGCAAGGTTCATTAAAAGGAAGGAAGGAGTTGGGAACCGGCAGACATTTAAACATTTAATAACGTAATAACAGACGGCAGCCGCCCACGGCCGACCGCAGGTGAACAATACAATAAATACAAATACAAACATGTTTGGGCCCGGTCCTCTCTCCTCGACGGTCCAGTCGCTCGTTCTCTTATATGCTCCCGATCTCCTACTTGATTCGAGACCGGTGTGCGCACAGCTGGTGCTCATTAACAATTACTCACCGGTCTCGAACCACGGTCTCGCCCCGCCTACTCCACTACAAATATGTTGGGAATCTAACCCTAATCTTGGGAATGTCAAAAAAGAACACAATACCAATATTTGATAAAGCTACAATACATGACCGATCAGTTCTGACTTCTATTTCTTTTCTAGGTAAAAACTAAATATGATTCTAATTTAGCTCTTTATTCTTTTTTCTAGTCTTTTTGATTGCACTTATGCTTTATGTTGCCCTTATGCTGTCCAAATTGCTTTCACTGTTAACCCCATCTGTAAGTCGCTTTGGATAAAAGTGTCTGCTAAATTAATAAATTAAACTGTATAACACACAGGTAAACTCAAAGTCTTGATTTCATGCTTGCATTTTACTTCAAATTTAGTAGGAATAAAAACACAAAATCTCAAAAAATTCCCTTCCTGTTTTCAGGATTACGTTACATTTCAGTTACGTTGTAACTGCAAGCATTGGTCGCTAGAAACACATAAAATATTTTCATTTCTTTAAAAAATAACTAAATTGTATCATGTTCTTTTTCGATTACTTAAAATGGTTGCATGCACAGGAACCCAAGCTGAATACAGACACACTAATCAGTTTTCAGTAAATATAAGGGGCTGTAGTATAAATAAAAAAATGCATAAATATTAAATAAAGAAAAATAAAGACACTGTTTGGTGTATTTGTTGAAATGTAGTGAAATGTAGTGGAGTAGGAGGGGCGAGACCGTGGTTCAAGACCGGTGAGTAATTGTTAATGAGCGACAGGGCCTTCAAAGAGAGAGGACCGGGCCTGAACATGTTTATGTTTGTATTTATGTTTTATTCGCTGGCAGTCGTCCGTGAGGGGCTGCCGGCTGTCGGCTGTCTTTTTACTTTGTTATTATTTTGATTAAATGTTTAAATGTCTTCCGGTTCCCGTCTCATTCCGTCCTTGCTTTGAGGTTTGTTACATGAAACAATACAAACATACATTTTAATAGCCAACATCTGTCACGGTTCTGCCTATCTTGGTTGATTAGTTCCTGGTCTTGAGGCAGAACCAAAACAGAATCCTCTGTTTCATGTGGGGAGAGACGTTTGTTGACCTTTTGGCCTTCCATACTCTCCCCGAGTCTCGTCTGTGTTCTCGCCCTTTCCGTCTCATTAGCTTCCCATTAGTGTTTTATCTGTTTCACCTGGTCCCTATTAATTACCCTGTATTTGTCTCCCTATTTATACCTCTCATGTTTCATTGTCCTGGGCTGGTTCGTTGTATGTAGCTGTATACCTCGTCTATGTCTTGTACCTGGTCCTTGTTAGACAACACCGAGTCATAGTCTTTGTAAGTTTATTGTTTTATTGTCTAGTGTTGTTTATTTCCTGGTTTATCTTGTCTAGTCATCCTTCCCTAGTTCGTGTAGATTGTTTTACCCCATCGTGGGCTTAAGTTTTGTTCCTGTTTATTTTGTGTTTAAATAAATCTGTTAACCCCCTACCATCTTGTCTCGTCCTGAGTCCTGCCTGCAATTGGGTTCGTCCTCGTGATTCGTGACAACATCATTGCAAATTTAATGTATACACATTGTTTTAGCCATTATAAAATGCATTTTATCCAGATTTTTTGATGTTAGTTTAACAACATCAGTATCCTATTGTCTTCTCTATCTCTGTCATTATCTGACGGGAGCCAATAATAAATATCCAAACTGCAGGTATCTTATTGTAGTAGAGTAGGCGGGGCGAGACCGTGGTTCGAGTCCGGTGAGTAATTGTGAATTAGCGCCAGCTGTGCGCACATCGGGCTCGAATCACGTAGGAGATAGGGAGCATAAAAAAGGAACGAGAGACCGGACCGTCGAAGAGAGAGGACCGGGCCCGAACTTATGTTAAGTTTATATTTATGTTCTTATGTTTTGTATTTATGTTTTGGGGCCGCCGGCTGTTATATTATTTTATTAAATGTTTTGAATGTTTGCAGGTTCCCGACTCCTTCCTTCCCTTTTATGGAAATGTATTACATTGGTGCTGAAACCCGGGAGGAAGGAGAGACATGCTGTTGGAGAGTCCTCGCCGCCGAGGGGCCTCGCGGTGCCGGAGAGTTCGGGCAGCGCGGACGAAGGGCATCCGCCAGTGGCTGACCGACGCGGTGGCTCTGGGGAAACGGAAGTGCACAGTGCGGCCACCGTCAAAGCTTCGGTGGATCGGCGACCTTTGCTGCCGCGCCCCTGGGTCAAGGTGGGGTGGCTTTCGTCCAAGCGGGAGCGGGGGAGTTGCCACCGTCCGCCAGAGGCCGGAGCCTGCGTCCGTCCCCCGAGGGGGAGGAGCAGGGGGCGGAAGTGCCGAGTGCGGCCACCGCCTGCCAGAGGCCGGAGGCTGCGAATCACGTAGGAGATAGGGAGCATATAAAAGGAACGAGCGACCGGACCGTCGAAGAGAGAGGACCGGGCCCGAACTTATGTTGGTATTTATATTTAGGATTTGTTCGCCGGCGGTCGTCCGTTAGGGGCCGCCGGCTGTTATATTACTTTATTAAATGTTTTGAATGTTTGCCGGTTCCCGCCTCCTTTCTTCCTCCAAACTCGAATTTTATTACACTTATTATTGTGTTTTTCAGTATATTCTCATAATGTATTAGGTACAGTTGAAAGAAAAAGTATGTGAACCCTTTGGGCTTACTTGGATTTCTTCATAAATTGGTCATAAAATGTGTTCTGATCTTCATCTAAGTCACAACAATAGAGAAACACAGTCTGCTTAAACTAATACCGCACAAACATTATACGTTTCATGTTTTTATTGAACACAACATGTAAACATTCATAGTGCAGGGTGGAAAAAGTATGTGAAACCCTAGGCTAATGACTTCTCCAAGAGCTAATTGGAGCCAGGAGTCAGCCAACCTGGGGTCCAATCAATGTGATGAGATTGGATGTGTTGATTAAAGCTGGCCTGTCCAATAAAAACACACACCAGTTTTGAGTTTGTTCTAAAGAAGCGTTGCCTGATGTGAACAATGCCTCGCACAAAAGAGCTCTCAGAAGACCTACGATCAAGAATTGTTGACTTACATAAAGCTGGAAAGGGCTACAAAAGTATATCTAAAAGCCTCGATGTCCATGTGTCCACGGTAAGACAGATTGTCTATAAATGGAGAAAGTTCAGCACTGTTGCTACACTCCCTAGGCGTGGTCGTCCTGTAAAGATGACTGCAAGAGCACAGCGCAGAATGCTCAATGAGGTGAAGAAGAATCCTAGAGTGTCAGCTAAACACTTACAGAAATCTCTGGCACATGCTAACATTTTTGTTGACAAATCTACAATAAGGAAAACATTAAACAAGAATGGACTTCATGGGAGGACACCACGGAGGAAGCCACTGCTGTCCAAAAAAAACATTGCAGCACGTTTGAAGTTTGCAAAAGAGCACCTGGATGTTCCACAGCAATACTGGCAAAACATTCTGTGGACAGATGAAACCAAAATTGAGTTGTTTGGAAAGAACACACAACGCTATGTGTGGAGAACAAAAGGCACAGCACACCAACATCAAAACCTCATCCCAACTGTGAAATATGGTGGAGGGGGCATCATGGTTTGGGGCTGCTTTGCTGCCTCAGTCCCTGGACGGATTACTGTCATCGATGGAAAAATGAATTCCAAAGTTTATCAAGACATTTTGCAGGAAAACTTAAGACCATCTGTCCGCCAACTGAAGCTTAACAGAGGATGGACGATGCAACAGGACAACGACCCAAAGCATAGAAGTAAATCAACAACAGAATGGCTTCAACAGAAGAAAATAAGCCTTCTGGAGTGGCCCAGTCAGAGTCCTGACCTCAACCCGATTGAGATGCTGTGGCATGACCTCAAGAGAACGATTCAAACCAGACATCCCAAGAATATTGCTGAACTGAAACACTTTTGTAAAGAGGAATGGTCCAAAATTTCTCCTGACCGTTGTGCAGGTCTGATCTGCAACTATAGGAAACGTTTGGTTGAGGTTATTGCTGCCAAAGGAGGGTCAACCAGTTATTAAACCCAAAGGTTCACATACTTTTTCCACCCTGCACTATGAATGTTTACATGTTGTGTTCAATAAAAACATGAAAACGTATAATGTTTGTGCGGTATTAGTTTAAGCAGACTGTGTTTCTCTATTGTTGTGACTTAGATGAAGATCAGAACACATTTTATGACCAATTTATGAAGAAATCCAAGTAAGCCCAAAGGGTTCACAAACTTTTTCTTTCAACTGTATATGATAATGGTCGATGATGAAGTCTTAACTGTCTTAAAGACGGTAGTTATGATTTAATGCATGTTTACATTGAACAGATGTTTAATGAAAGCATTATTCTTTAATGGCAGGCAGGCAGGCTGGCTTGTGTCAAGAGGACATACCGCCACCTACTGTCCCTGTGTATTTATATATATGATCCTATGTTTGACGTCTCATATTTTGCTATTATACATGGAAAACGTGTGTGCTTCGCTGTAGCGTGAACAGAACAGGTTTAATTTGCAACCATTTGATTTCCCGTTTTTGATGCAAAAAATGGTGACCTCCAAGTATTTTTTTTTCAAAGTTTATGATACTGTGACAGTAACAATGTTTTTAATTTTCACATTTATAAAGTCAATGCCATTGTCAATATATTAAGCCATACATCTCTCCATACCCAAGGTTCCTTTTAAACACACAGGGAAACAGAATCAAGGTAAACAGAAAAAGTTGCGGGACTAATTAACAACTATGGAGACTAAAGTAGAACAAATCATAACATGACCGACAACCTAGTTTGAGGGAATATATAAAAAAGGACATTATTTTGCAGTGTCATATTTAACAATGTAAAACGGGAAAACCTTTCAGAAAATCAAAAGGTAGGTTTTAACACCTGATTACAATCGTCTTGATTTCATCCTTGCCCAGTTACCGTAACCTTTTACGAAACGGTTGTTTTGTGTTTTTCTACACTGAAAATTTCCACGTAAAGCAGTGCACTTGGTTTAATAATCTCTGCTGTAACTTGGTCTATCCCTGGGGCCTTGCCAGTTCGGATACACTGGATTGCCTTATTGATTTCCTGTTTGGTAGGCGCTTCTACTACAATCTTAAGAGTTCCCTTTCATTCTCTTCATCTTGTGGTGGTTCTAAAGGCTGTTCCCTATTTAGCAATTCCTGGAAGTACTTTTTCCACCAGTTCTTTCGTTCTTCTTCTTCTTCAGCAGTTTCCCATCTTTACTCTTAATTGCAGCTGTCTTCTGGTGACCCTGACCCGACAGTTGTTTCACTATTCATACAGCTCTTTTTGCCTGCCATTCTTTGCTGCACTTATGCCTTCTCTGTCATCCATTTTCTTTTGTCATCCCTGACATTCTTCTTGACTTCTTTGTCCTTTTGCTTGTATGGTTATTTCAGCCAGTCCTTGAATCTATTTGATTTTACACTATGGATTCTTCCTTTTATCTCTCTCTAGTCAATGAGCTGCCATGTTGCCTTACTAATCCATGGTTTACTCTTCCCTTTCCTGTAACCAAGGACTTTCTCTTCAGCACCAACATAGGCCTTCCTCTGCTGTTCCCACGTTGTATGAGGACGTGGGAACACGTTGTGTCCTCATTGTCACCATTATCCATGATCCTTTAGTTTAGTCAGCTTGTTTCTGACTGCAACAGTGTATTTCTTCCTGGTTTCCACATCATTTAGTCGCTCAACATCCAGTCTTGGATTGACTTTCTCCTGGTTCCTGTTGGTGCTGAGTCGCAACCTGATTCTCGTTTGCATCAAGTAGTAGTCACTGTTCACATCAGCACCTTTCTGCACTCTGGTGTCCAAGATAGAGGACCTTCACATAACCTCTCACCACCTTGAGTGCCCTTTATCCTTTCATATCCGTTGTTGTCCTGACGAACTTGGCTTTCAAGTCTCCCATCATAATGACTATGTCTTGTCTGTTGCATTGGTCTACAGCTTGTTGCAGCATCTCGTAGAACTGTTCTTGCTACTCATCAGCTCGCTCATTGTGTGGGGCATACGCCTGGATTACTTTTCAATCTCCTGAATCGAGAATAATACCTGTGCTGAGATTATCCTACTTCTTACAGCTGTCCACTCCATCAGTGCCTTCTCAGCTTGTTTACTGACTAGGATGGCAACTCCACCTTCATGCAGCTCCTCATCTCCTATATACAGCATTGTTTGAATTGTAGCCAGTTTCTGTCTGCCTGCTCCTGTCCATCTGCCCTCGCTGATCCCAAGCAGGTCCAGCTTGTACTGATCCTTCTCTCTGGTGATCTGTGCAGCTGGCCCGCTCTGTATATACTCCTGATATTCCAGTGCCCGATGGAGAGTTCTTGTTTGGGGGTTACTATAGATGTCATCGGATGCTGAGATTCCGGAACACTTTAACCCCACACGGTCATACTGCCATCACTGGCCATCTTAGTTTCTCCCTGGTTACTTCTTTCTGTAATGTCCATGATATCTGTAACAATAAAGGTTGCTAGCCTTCTGACCAACCGCCTTACTAGGTCGATCACTGGTTTTCTGTCAAGGTTTCCTTCCCTTAAACCATATCATAATACATATGTTATGCATATTAGCCGCAAACGTTGTGACCTCGTCTTCACTAACCCGTAGTCCTGAAAGCTGTCACCTGAACTCAGGGGTACCAAACCCTGCGCATACGCTTTAGCTGATTACAATGTGTTTACTTCAATAAAAAACATGTAAGCGTTGGTCATTTTCCTTGGTTTTGGACAAGAGTGAGCCTGCATTGTTTTGCGTGTTGCGAGTGGATTCAGAGCGGCAAATGAACAGTTATCAATGTGAAGGGGGAGATGACCATTTTTGAGGTCACTTCTTGTTCGCTGAGAGCGTGTGGTTTGAGACGGAGCTCATTCAAACTTATTCTAATATATGGTTTATTCCTGTTACATCGTAAGATGTATGTTTTTAATTTATAATTCACCGAAGGTAAAACTTATCCATCAGTTTATCCCATTCTACAATCATCATAAAACGCACAGATAAATAAGTTTTATACGATAATTTGCTATTAGCCCTCAGGCTGTAAGCATTACCAGCCTTCACTACATTTAAATCATTTAAAGTGCTTAAGTTGAAAATATTTTTCCAAACAAAAGTGAAAAAGCATTGCATTCTCTTACATTTGTTACTGTGTATAGATACCCTTGGCCCTACACTAATTTTCTAAAAGAGTTTGCAGACTTCTAATCGGACCTATTGGTAAATGTTGATAAAGTACTGATTGTCTGAGATTTTAATATCCACGTAGATAGTGCTAACGATCCATTAGCAGTGGCATCTAAAGAGCTACTAAATTCGTTTGGAGTAACACAAAACATATATAGACCCATTCATTGATTTAATCATAGACTATACTTGATTATATCTCACGGAGTCGATCTAACCAATATCGAAATTATACCTCAAAGCGACCATGTCACCGATCACCATTTTATAACATGTACACTGCAGAAATCAGTCGTATAACTCGTTATCAACAGGGTAGAACAATCACCTCAACTGCTACAGATAGTTTCGTTAAGAACTTGCCAGATCGAACACCTCTAATGACTTTTCCAATAAATTCAGAATCGCTCGATGACATGACCAGAAACATGGGCACAATTTTCTCTAATACATTAGAAGTGGTGGCACCTATGAAGACAAAAAAGTTTTATGATTTAAATCATAGCACCATGGTACAATAACACCACTCACTCCCTAAAAAGAGAAACACATAAACTGGAGCGCAAATGGAAAACAATGGAAAGGTGAGCAGTGCACCTAACACTCGACAGCTTTACAAGACATTTTACACTCTTCTTTGCCCCCCTCCTCCCCCGCCACTTCATCATTGACTTCGCTGCATTTTTTAACTGAGAAAACATTATCCATCAGCAAACAATTCTCTGCACCTCAGACCTCGGTTCACACCACCCTCACTTGAAACACTGAACTCTCCTCTTTCACCCCACTGACGGACACTGAAGTAACCAGACTTCTCTCCAACCACCCCACCAACTGTCCCCTTGACCCAATCCCCTCCCATCTCCTTCAGGCCATATCCAGCGTACTAACACCTGCCCTCACACACATCATCAACACCTCCCTGCTCAAAGGCACTTTTCCATCCACATTCAAACAGGCCCAGGTCACAGCCCTACTGAAGAAATCTGCATTGGACCCCAATACTCCCGACAGTTACAGACCTGTCTCTCTCCTCCCATTTATTGCAATAACACTGGAAAGGGCAGCTTTCAACCAGGTGTCTTCTTACCTATCTAAGAAAAAACTATTGGATGACAAGCAGTCTGGCTTCAAAACAAACCACTCCACCGAGACTGCATTGGTATTGGTCACAGAGGCACTACGGCCAGCCAAGGCAGAATCTAAATCCTCTGTCCTGATTCTGCTAGACCTATCTGCAGCGTTTGATACTGTCAATCACCAGATACTGCTAGCACCCCGGTCATCACTAGGAATCTCCGGCTCTCCTCTCCGCTGGTTCAATTCCTACCTCTCCGACAGATCCTTCAGGGTGTCATGGAGGGGCTCGCTGTCCACTGCACATCACATGATCACTGGGGTCCCTCAGGGATCGGTGCTTGGTCCACTGCTATTTTCCATCTACACGACATCCTTGGGACCCATCATACGGGCACATGGCTTCTCGTATCACTGTTATGTGGACGACACCCAGATCTACATCTCGTTTCACCAAGATGATACCACTGTAGCAGCTCGCAAAACGGCATACCTCAAGGACATCACAGCTTGGATTGAAGCGCATCAACTCCAGCTGAACCCTGCCAAGACAGAACGTCTCGTGTTTCCGGAACACCCCACGGTGCAACACGATCTCACCATCCATCTTGGCAATACCACTATCACTCCTTCCAAAACAGCCAGGAACCTCGGAGTCATATTTGACGAACAGATGTCCTTCGATGATACCATGGCAAAGACAAAGCGGTCATGCCGATATGCCTTATTCAACGTAAGAAAGGCTAGATCCTATCTCACTGAGCACGCGGCACAACTCCTTGTCCAGGCCCTGGTGATCTCAAGTTTAGACTACTGCAATGCGCTCCTTGCGGGTCTTCCTGCAGAGGCTATCAAACCACAACAGCTTGTTTAAAACGCAGCAGCACACATTTTTTTACAGAGAACATCGAAAACATGCGAGGCGACATAGTTAAAACCCAACCTCCAAGTGTGTCTCACCACCTTGAGTGCCCATTATCCTTTCATATCCGTTGTTGTCCTGACGAACTTTGGCTTTCAAGTCTCCCATCATGCTGACTATGTCTTGTCTGTTGCATTGGCCACACAGTGACCAATGGGCTACAGTGCTTTTCACCTATAAAACAGGAAGATTTAATTAAACTTATTGCTAATAACTTATAACTTTGAAGCCATAAACCGATTTCAAATCTCACTTACTTGTCTAAAATACTAGAAAAAGTATTGTCCACTCAGTTGTTTCACTTTCCTACAAAATAATTACATACACAAAAATATTCTGTCGGGATTTAGTCCGCATCATACAAACATCCTACTTATAGCATCTGATACAGGTAGTATCTCACTCCTAGTCTTGTTTGACCTTAGTGCTGCGTTCGATAATGTGGACCATAAAACACTTTTAGATTGTTTACACAATTATACCGGTATTCAGGGACAGGCACTACAATAGTTCAGATCTTACTTATTAGACAGATATCAATATGTTCATTTAAATGGTGAATCTAATGGTCAAATCTAATGCAAGTAAATAATGGATTACCTCAGGGATGGGTTTTAGGACCCTTGCTATTCTCCATACACATGCTGCCCCTTGGTAACATTATTAAAAAAAACATGGAATTGCTTCCGATGTTATGCAGATGATACTCAGCATTCTATCTCATCAAGACCAGATGATTCCGTCCAGCCATCCAAATTGGCAGAGTGCATCGAAGATATAAAACATTGGATGTCTACTAATTTCCTCCTTTTAACGTCTAACAAAACAGAAATATTACTTTTCGCACCAAGAACACATAAACAGAATATCTTGGATTATAACCTGCAAATTGAAGGCTGCAATGTTACTCCAACAAATACAGTTAAAGACCTAGGCTTTATATTTAAAAATCACATCTCAAATGTCACAAAAACAGCCTTCTTCCACCTCAATAAACAAACTACAATTTATTCAGAATGCAGCTGCCAGAGTTCCAACCAGGTCAAGAAAATACGATCACATAACTCCAATTTTGTCATCCCTTCACTGGCTACCCGTTTAGTATTGTATTGCATTTAAAGTTCTTTTAATTACGTATAATATATTTTTTTTTTACTTAAACAGTTTAGCCCCTACCTACTTAACAGAGCTTCTATCATATTACAACCCATCAAGCTCTAAGATCTCAAAACTCTGTACTTCTGATAACTCCTAGAATAACTAAATCCACCAAAGGGGGTAGAGCTTTCTCATACGTAGCACCTAAACTCTGGAATAGCCTTCCTGATACTAATCGAGGGTCAGACACATTCTCCCAATTTTAATCTAGATTAAGGACACATCTTTTTAGCCAAGCTTTCACTTAATGCATAGTTAATGAACAACAGCTACGCTAATTACTTCTCCCGCCGCCTCAGCCCTCCAGAACGGAACTACGATATCGGAAACAGGGAGCTGTTGGCGGTTTGACTGGCTCTGGGGGAGTGGCGTCACTGGTTGGTGGGGTCAGCGCAGCCCTTCTTGGTCTGGACGGACCATAAGAACCTTGAGTATATCCGTTCAGCCAAGTTGTTGAACTAGCGACAGTCTCGGTGGGCTCTGTTCTTCGGTCGGTTTGCCTTCACCCTCTCGTACCGGCCCGGCTCTAATAACGTCTAGCCAGATGCCCTCTCTCGTCTGTTTGGGGCACTCGGGAGGGAGCCTGTGACGGAAACCATCCTACCCAAGGGGAGGGTGGTTGGGTCCCTTACCTGGGGACTCGAGCGGTGAGTAGAGGAGGCTGGACGGGGTGTGCAGGCGCCACGGGGATGCCCGCCGGGTCGGTTGCTCAGTCCGGTTGCGCTGCGCCCTGAAGTTCTTCAGTGGAGTCATTCCTCTAGGTTTGTCAACCATCCAGACAATCGGGGTACCCTGGCTACGGTGCGTCAGAGGTATTGGTGGCCGTCACTGGCCAAAGACGTCGGGCAGTTCGTGTTGGCGTGCTCAGTTTGTGCTCAGAACAAGCCTTCCCATCGTCCGTCTGCTCCATCCTCTGCCCATTCCCTCCCGCCCCTGATCTCACATCGCCTTGGACTTTGTGACTGGCCTCCCTCTCTCTGGTGGTAACACTGTCGTGCTGACGGTGGTGGATCGCTTCTCCAAAGCAGTCCATTTCATTCCCCTGCCCAAGCTTCCCTCCGCCCGGAGACCGCTCAACTGATGGTGGATCACGTCTTCCGTCTCCATGGGTTACCAGTTGACGTAGTGTCCGACAGGGGTCCTCAGTTTACTTCCCAGTTTTGGAAAGAATTCTGCAAGCAAATTGGTGCCACTGCTAGCCTCTCCTCCGGATTTCATCCACAGACCAACGGGCAATGTGTGCGCGCCAACCAGGATCTCGGTCGGAGAGTCCGCTGCCTTACCTCACACTGCCCCGGTTCCTGGAGCCAACAGCTGGCCTGGATTGAGTATGCCCACAACTCTCAGCCCGTGTCCTCATCAGGTATGTCACCCTTTGAGTGCTCTCCGGGTTACCAACCTCCTCTGTTTTCTTCCCAGGAACTCGACTTCTCGGTCCCTTCGGCCCTGGCTTTCGTCCAACGTTGCCGACGCACGTGGAGGACGGCCAGGAGGATTCTGGCCCAATCCGCTAGTCGAAATAAGGCCGTAGCTAATCGGCACCGGACTTCCCATCCTACCCACCTGTGTGGTCAGCGAGTGTGGCTCTCCACCATAGACTTGCTTGCCTCTCCGGGTGCCTTCTCGGAAGCTGGCTCCCAAGTTCATCGGCCCATATCGCATCACCAAGGTGGTCAGTCCGGTGGCTGTCCGGCTCAAGCTCCCACCTAATCTTAGTCGAGTTCACCCTGTTTTTCATGTCTCCAGTTTTCAGCCTGCGTGGCATTGTTTTGTTTCATGTCGAATACGTGGAGAATTGTTTGACAGTTTGCCGCGTGTTCAGTGTCTGCGTCACCAGCCCCGCCCTCGCGTCTCCCTCTGGTATTCCCTCACGTATCTCTGATCATCCTGACACCTGTGGCGAGTTTCATCATTGTGATAGGTTTCCTCATTTATTCCCTTGTTTTTTTCTGTTCTTTCTCAGTCCGTTGTATGTGAACGTAGTACTGCTGAAAGCTGACTCCTTGTCCTGTCGTGTCGTGTGCAGCTAGCATATTGCTCTTGTTTCTTATTCCAATTTGTTTTCTTTTTTTACCCTAGTCTAGTTAGTCCCCTAGTTTAGTGCTTTTGCTTCCTGTTATTTCGTTGTCCTCCTCTGCCCTCTAGTTCCCCGCCGGTGCTCCAGTTCTCCCCGCATCTGCTCCTCAAAGGAGATCCTCCACCAGTCCACGGGACCCAGTCCTGCCATGCCATCTAGACCCCTGCGTGCAAACTCTTCCAACAGCTAGATCTGCCTCAAGTGCTGCGTCCACAGCCGCCGTCTAGATCCTGGGTTCTCCGGGTGTGACACTCTCCAAGGCTGCAGACGCGGTCGCTCTGTGATCAGCTGTGAACTCTCCCTTCGGGGTCTTCAGTGCTTGCTTCCTTCGGGGTATTCAGTGATATCTCCCTTCAGGGTTTTGTGTGTTCCCTGTCTAAATAAAGACATCTTTTCCACCGCACTTGGGTCTCACTTCGTTCATCAGCCATGACATCCCTATTCGCGAGTAAGGTTTTATAATAAATGTATCTTTATTTAAGGATAATCTCATATCCACCACAGAGCAAACACAATGAAGTTCAATATAAAATTTTATAATAACATTAAACAGTCTTCATTTAATATGTCTCCAAGCAAAACAAAAAAGTAAACATTTTGAACACGCAACAGCCATTGGCGGACTGGGAAGTAAATTCAGACCTGGATTTTTCACCCCACATAAGGCCCTCAACCATTTTATCGACCGGGGAGGGGGGGATTGAGGTTGATGGGTGCAGATTGTTTGAAGGCATCAATCCTCCACCAAAACTGGTATATTAAAAACATAGGTTAAAACATGCACACAAATCTTTAATCCAGTATTTGTGCCTTTTCATGACATTAAATCAAAAGGGATATTGTCTTTTTTAGTTTCGCTGGGGCAGAAGGCTGGGGTCTGTTCGGCGCTATCCCTTTGTGGTGAAGAGTGACTGTTTGTCTTTTTGGGGTGATATTTTGCCACATCGTTATTTACATTGCTACGTTGCTACGTGTATGTGACTGCTGTCTTCCTGTTCGGTAGTTATATGTTTATTTCCTTCAGATATCCTGTGTAATAGATATATTACAAATAGATATAATTATTTTTTGCGTAGTGATCTAAGGTGCTCTGCCGGATTGTTGACGGGTTTTCCTGCATGTGGGAATGTATAACCCACTCTTGTGTTATGATCACTGTAATAAGGTTCAATAAAAGGAAGGAAGGAGGCGGGAACCGGCGAACATTTATATAAAGTTTTAATAAAATAAACAAACAAATACAGGAAGTAAAAAAACATACATAAAAACTTAAAAAATATGTCCGGGCCCGGTCCTCTTACGCCAGCAGTCCTGACGATTCGTCCTTTTATGCTTCCGAACTCTTCCCTGAGGTATGCGGGATATCATGGCTCTCGTCAGGCCTTCCTCACCACAATCGCCTTGAAAGGTATGTGAAGTCATTGTTTTATATTTTTATTTTATTTACAAACCAGTCCGGGAGTGCATCCCTATGTGCTCTGTCGCTGCAAGACTTGACGTCTACATGCTGCTGCGTTGCTTTACTTTTTGCTCAATGTTTTGCTTTATGTATTTTGCTTTACATATTGCTTTACTTTTTGCTTTACTCTTTGCATTCTGTCTGCTGCTTCCTCGCTTGCCACTGCTTGCTCGCTAAACGGCTCGGAGGTGCGGTGTGGTGGCCTAGTTGTTGCCGGCTTCCCACTGGAGGGTGTTGATCATTTATATTTAAAATATTGTTTAATTTATTGTTGTTTACTTTTGAATTGATTTTGGTGGTTTCATTTTTTTTTTTTTTTTTTTTCTAGGAGCTGGGAGGAGTCCAGAGCGGGCAGGCTAGTCATCCCTGGTGCCAGAGTTTTTCCTACCAAGTGTAGTTTTTCTTTTGATTTTCCTTTGTAGTGTATTACACCAGTGTGTGTTGTGGTTTTCTTTCTGGTACACGTGTTGACCCTTTGAAGGCCTGGGATCTGCCCTGTCTACTGCTGGTTAGCCCAGTTCCCTAAACTAATGTACTTATTTTGTTTTGCAAAAGGAGTGGCCAATGTGCACCATCTACTTCGATATGCCTATGAAGACCGAAAATGTATCATAAAATTATTATAAATGAGCTAGAACAGAGGACAGTGTGAAGATGTGAATGAAAAAACATCATATTGGCCAAAATATGTAGTTTATAACGGTTCATGGTTATTAAATAAAAGTGTGACGAAATAGTGTATTGACCTGCGTTTAAATGACAAGCATTGAAATGTTTTAATTAGTGGTGGGCCGTTAACGCAGTGAGACTCTTATCGCGCGATAAAAAAAATGTCGCCGTTAATCTATTCTCAAAGTTGGGTTGGGAGCTGGGTCTATACTACGCAAGCTATGATGACTTTCACCTTGATATTTTAGCGCGGATGTATACCAGCTTAACTGCACTGTACGGGGCGAGAACGAGATTTTTCAACTCGCGTGATTCGCGGAAGCAGAAGCCGCCTCATCATCTCATAACCAGGGCTTCATTCGCGCGATTCGCGCAGCAAGTAGGTCTAATGGCTCTTTGCATTAACATATAAATCACTCGCGCTTGACACGCCATTTGCATTTGGTCTGAACACAACATAACGTTACTGTGAAATTACCGCATCAAACGTGACGTGCTAACATGGATGCAGCTATGAAGCCGCCGGGTTTGCTTCAGGGAATGTTAATTTTTAAGAAGCTTCCCAATAGAAACATCGACAAGACTAAGGTTGTTTGAACCTTGTGCAATGCGGAATTGGTTTAAAAAAAACACTTTCTCTCAACAGGTAGTGGTCTAGCTTTAGTTGAAACCAGTAACTTTGTATTGAGATCTAATGTATTATGGCTCCTGTATGACATATCGCTTGTTGCTCCCTCACTCTTTGTAAGTCGCTTTGGATAAAAGCGTCTGCTAAATCAGCGGTTCTCAATCCTGGTCCTCGCGACCCACCGCTCTGCATATTTTGTGTATCTCTCTTGTTTAACACACCTGATTTAAATCTCTGGCTCATTAGAAGAGAGCTTAATGAATGAACCGCGTTCCGATTGACGTGTTCCCTGAACTGTGTTCATTGCTCTCTACTCCCTGCAGTCATGAAATCGGCTGACGTTAATTTAAGAACACGAAGAACAAAACTTACTACGGAAGATTGAAGGGTAATTTAACCGTAATTTTGAGATTTGCGCAACATTATCCACATTTCGAACGGGATTTATGGCAGAATATCTAGTGATGTTTACTTCGCAGGGATCTTACGGGCGTATTGAACAAACCTCCGAAGCGGTAGGAGAAGCATACAAAATATGCAGAGCAGGGGGTCGCGAGGACCAGGATTGGGAACCGCTGTGCTAAATGACTAAATGTAAATGTACTGTAGGAGCTCTTCCAGTCTCAAGTACCACCTAAACGCAAATCATCCCTTAGTTAATGCGGAAGTAAACACAAGTTCATCTTATTGAACATAATTTAATTTTCATCACCATTTATCATAGTAGAACAGCTTTCTCAAGCAGTTTGTGATGCATTTTGGAAACAGGAGATGAGCCCCTCGTCTAACGGCCTCCTGGCTTGAGAAACCCGTTCTCAAAGACTTACTTTTAGTCATTATTTGGGTAGCACACATATTCTGAATGCCTTCGGCAGAATTCGAATGAGCCATTTTAATCTAGATTAATCTAGATTAATCTTGGAATTAATCTAGATTAATCTAGATTAAAAAAATTAATCTATGCCCACCACTAGTTTTAATACTCCATGTCAGTAGGCTACAGGCTTTTAAAAAAACTGATTCCACTTCTCAGTTGATGGGGTATGGGGACTGGAAGAGATGTGAATGGTTAGCTATTTGAAAGAGAATAGATTAGAATTAATGTCTTACCTGCAGGGTGACAAATAAACGTAAAACGGCGCAACACTGATAAGAAACTTAATTCCAAACATAAACTAATCATATTTGCCAAAATATACTTTTAATAAGTATAGATATATTAAATATAGATGTTAACATAAGCATTATAGTTTAAAAAGGGGGAACATGTAATGATAGTCATTACGGTAATCATTGCATTTTATGTACTGCCCGTTTAAGACGTGGACTACGGTAGTAGTACAGGGGTTCACCTGTAATGCCATTGCATGAGGGATGCTAATAAAGAGACGACTACGAGTTAACACAGACGTGCGTGTGTATAGTCCTTATTCCTAAGAGTGCCATCCTAACATTACACCTTACATAATCAATTACTTTAATATTACATTTTACATATTAAAACCATTTTACATATTAAATGAATGTCCAATATCATTTAAAATATGTTTAAAGTTCTGATCACGGTTTAAATTTTTTTGATTTACGCTTATTACATTTTTAAATATGCCCGCAATACTTGTGGCGGGATTCTGATCCCATACTGGGCCTGAGTAGAGCAACACGTATACAGTACAGATCTGTCATCCTCCATTGTGTTTCCACACATACTACGTTACGTTTGCGTGCAAGCTGTCCACGTCTTCGCAGTGATTCAGTCAACAATGGTTAAGTAACTTCCCAATGTTTGGAAGATTTATCGAAAAATAAATAGTTTATGAAACGCTATTTTCGTCATTGTGATTTTTTCTTTTGTGTAGTGCGAGTGGTTGATAAAAGAAAGGCTATCGCGTTTATCTGTTTCTAAGAAGGTTGCGGAGAAGAAGGAGGTGTATACTTAGTGTTCACTTCACTCTCTGAACCAGAGCATCAACATGGATCATATTTCCACCTGCTTGTCACGTGATTGTCACTATTTACGTGCACCTTCCCCATAAAATGTAAACACTGTAGGATATTTCTTCTACACAACATGTTAATCCAATTAATTGTTTTTACAACTCTTGTTTAGTTTTTATTGCTTAGTTAAACGTGACATAAAATAGGTAGTCAACTAAATTGATATGCATTTTGATGAAATTATTGCATTTCTGTGTCAATTCCTGTTCATTTTGAGCATGATACGTGTGCTATCGTGTCCGTGACTCGATGCTCAACTCAACTCAACTTTATTTATATAGCGCTTTTTACAATTTTCATTGTTACAAAGCAGCTGTACATGAGACACATTGAATACAAGAAAAACAACTAAAGGCATATACCTGTAAAAACAAGAAAAAGGTGAAAACAACATTAGACAGACATACAAATGCTCCACACACACAATATGCATACATACACTCATTGACATGCAGCACACGCAAACACACTCGCACACATGCACAGTGAAAGCACACATTTGAAATAAAGGAGAGAGAACCACAGGTCAAATATTAAACGGACTATAAATTCTTACATGCAATATTAATTATCTCTAACTTCTGAATTCTAAAGCAGCCCCCCCGGCCAGGCAGATAGTGCAAAACAATATGCAAACGGTGGCGAGGAACCCAAAACTCCAATCGAGAAAAAAAACCTAAGAAGAACCCAGGCCCAACCAGGGGATTCCAGTTCCCCTCTGGCAAAAGCTGCTGCCTCTGCACAAGCTCAACAGTGCTTGCACAACAAGGCTAAATATAAAATAAATAAATTAAAGATTATAGATTTAAGATTATCATTAACAATCTAAAAGCATTTGAAATTTTGTAGCGCAATCGTATCATGTCGCCGGGTCCTTTATCCAGCTCTATCATCTCAGCTCTTGTCAGGTCACCGCTTCAAATTCTCAGCTCTGCCATCAGGTCTGGGCATGAACTGCATCCTGAGGTAATCTTGAAACAAAGAGACAAGACTGGCTGAGAGTAGAGTAGTGCACTGCACTCTTTGTTGCAACATGTACATCATTTGTTGTTGGATATGTTCCTGGTTCCGGTTGATCTAAATAATCCAGCCTAAATCCTTTGAGGATTAATATTATGGAAGTGTAGTGTATGCAAGATTGAAAAGATGCGTCTTTAGTCTAGATTTAAACTGACAGTGTGTCTGCCTCCCGGACAGTTTAGGGACGAATATTCCAAAGTTTAGGCGCTCGATAAGAAAAGGATCTACCACCTGCACTTGATTTTCAAATTCTAGGTATTGCCAACTGACATGACGCCTGAGAGCGTAATGCACGTAGAGGACTGTAATACAATAGAAGTTCACTGAAATACTGCGGCGCTAGACCATTTAGGGCTTAATAGGTAATAAGCAAGATCTTAAAGTTAATGCGATGCTTTATAGGTAACCAGTGCAACTTTGACAGAACCGTGGTTCCCTTTCTGTCGGTCTCTCGACGTTGTGTCGAGAACGAGAGATGGGGTTCGCCCTTGAGAACCAATCAACTCTTGACTACTATAGAAAAGGCGAATGAAATTTGGCCAATGAAATTTGCATGCCGGGCTCCGCCCCCCAGATATCCGGTATAAAAGGAAGCAGGCGTGCAGCATTCATTTACCTTTTGTTCTTCAGAGCCTTCGCTCATGACTACGAACAGAATGAATTCAATTAATTCTTCTTCTTCTACATTGCCAGATCTACGACGTCTTGCAGCGGATCGTCCCTACCTGCAGCGACCTTCCCCTGGGCGTCTCGGCGGTTCCGGAGGTGTTAGAGATTTTTCAGGACTGACTGAGCATTCTCCAGCACGGCATGTCCCGCTGTTCTCTTGGGTGCGGCACCCTCATCGAGGAGGGGGATGGACACGATCACTGCGTTAGGCGTCTGGGCGTCCAGCACGCTGAAGCAGCGTTCGTTGACACATCTGCCCTCACTGCGGGTACTTCCTACGGGAACCAGCCACCATTTTGTCTGCTACCTTGGCTGTGACATCTGTGGCTACGGCCCCGATGACCACCCACGTTAGCAGCGTTAGTGATATGGGGAACTCGGCGAACGTAAACCCGACAGCCAAGTGCTCACGGGCCGTTCGCAACCCGATTCGCTCTTCTGAACGTTCCCCAACCGGCGGTGGCATACCGTCCGGATTCTCACACACACACTCAGAAATGATGTGTGACGTAGATGAGATGTCGCTCGCAGCATCGGAGGGAGACTGGCATCCGGCTGATGAATCCGAGCTCCACCCACAGCGGTCGAGTTCAGGAGGAAGCAAAAGTGATGTCATCCATGCTGACCCCGGGTGCCATGTTTTTCCTGGAGGTGCATGAGGAGCTGTGTAAAACTTGGAACGCTCCACTCACGGACCGTTCCAGTGAAACCAGCTCCGGCTCCCTTACTTCCCTCGATGGTGGGGCAGCCAAGGACAACGTCGAGATCCCCCAGGTGGTAATCGGCTACGCCTACCGCCCAAAGCGCGTAAGACTTCGGCATCACTGGTGTCGAAGGCTTGCGATGCCGCGGGCCAGGCTGCCTCCTCTCTCTACACCATGGCCATCCTGCAGGTCCGCCAGACCAAGGCATTGAGAATGCTCCACGTGGGTAAGGCCGACCCGGGTATAATGCAGGATCTCCGTGCCGCCGCTGACAGCGCTCTACGGGCGACCAAGGCGGCGGCACGGGCCCTGGGTCGGACGATGTCCACGGTAGTGGTCCAGGAGAGACACCCCCGGCTTTACCTTGTGCAGAAGAGTGACACCAAGGATGTCCGCTTTCTTGATGCACCCATCTCGCAGGGTGGGTTGTTGGTAACACCGTCGAGGACTGCGCTCAGCAGTTTTTTGACGGTGAAGCAGACAGTGGCAATTAGCCACATTTTTTCACGCCGCGACTCTGTTGCCTAGAGGCCTTCAAGATCCCGCGTGGCGTCTGCTTCCCTGCAACCCAGGACCCCTTCGACATCAGCTCCGGTTCCTGTGCCTTCACAGGCGGCATCCCGGTAGCAGAGGTCGAGGGGGAAACCTCCCCCCCGTCAGCAACCTTCTCGCAAAAAGGGACACTGACGGGACAACCCCAGGGAGAACAACATCTGGCCCGAACCTTCACAGCCACAGCTCTAAACGGTCGGTACGGGACGACTCCTGCCTCGTCACCAAAGCCGGGCCCGAGTTCGTCCCTCAAAACCAAGATGTTCTGTGGGTCACGACCCGCACTTCATCGTTCCCAAGAAAGACGGCAGGTTGCGCCCCATAGGTCTGCGTACCCTGAACAAAGCACCTTCACAAGCTGCTGTTCAGGGTGCTCACACAGAGGCGCATCCAGACATCTATCAGGTGTCAGGACTGGTTCGTGGCAATCGACCTGAAGGACGCTTACTTTTATGTCTCGATCCCCCTCGACACCGGCCGTTCCTACGGTTCACGTTCGAGGGGAGGGCATATCAGGACAGAGTCCTCCCTTTCGGTCTGTTCCTGCGGGTACTAAACTATCTCGACGACTGGGTTATCTTGCCACATTCGCGAGATCTGTTGTGTATACAGAGGGACCTGGTGCTCCGGCATCTAGATCGATTGGGATTTCAGGTCAACCGAGAAAAGAGCAAACTCTCCCCAGTGCAGAGCGTCCTCTTTATCGGTATGGAACTAAAGTCTGCACCATGACGGCGCAGCTGTCCGTAGCACGCGCTTAGTCAGTGTTGAACTGGAGGACCCTGGGACACATGGCATTCTCCGCGTGGGTAATACTCCTCGGGTTGATGCACATGAGACTGTTTCAACACTGGCTACAGAGTCGAGTTCCGAGGACAGTGTGGCACACCGACAGCAGGCGAATGGTGATGTCGCCCTGCTGCCGACGAACCCTAACCCCTTGGTCTTCCATGACCTTCCTCCGGGCGGGGTTCCCCTCGGGCAGGTTACGTGGCACGTCGTGGTGACGACGGATGCCTCGCTGCAGGGGTGGGGTGCAGTGTGCAACGGGCACGCAGTAGCAGGGCACGTGCTGGCATGCAATTGCCTAGAGTTGTGAGCTGTACGGCTTGCGCTGAGAAGGCTCCGGCCTCTAGTGCAGGGCCAGCACTTGGCTTCAGAGTTGATGCTCTGGACAGCGACTCCCCCTGAACAATTCCCCTGAGAGAGGACCTGCTCTCTCAGGGGAAGGACACGTTCTGGCATCCCAGATCAGACCTATGGAACACCCATGTCTGGTCTCTAGACGGGACGAGAAGATCCTTAGATGGCTTCTCTCCCTTTACGGCAGAGACCATCACCCAGGCTAGGGCCCCATCTACTAGGCGGTTACACGCTTCTAGACGGCGCCTCCTCTCGTCCTGGTGTCTCTTTCAACGAGAAAGACCCACTGAGGTGATCGATCAGGATTGTGTTGTCCTTCTTACGAGACTGGAGACTAACATCTCCCCTCCACACTGAAAGTGTATGTAGTCGCTATCGCCACTCATCACGACTCAGTTGATGGAAAGTTTCTAGGGCAACACGACCTGGTCACCAGGTTCCTAAGGAGCATGAGAGGGCGGAATCTGCCTCATCTCCGCTCCATACCCTCTTGGACCCTAACGTGGGTCCAAGAGCCCTTCGGAGGTTCTGATCTTCCTCACCTGAGTAAGACGGCCCCCCTGTTGGCGCTCAAGAGGGTAGGGGATCTCTGAGCATTCTCTGTGTCCCCGGATTGCCTTAAATTCCGCCCTGGTAACTCTCACGTTATCCTGAGACCCAGGCCCGGATACGTACCAAAGTTCCCACTTCTCCCTTACGGGACCAAGTGGTGAACTTACAGGCGCTCCCCATTGGGGAGTAAGACCCAACCCCATCCGTGTTGTGTCCTGGACCGCACGGAGAGCTTCAGTAGCTCTGACCAGCTCCTTGTCTGTATTGGAGGACAGCAGAAGGGGAAGGCTGTCTCCAAGCAGAGGCTGGCGCACTGGGTCGTGCATGCCGTTACGATGGCATACCGATCTCAGCATCTCCCATGTCCATTGGCAGTGAGGGCTTACTCCGCATGGGGTAAGCCATTCGCTAGAGATTGTGACGCGATACAGCGTTGTGGCATTTTCCATAGGCAACCCCATCTGTAGTTCTCGACACAACGTCGAGAGACCGTGTAATACGATTCAAGTATGGAAGGAAGGAGTCGGGAACCGGAAGACATTTAAACAAACATTTAATAAAGTAATAATAGCCGGCGGCCCCTCACGGACGACCGCCGGCGCAATAACATTAACATAAACATAAATACAAATACAAACACAAGTTCGGGCCCGGTCCTCTCTCTTCGACGGTCCGGTCGCCATTGTTTCTTTATACGCTCCCAATCTCCTACGTGGTGCGAGGCCGGTGCGCGCACCACTGGCGCTAATTAACAATCACTTACCGGCCTCGAACCACGGTCTCGCCCCGCCTACTCTACTACATACCCCCATCACCCCTCACAGGCCGGGGGGTACCCCCGCGACTGTGCAAGCTCCCTCCCCCTCCCTCGGGGGGGGGTGGGGTGGGGGGTATGCAGCGACGAGACGAGACAACGGGGACGGGAGCTCTCGGAGCGACCGGAAAGAGAGAGGGGAGAGAGGTAAAAAAAAAATTATAGTCCGGTTCCCTGACATGCTGCCGCTCGTTCCTCAACCAGCCGAGAGGCTCTTCCTCGCGGTGCTATGCGGTGGTGCTGGACGTTCGATGGACGGCCCGATCCTCCTCCGCCTCCTGGCGGTTGGCGATGGCTCCTCCGTGTTAGGGCACCGGGGCAGCGAGTCAGTCCGCCGTTTCCTGCTCCTCACCATCATGGCTGTTGGCAGCAGGATTCCGGCTCACGGCCAACGGCGCTGACTCCTCCCCTCCCTTTTGGACGGCCGCCATCCCACCTCGGCCCAGGAGCACGGCAGCGAGCTCTCTGTCCCATCCGAATCTTCGCTCCAGAACCACCGCCTCGGGCAGCCACTGGCGGACGTCGCTCGTCCGCGCTGCCCGAACTCCTCAGCACCGCGATGCCCCTCAGCAGCGAGGGCTCTCCGACAGCATGTCTCTCCTTCCTCCCGGGTTTCGGCACCAATGTAATAAATCTCAATAAAATGGAAGGAAGGAGGCGGGAACCGGAAGACATTTAAACAAACATTTAATAAAGTAATAATAGCCGGCGGCCCCTCACGGACGACCGCCGGCGCAATAACATTAACATAAACATAAATACAAATACAAACACAAGTTCGGGCCCGGTCCTCTCTCTTCGACGGTCCGGTCGCCATTGTTTCTTTATACGCTCCCAATCTCCTACGTGGTGCGAGGCCGGTGCGCGCACCACTGGCGCTAATTAACAATCACTTACCGGCCTCGAACCACGGTCTCGCCCCGCCTACTCTACTACAGACCGACAGAAAGGTAACATCTTGGTTACGTATGTAACCGTAGTTCCCTGATGGACGGAACGAAAAGTTGTGTCCAGAACGACAGATGGGGTTCGCCCTTGGGAAACAATCAACTCTGACTACTATAGAACAAGGCAATGAAATTTGGCGGTATAAAAGGAAACCGGCGTGCAGCATTCATTTACCTCTTTATGTTTTTGTCATGCATCTCCATCCCTCCTCCGTGTCTAGCCCGTGACAGTTATATTTTCACATTGCAGTTCAGGGCTTCCGTATGACACAGCAATTTCCTCTCATACGAGCGGGTTTGTACCAAGAGCAGGTTAACATGTTCTTGAGCCCCTGAGAGATGAAAAATCATGAATTAAAGCACTCCCTTGAGGGGAAGGAGGGTGTGGAGGTAACAAAATATTATCAGTGGTCAGCGAAAGGCAAAGAGAGCTCAGTTTCATCCTACTTTCTTTGTTAATACAAAGCAGGTCACCTCCATAGGATGGTGAGTGAAGTAAATGGCAGACCCCACACAATGGTGGTCAGACAATAATAACTCCCTGTTAGTCCCGGCTTTCTATTCATTACTTTCAGCTTATTTTGCTGTTTAGACAAGTGGAAAATAACAGTTGCAGACTTAGTACTTATTTCAGGAGAAAGATATATATGAAATGTGGAGTGCAGGTGGTTTAGAAGCAGTGGCGGGGGGCCTGCATAGGAGCACACACATACGTGTGTATGCATAGGCTACTCACTTGAAAAATGTTTTAATTATGTACAAAATATTGTTCTTAATAAAAGAGGGAATGAAGGCAAATGCATTGAACTATCACAGGAATTTGGCCTAAAGGAAATCAGCCACAGACATGTTTTACATCCCCTCTCTCTCTCTCTCTCTCTCTCTCTGCCACTCCTGCTCTACCCCAGTTTCTCCTCCTCTTAAAAAAGCCTGTAACTTCAAGCAGGTTTTAATCAGCTAAAAAACATATGTGGCTTTGCAGCTAAGACAGCTTGGCCAGGCACTGATAAATGCCTATCACTAATTTGCATACTGTAAAAGCTACCCTTTAATCAGAACCTCTAATCCCTTTCATTATTTTTTTTCCAAGTATAGTATCATGTTTGCTAATTCCAAAGTGATCAGCTTCTTGTATGCATCTCCTTTTTTTGTGCTGGCATAATGGTCGAGTTGAGAACTTCTGTTATCCTACTTTGGCACATAATTAGGACTACAAAAGGAGGACAAATCACTGTGAATGGGTCTCACAAAGCGGATCCGCTTTTTTCTTCGCCTGCCTTTTTGCACAATCCTTGTTAATGGTTATGTCACTTTTGAGAAAGGAAATGGTGGGGAAAATGGGCAAATTTAAGGGCCTACAACACCAGCTGCATTCTTTGAAAGGTTGAAAAATATAAAAATTTACCATGTAATTAAAATGTCAATCAAGTTTTTGGTTAAGCGTCTGCATACATCTTTCCAAAATGGCACTGTAGGCTATCAAAAAATGTGACTGCTAATCACCTTGCAAAGTACCTAAATTCAAGGATGTTTTCAGTTTACATAATATAAATACCACTTTTGCTCTCTGGTAAGTAAAAAGTTTGCTGTGTATGTGCGTGTTTTAATGAATACATGGCCGCAGAGTGGCATAAAGAAATCAGCATTAAACCGAAAAAAAGGGCTGCCACTTAAGTGCTGGTTACACAGCATCACAAAATTCACTCCAAAAAAAATCATTGATATGATTAAATCGAGGGTAGCAAAAAGAAAAAAATGTGTTTTGTGTTTAAAAGGTCTTGAGGGCATTGATATGTGTAAGCACAAAGAAGACTAAATGGCTGTGGAAAAAAAACCCTAATGTCAGCTAGGTATACACACAGGCTGATTTATACAATTCATTTGGGCCATTACTTTTCATTAAAGATCAAATGAAATGGGTACTTACTTACTAAGAGGCCTTTGGGGAGCTGAATTGCAGGGAAGAAAGAAGATTAAACTTTACATTCAGCCCCGAATTTAATTCAGAAGTAATCAATCGCATAATGGGCCTGCAACTGTAGCCTGGGTGATTGAAATGGAATTACCATATTTTTAATCTTAATTTTCCACACTGTTTATCTGACACTGTCAATATAAAATACAAACAGATAATGAAATAGCATTATATTGACACTACAATCATCTCTCGAGCAGCCCTCTGTGATTAAACCGCTGGAATGTTTGATTACATTTTGTTGGCTGACATTACAAATGACACGGATGCTTCGCTGAGACTTGCTGCCGGCTGGAAAATGAGCCTATCCATCAAGGACTCCTGGCAGCTTCCCGCTTCCAGTCGATCGCTACTGCCAACGGTCTGGGCACCCTTCTGTCAAGCCATTTAGCACCGTGGAGGAGGAGAGAGAGAGGGCAGGGCTGAAGAAAGGAGTGATTCACGACTCCTTTGCTTTACTAATGATTCAAAGGAAAACAGAGGGGGGGGTATGGTGTCATAGGGAGAAAATGAGTGCAGTGGCAGTTGAAGAAGTCACTTTAAGCCGTGTGTCCACCGAGGCGTTTACGCCTGCGGTCGACGTGTTTTTTTCAATTGTTTTCAACGGTAACGCCGCGCTTTTAAAAAAAGCCTTCTTTTGACGTTTTTTGAAAAAAAGAGTTGAAAAATGCTCAACTTTGAGCAGAATGCTGTGCCTGCAGCGGGCGTTTTCAGCCAAGTTACTCGGTGGACACAGCCCCTTAGCACCGGCGGCGCCAGGGGGGGTCTTGGGGGGTCTCAAGACCCGCCCAAAAAACGCCTTGACCCCCCATTTGACCCCCCACCGCCTCCGTGATTAAAAAATATTTAATATATATTAAAATATATATATCCGGGATAAAGATTTAACAATGGTCCTCTTCAAACTACGCAGAACAATAATAATTCATTATTTATTCGACATATAAAAAAATATAAACATAAGAATCACTGCGACGCCCCATGAACGCTGCTGCCGCTGCGCCTCGCGTCATTGCGTTCAAGGCGCTGCCGCGAGCCCGCAAGTGCTGCAACGCACTTTATATCTTTAAGTTAAAAATGGATTGCTTCGTCATACCTAAAAACAAATTGACAGCAGACGGAAATAGGACTGAAAATATACCCGTTGCAGTGGAGGGCGGGCCCTGCTTGATCCTAGAATTAGAAATAGAGGACACCGAGGAATTAGATAGTGGTTCTCAACTCTGGCCCGCGAGATCCATTTTCCTGCCGAGTTTAGCCCGAACTCTGATATAAACAGGGGCGTCGCAACCGTGGGGGATGTGGGTGTTTTAACACCCACACTTTTCCCGGTGAAAGGGTTAAACACCCGCACTTTTTTTGCAGTTTTTCAGCAGTTTTTACAAAACGCCTTACAGCAGTCACTCCAGCGTTTCTCTGTCCGCTCTGTGTCTGCGCTCGATGCGGCTGCTTCCTCTCCTCTCCCCTCCCACTCAATCAGAACACCGGCTTTGAGTGTGACCGGATGATGATTGGCTGTTCTGCCTTAAGTCCCGCCTCTCTTGGTGTGTTAGATTTATCGGTTAGCTCGTGCTGAGGAGGCGGGAACGGTTATGGTTATTTACGTGTTCCTTTTCCAGCGACTTTGAATGAGTGTTTATGCTTTCAAAGTTTTTAAATAACCTTGATATGTGTTTGGGGAGATGTTCTGTTTATGTTTTGTTGATATGTCGAGTGTTTTCTGAATTATATTTAGTTTTTAGACTAATGCTAATTGGAAATTGGGATATTGTTCAGAAATAGCTAAATTGGGTTATTTATGTGGCATGCAATGTATAAAGTAACTGTGATGAAGAAGGCAGGGAATTGACGAGGAGGAGGGACAAATTGTCCTTGTTAAGCACTGTATTTATGGGTTTATTGATTTTGATATTTTGAACATTGCTTTTTTTGTTTAGCTGAATACTTTTGTGGATACTTACCTATTATGTTTGATTGTACCTGTTGAAGAACTATGAACGAAAAGTGTATATTATTTTAATGTTTAAAAACAGAAAATTGTTACATTATTTATACCACCAGAGAAAAAGCTTTGTGTGGGCGTTTTTTTATATCTCCCCTTTTTAAGGTGCAAGTAAGCAAACTTTAGCGGTCACAGTCCTGTCAGACCAATGTCACTATCAAGCTTTCCACTGTCTTCCCCCCTGTGATTATTAAAGTTTTTCTGATTCATTAGCAAGGTTGTGTATTTTCACAACAGAGTTTTGACTTATTTTCTGTGTGTTCCGAATGTGTTTTTATACTTTACTAGTATCACACATTTAAATGGGAAGCTTTTTATATCTTGTATGTTATACCTTTTGTACCTTTCTGTCATTACGTTCAAGGTTTTCATTGTTTACAAACAAAACACATCCATCCCCCGCACTTTTGAAAAGCTTGCTACGCCCCTGGATATAAACACCTGAACAAGCTAATCAGCGTCTTTAGGAATAGAGGCGTTCAACTTAATGCGTCGCTGCGCAAATCTATCAGAGTATGAGATTTAAGTACCGCGAGAGCAATTCAAGTGCAGATTGTTCTGTACGGATTTGAATCGCTCTCGCGGTACTTTAATGCGATATGCCAAACAATCTGTGCAGCCCTACATTAAGTTGAACGCGTCTGTTCCTGAAGTCACTGATTAGCCTCAACAGGTGTTTTATCAGAGTTAGGGCTAAACTCTACAGGAAAATGGATCTCGCGGGCCAGAGTTGAGAACCACTGAATTAGAGGATGAGGAGGTGGGACCGCAGCAACTCGCATATGGAAGCTTATGTGTTGCAAAATTCAATTTGCAATGTAATATGCAAAATGGCAATGCAGTATGTAAATTGACAATGCAATTGTGTATCTAAATATACAATTCAAATAACGTATGTGCAACATTAAGTGCAAAATGAAAATAAAAATTCAATTATATCAATTACATTTGGGAGTTCCTACAAGGGTTTTATGATTACAAATGTAATTGATATAATTTAATTTTTATTTTCATTTTGCACTTAATGTTGCACATAGGATTTAACAGGGGATTTAAGTCATGACCCAGACGAGAAACCAAGACAGCCTAAGTTAAAATCATAACCCTGTCGTTCTTTCGGATCTCAGGGGCAGCATCCAGGGGTTTTAGTTACTCGTGGTTCAAACAGTACCAGTGTCTTGAATATTCTGTCAAAAGACACGGCTTTTTGTTTTGCCTGTCGTCATTGTTTTGACAGTGTGCATGTATCTGGTTTTATTTGTTTAGTAGCAGTAATATGCAGTTATTAGCCGTGTCCACTGTTTTGGTTTTGGTTTTTCATGAGACCCCCCTTGAAATGACCAGGACCCCCCATTGCTCCCCCAATCAAAAGTGTCTGGAGCCGCCACTGCCCCTTAGTCTTTTCTGTGCTGACTTAGGGCCTGATCAGACAGAACGCGTTTTTTTCAGCCTCTTTTAAATTGTTTACGTTGGCAGGGAAGGTTTTTCGCACTACTTATGTGCACTGGGCGTCCCGCGTTTCCGCCGTCTGCTGCGCCTCACATTTTTGGCGGAGCGCTCGGATCACCTGAAGTTGAAAAAAAATCAATTATGCGCCATTTTCCATTGTCCAATCGAATGAAAGGAGAGGCGGCCCTTCCGATGTGGCGATGCAATTTTAAAGTTGCTTGAAATATCCAGAGACTGCAATGATGTAGGAGAAACATGTTAACAGAGCAACTTCAGAGCAAGCGTCATCTGCATGTACCTTTTTTAAGTTTCTGATAATATGACAGTTAACAGCAACTAGAGCGCTCGCGCTATGATCCTTGACTGACAGGACAGGTGTTTCCGTGGTTACCTAGCAACATAAAAAAACGCTGCGCACTGCTCTTTTCAAAGAGTCAACCAAAGAAGCAGCACGCCAAGTGTTTTCGAACGAGAAGCGCATTCTTTCTGGCCCTTATCCTGATTAGTTTAACATAGGCCTGAAGAAAGATTTGGTGCCCTCTATTAAAAGAAGTCTTAATCAGCATTTCTAGATTTTATTATTATGACGGTTCCAGTCGATTGTCTGTTTAATTTTAACAAAATCAAGCCCCAGGAATGAGATGAAGTATTTCAACAGTATTGTGAAAGACTGGCATGACACACGAATTTAGGCTATGCATGTTTACATTCATGTGTCCTCAAAGTTGTTAATCAAAACTTGAAAATGCAGTTCAACCCATAGATATAAATAACTAGATGCCAATTAATAGCTGTTTCAGGTTGTCTGCCATATTGGAACAGTTTGAGCCGATATTTGTCGCTAAGTCTGCAGTTTTTTCATGGAATTGGTTCAAATTTTAACTGTTGCTGCGGAATTTTGTTATTTAGTTGTCAGTCTTGATGATTAGTACATGTAACATTTATAAATGTTAAATTCTGTTATTTAAACAAGGGAGATTAAGCTTGGGAATGATTTTGTTTCACAGATCTGGCAACCCTGCCAAGCCGGTCCGTTAATCAATCAAGAGCAATCTGACTGTACGTTTGCTACTAAAGTTACAGTGTGTATAAATATGAAAACGTATTTATTGCTGTGTAAATAACATTAAAGTTACTACATTTATGCATTTAGCAGATGGGTCATTATCAAAATATGGTCACTTACAGTCATGTAAAAAGCTTCCAAATAAAGTAATGTGTCTGATTTAGGTTTAAATATGAAACTCAGTGCCTTTTTATAATGATGATTATTATTTAAGTCTTTATAGTTTTGTAAAAAAATCTAAATTCATTTGAAATTAATTTGTACTTGAGAAAATACAAGTCCTCCTCCTTGTAAGCACTTACAAGGTCAAAGGTCAACAAATACTACGCTCTGTTCAAGCACACACATGGTGAGTGTCCCTTTCCTTAATATAAGTAAGAAATATTATTTAAAATGTCAGTTTTTGGTGTGGTTCTTTAAAAGTGTCATTGGTGTTGCTTTAGTTTGTGTCAGTAGAAGGAATATTATTGAGGATTAAAACATGTTTATCGGTATAAAATATAGATTTTAGTGTCACTCATCATGTTAGTCTTGAGGTGACTCAGCGACCATTTTGGAAAATTAGCCTTTCATGGGAATTTGTAACTGGTGTGATTGTCACTGGTGTTAAAACAATGATTGAAAACTCTATGCAAATAATAAATAAATTAAATAATTATATACGGAACAAGATACAAGTTGCCCATTATTATTGGTAACAATGAAATCATGCCAATACATCCCAATGATCAAATTTTTGGCATGAAAACTGAATTACATTTTATTACAATTGAAGTCAGAAAGTCCCTGTTTTTAGAGAATGACAGACGCTTTTATCCAAAGCATATTATATTGCATTGCATTATACTATACATTTGTTTCTAAGTATGTGCAATCCCTATGATCAAACCCACAAACTTGGTGTTGCTAGTGCCACACTTTAACCACTGAGCTACAGGAAAGCATATTATATAATAAGCATATCATTTATATTATATTTGCTAAACTAACACATGACAACAACTAAAGGGTATCCCATTTTTGGGGAGTTTAATTCCCTGGGGTTTTCACAGTGATGGCTGCACAGGGTTGTGGCATTTTTGCAAACTGAAAGTGACATCAGTTGATTGTTCCAAGATGACGGACAAGTGTACGTGTCTGGAGCGCTTGAATGTGGTATATAGTTATATATCCATGGTTCCACAATCTCATGGTTTTCCTTCTCAAATGATGTCAGTTAGACAGGTTGGACAGAACATCCATTAACTCCTTCGCTCCAACTGTCAGTTTCATTTCAAAATGAAATGCCTGTTTTTATACATTCAAACTATTTGAAGTGGAAAACACAAAACCACACTCACTTGTTTTCTCATTTGATATTCCGTTTCACTGAGAAATATATCAGAATTCTGAAGTAAAGCAGATTGTCCCTTCTGGTTTCATTACAAGGAATTGTAATAATAAAATACATTAGAAAAATGCAAACTAAAATATTTGTTGTCTCAGACATTAAAAGTAAGGCAAATTTTATAAACATAGCGATACATGGTTTCTGACTATAAGAAACATTTTTAAAGGATAAGGCCCAAAGGCAAGTATGTTATAGCATGTATAATCGAGTAGTCTAGTGCTATACAGAAGAGCCCAACTTATGCTTCAGATAAGGTCCTTCAGATAAGACAGATGTCTTTGTTTCCATGATTTCCAACCTCAAAAGCTCATTTGTATTTTGACCTTGCAACCCTAATGGTCAGGGGAGAGTTTGGTTGTCTGCGGTTCAGTGTGTGGGAATCCCATTTTTGTGATATCCCATTTTTGGGGAATTTAAATCCCTTTGGTTTTCACAGCCATGGCTGCACAGTGTTGTGGCATTCTAGCAAATTGTGAGTGACGTCAGTTGATCGTTCCAAGATGCCCCAAAGCGAACCAGTTCTAAGTTATTTTTTTCATTTCTTGGTCCGGACAGAAAGAAACAAAAGACCCGAACTACAAATATGAACGCATCCTAAAAATATAAGGCCCATTGGACATGTTTTGTTTACAAGGAATTTTAGGTGTGGAGCTGTAAAAAAACGTTTTACATTTGATTGTCTTTAACAATTTTCAATCAGAATAGTTTTAGGGCAATTCTAGCAACCAATGTCAAATTAGTCCTGAATGGCTATTGCTACAAATACATTTAGAAAACCAGATTAGGGGTTCCACAGTGTTTAAAAAATAATTAAATACATTTTCTTGCTAAATGAAATTAGAGAATTAATCAGAGAAGTTGTACAGCATGCATGGATGACGCCGCTTTGAGATAAACATAAATTACATCTGTTTGCTCAAATTATGCTATCTATCCATCCTTATATATTTTTTCAAAATCACATAACAGTTTGTGCAAATATGCAAAAAATAAAAACGGGTGGGCCGATCATTGTGCCTATTTCTATTCTGTCTGCACAATTCAGCTAGTAATGAGAAAAGGTCCCCTGAGCATATGGAATATGGTGCATGGACTGGTGTAGACACATGCCTAGATTTCCTTCTAGGTTTCCCTTAAGAATTCACCTTGGGCTTGCCAATTTTTCATGTCTGCAGAAGGCTCAGTGTGTGCAGTGCAGAACCCAGCCTGGCCCACACCTTTTTGATCTGTTGGACGGAAAGCAGACAACCCACAAAACCTCCCTTTCTTGGTGGGGGTAAATATTGAGAACCACGAGAGGTCCGGGGTCTTAAAGGGTAAAATAAATGAAAAATAAGACGCAAACTCAGAACGGCTGGGAGGCTTTTCTTCCAGAGCCTGGCTGCACAATAGGAGAGCCTGATAGGGCGATAAGAGTTGCTGCAGCCTAGTAAAAATCCAATTCCTGAAATGCGGGAAGCCTGATGGAGACAGAGAACCATCTTCCTTCCCAGTTTGTGTTTGGAAGATCCTATCATAATCACTGTGCTATTCTGTCAAACCTGCAAACAGATCACATATGACAAATATTGACCCCAAACTAAAAATATTTTTTCTGGAAACAACATGAATTGTCATGCCAACCACTTTAACCCTTCTCCCTGCGTTTGTGATATTGCATTTAGTTTTTAGTCTAATCTTTATTGCCGAATGATTATTTTGTTGCTATTGAAAATCTTTGTCTGATTTTTTAGATCTGATATTAAATCAGGTTTGAAACAAGATATTTCCAATGTCAAGATGTCCTCAGATATGCCCTCTGTACATTTTCTCTGCAATCTTATTTTAATTGCTCAGCGTAATTGCTGGAACATCCTGCCTCTTTCGGAAGAAGTGGTGGGCAACAGTTGATGAAAAATAAAATTACATGGTTTCAATCTTTTGAGATTCTCAATCAAAGTTTCTTTGTCCTTACATTGAGGTATATTGAACCCTATGACCACAAATGCTTTATGTCTCCTGTCTACATAAATTCTATTTTTTCTTTAATTGTTTGTGAACATAAATCAAACTGATGTTTAGAAAAGATCTTGACCATCTGAACCTGCATCTAAGTATATATAGAAAAGAGGGGAAAATACATCACTTAGCTCGACCTGATTTTGCCAAGTGGTTGATGTCCTCAGGACAGCATATTTTGTTGACCTAAGGACAACCTTCTTATAAATAAAACCTAAACCCACACCCAACCCTAACATAACTCACCCCATAAATCAGAGGGAATTTAAAAGTGAAAAAACAATGGTCCAGAAGCACCTAATCCTGGTTGGAAGATTAAACTTAAAATAAACTGAAAACTTATTTCAGAAATCCGATTGGTTTGATTAAATGTTGTCCCAGGTTCAACATGTTACTGTCCTAAGGATATCAACCACTTGATGAAGAGCCCATCAGTTATGCCTTACTAACTTACTTGTAGCAGGGCATAACCTTATTTTACCCCTCTGCTTCAGAATACACAGTCATTCATTACAATTGAGTTGTTGTTGTTGTGGTGCTGAGGCTGCCATGGCCATTGGCTTTCAGTAGGCATGCAGGGTTATCAAAGAGTGAAGGAGAAATTGCCTGGGCTCTGCCATAGCCCTGATTGTGCTATCAGAGCCGTCAGGGAGGCCTTCCATAAAGGCAGGGGGCACTGGGGAGTGCGAGGCGGTGTCTGGTGCGGCCCTCCTGATAAATCAGACTGGTTTCCGCTTGGCAGCAGCCTGCCTACGCGACACTGCCATGCTCCTGGCACACTCTGCAGCCCCCAAACACGTAGCGTGACCCCCCAGACCTCTCTGCTTCTTCCTCCACTGCCCTTGTCGAGGTTTGTTTTGTTTACCCCTCTATTTCTCCCCCACTCCCCCTCCCTCGCCCCCTCCCTCAATCATGCACTTTCAAGCTTGCTGATACGCCACATTGTTTTCTTCACCCCTGCCAAAATAATTACTCTAGCCTTCTCTTTTATTTTACAGATTTTTCAAAACTTGATGTATTAAATTGGGCATCTGTTGTGTCCGCTGCATAAATTTAGTTGCATTATGGTTTGTGCAGACTTTTGTGGCTTTAATAATGACATTTTGCTCTGTGTGTTGCCAGGCTTATCCAGAGTATGGCCTAGTGATTCTGTCTTACAATTTTGAAGACTGTCATTATTTGATCAAAGAAAAACCCAATGTCCCATAGCTTTTATTATATGCTGTCAGTATCTAACAGCATATTACAGAATAAGATATATTCATTTATAAAGCATATTACATATTACCATAGGAATATTAAATATTTACTTATAAACGTACATTTTAATTAAATACTACACATTTTACCAGTTAAGGAGGAAACTACTCCATCATTAAAAGTCCCCATAAATTTTAGAACACTTTGGATTCAATTGGATGCTCAAGTTTATTACCACCAGTAAAATGCTGATTTGTAGGCCTCTCAAGAATTGCTTTGATAACGCTCAAACCAAATCATAATCATGCATTGAGTGACAAAACTCCTTACCCATCTCACTCTCCCTCTTTCTCCATCTGCCTTTTGTTTCTACTCTCAGCACACACATTCTGAGAATGAGAATAAAGGTTTATGTATACAGTATGTAGATTAAATGTATATGTGTGTATCAATTTTAAAGGAAAAAATTTAAATATCACTATTAAGAATGGATGTCTGGTCTTCAGGTGCACTGCATACAGACAGATGCTCTGAAAGAATATGTAAAAACAATACTTAGTAAGCTACATATTCACACTTATAAAGTTCACACTTCAAATCCAAATTTCTGACAAACATACTTTTGCTTTATCTTTCTAAGTCCGCTTGCAAGGTAAGACCTCTGTCAAGATTTTTTTTTTAATTCGACTGAATTGTCTTGTACTTATCATAGCGGATGTTGTAGGTAACTGTATGCTCAAGACAATATGAATTCCATCTCTGTTTAATTTCTTGAAATTTTCAAAAGATCCGGGTAATAAACAAACATAAATTTTACACAAATTTTCTGACCTCATGAATGTCATATCACATAGAATGTCATGTCACATAGTTAAGGAATGTTTATTCAATGCGATTTTTTTATGTATTCCATTACAGCAAGTATTCTTTACATTAACATGCAAATGAAAATTGGCAAGATATCAATTTAACAGTATTGTATATATGTGTGTGTTTGTGATGTAAGTAAATGTAAGGGAGGCCAGTGAGAGTAAACCTCACTCCCCGACATGTACTCTTGCGACAGACACTGCGGTCTTCAGCCTCCTCGTTAGTGAGCCCATCTCCCATGGTGGACTGACGCTGGTTTGAGGCCTGCCCGGAGCAGTGCGAGTAGGTCTAGTGACAGTATCAGTATACGCTTTGTTCGGCGTTACGCGTATGATCGCCCGCACGTAAAAGAAAAGAAGTATGCCACATGCTTATGATAAAAAATAAATACAACCTCACGTTGTGTCAGTCACATTTACACACTGCCTCCAATATTTTCGTCCGTCATAAAAAAAATTCGGACAGAGTTTGATTTTCTGCGTTTTCGCATCCGCATTTTGAGTTGCCTTATATAACAATTCTGAGACACCGTACAAAGGAGAGCCAAATACGAGAAAACGCAAATTTTGGACTGTAAGACCTTAATATTAGCTACACAGAGAAAAATCAAGAATGGACAAAATTAAGGTGTATGAAACACATTTCTTTCATTTAATATCAAACATATATTTACACATATTTAGTCCATTCCATAAATAAATTAATAAAATTCACCATATAATGCCCTTGTCACACATGTCTGTAAACATCATATCATCAAGCAAAAGATTCCGAAAGTCCTATTAAAATGTGCTGTAGTTGAATAATTAACTTAATTTTTAATAAGTTAAATTTAATTTAATAAATTAAAGAAACCAAAAAGCATATGTTGCTATGATTTGTTGATCATTTCATTTTTTACAGAGTATCCACAGATGCCTTGTATAGGCTGAGGGCACAAATATATTAAAAAATAGACATATTTTTTTTTACGGTAGTCAAGGGCCCCTTGGGCACTGGCCCGGTCAGTAATCCATCCCTGCTTTTAAACGCACGTCTCCCATGCCGGACGCTGGTTTGAGGCCCACTTGAAGCAAGGTGAGTAGGAACAATTACAAAAACATAGTGAAGGCATCTTATAGGGATAATTCACCCAAATTATTTCATAATTTACCCCTAAAGGTGTCATTCTAAACCTCTATGACTTTCTGTCTTTTGCAGAACAAAAAAAGAAGATATTTTGAAAAACATTGGAACGAAGAACATTTGCCCCCATTGTCTTACATTGTGTGCGCACTGGGACAATTTTTTTTTGTGTTCCACAAAAAGTCAAGGTTCTGAATGACATCAGTGTGAACAAATAATTAAATAAATTTTTATTTTTGGGTAAACTATGGCTTTTATTGTTGTGGTCATCCACTATCTTATAATTTGTATCAATTGTAGTTCTATACAAATTTACATGGCAGTGGTGTAGCAGGCTGCATCAACAATGGCTGTTACAGGCTGGACATCATGTAGCAGTTCGCTGACGGAACTAAAGTTCTGACAATTAGAGGAAAATAAGCAAAATACTAGCTCATACTACTACTACTAAGATCCTTGGACAGCTCACATAAATGTAGCTCTTCTTTACTCACCAAAGAATTTAATTAAACTAATTCTACACTTCTTTTCCCTCTCTTAATTTCATTGTCAAATTGTCAATTTCCAGGCAAGATACCAAAAACATTGTGAACCGATTTGTGTATTCTATGCTTTAGTTTTGGTGCGGTGGGTTTGCCTGTGATAATGGCTGAATTCAGCTGGGAGATTGCAGTAAGGCTTCTCACTGGCATAAACGTCAAACCCTTACTTTATAAAAGAGGCTGAATTTCTGTTTTATGTTTGAACCGCAAAGACGGTTTTGTTATAATGGTGTATGACTAACGTATCATGAAGCTAGGAATGTCATAACTGCTTCCCTTAAATAGGATAATATAAGTGTGTGATAATCGTTGTTGACAACTGTTAAAAATACACAGAAAACTGAGGTCTAGTAAGTTATCTTACTAAGGCCCATATCGGAATTTTACACACATGCACACACACATTTATGCACGAGCTTGCTGTTTCACACTAAGAAATACCTTTTTGTAATATTCCGTCTATATGTGTCTCTGAGGGGCCGTAGAGATAAATGAGCCTTCATATGCAAACAGACTCTTCTGACAAATGAACCTGTTTTCCTTAAGATTGAGTCAAAGGTACATATTTGAGATTTCGTTCATTGTAGTGAACATTATTTTTTTTTATTATTTTTGGTAAATGGTAACTAAAAGAGAATATTTCTAGATGCAGTTTTAAATGTTAAATAATTTTTCGATTCAGCTTTCCTGTAGGTCCTGCCAAGGTCATGGTTCGATTCCAGGGATTGCACTTATTTAGAAAAAAGGTATAGTATAATGCAATTTAAGTTGCTTCGGATAAAAGGGTTTGTTAATTGCGTAAATTTAAATGTTATCTATTTTACCAGTGCTACATTCGATCTCACACATCAACCATGATTTGAAATAAAGGACACATAGACCCCTTTTGTGATCTTAACTGTCGGCACCCAAACAACACACAACCTGTCCCTTGTGTCAAAGACGCTTTAACAAGTGAAGGTCGCTGACCTGAACCTCCTCCATGACCTTTCCTCAGCCACATGAGAAACACATCAGTGGTCATGACCCTCTCTCAGAGGCCCCAGCAATCAGGGGCAGAGGAGAGGTGTGTGCAAAACAGACGTTTGCGTGAAAGCTCTTTTGTCTGCGCAGTGGTGCAGCAACCTCCGGCACCATTCCCTCGACACAGAGCGGATGTTAATGATCTGCACGGCATCACAGGAATAAATAAATTACTTCCAGTCCACTTCCAGCAGCTTACCACCAGTTGCTAATGACTGCATTTTTGTTGTGTTTCTTATGTGCCTTGGCTGGGGATTTGCTTTGATTAGTGGGAGCGTTACGTTTTCTGTCTCTGTCTTTGTCTGCGCTTGCCTAATTGATTTTGATTCCTTATGGATATTTATCCAGTTGATTGGGACATACGTGTTTCAGTAAAAGGTTGATTCAAAGTGACAGTTATGTCACTTTCTGTGGATACACAAAAAGGCTCTCACTGGATAAAGGTAATAGACCAGCGAACATGAAAGGGGTGTCATGAATGTTTTTGATTTTGGATCAGTGGGAGTCTGGACTTATATACTTCGGTACCCTATGCAAGATATAAAATTCAGAAGGGAAAGAAGTTAGAAATAAAAAATGGTAACCTTTAAAATACGATGAAAAAAAGATGTAACCTATTTGTAAACGTAAGTGAATGCATTTATTTATTAAAATTAACTAACTATTAGCAATATCGTTTTTAAAATATAATCTTTGTTTACTTGTTAGTAAATTGCAATATCATTTTTGTATGTGTATTAACTAGTGTATTAATTAATTTAGACTAATGTATTCATTTGTAAATGCTAAAATGAACAGAAGCCATGACTAATAAATGCAGTAAAATGATTAGATCATGTTAGCTACTGCATTAACTAAAGTTTACAAGAACCCCTTAGTAAATTGTTACTGAAAAAAAAAATGCATTTTAAAATATTTTGTTCATATAAGCAAACATTTTTTTGTTGCACATTCTCAGTCAGAACAAAAGCTTTTTCATTCTGTAAAATAAATCCTAAAGTGTAAAATATTTGCAGTAAATGAGACAAAATGTATCAGCTGAGACAACCAATGGTTATGTCTATATTTTAAATGGTTAAAAAAATGTAGCTTTATTACATTTTCTCTAGTTGTATATGCTGAGTATTATATAAATCTGAACTTTGTCAAGCCGAGACTGGGAATCTATGAGATCCTAAAAGATTACTTTAAATGTGTTTTGACCATTTTCTTCTTCCATATAAGTGTCTTAGAGACTGAGATAATTGATAGTCTGATAAACTAAATAAATGTATAGAATATATTAGTAGAATTATTAGTTCTTTTAGTAAATAATAATTAATTATTTGGTATTTTCTGCTTTTTTATTTAGCTACTTTAATGTGTTTCATTGATGTTGCATGCATTTTGTCTTTTTTGTTACGCTGCACTAACAGCAGTTTAGTGGATTATCTCTAGAATTTCTGAAGAGTTTAACAGATGTTTCCGATCGATGTGTCTCGAAGTTGTGTCATAATTAAACTTGCTAAACAAACAAATGAATACGTATATGTGTCAAAGCTCTTTTAAGAGGTGGTCCTTAATGCAGCAAAGGGGTAGCAATTAGGAGGTTTAAGAGTAATTAGTGTGTACTATTGATTAATATCAGTAATCAATAAACTCAGTCAAGAGCAATTTGCAGAAGATCCACTTGAAAAAGGGCCTTACTGCACATGCCATCATCATTAGAATAAAAAGACATTTGATGAATCTAAAAGGTCTGCTTTAGTATGTTATTGCTTAGCTGTATGTATGATATCACAAGCTCTTATCACACATGGTTTATTTTTTTTTCACCTTTAAGTTAAATAGTGGAATTATGAAGAGATAAGATGATTTTACAATAAATGCTGTCACGATACAATATAGACTAAGTTTAAACAAGCATTTGTCATCATGCTAATGCATCACAGTGATTTATCGTCTTAATATTTGTGCCTGTACTATTTTGTGTTTTGAAAGCAGGCATTTGGTCATCAATACTTTCTCTATCCAGCCTTATCATTGTTTTCCTATAAAGAATCACAAATGAGACCTTCACTATCCTTACTGTTTCTCCTAAACAGCTATACAAATATGGAAACACAACCAAGACTTTTGTGTACATTTTAGATGTCTCCTGTGGAGTTTCAGTGTGCTTAGAATTCATAAAGTCTGAAATCTTTCATCAGCATTTCATCAGTTATCAGAGCTTAACTTTGCATTGTTGTTGTTATTGTTCAATTGCACTTTTTTTCCATCGAATTTTGGGAAACACATGTTAGAGTTGATTCCTCAATCAAACATAAATGAGAAGTCCTAACATATCCTGAACAATAAAAGAGTAAACAATATAATTGTGCTTGTGTTTTGATAAACAGTACATTAGAATAAAAAACATGATGGGACTCATTAATAGATCTCACATTTAAAGGTCAGAATAAAATAAAACATATGCAATCTGGTCGATATTAACATGGGGTGATGAAGGGAACAATGCAAATGAATGAAGTCATTAACTGGGTTACTATTAAAATTAGCACCAGTAGCATTAACAGTAGCTCCAGTATCTTTTCTTTTATGTCCTAGTGACACAAAGCAAAAAAAAAGAGAGTGAGACAGACAGAAAGGACGAATAACAAAAAACGGAGAAAGAAATGCACAGATGCTTTTCTTCTCTTTAAAATGCTGCATTAGGTCTTTTCCACCAGTCAGTTTTGATAGTTCAAAGCCGGCAGTTCAATAAATAGCTGGAACTGGCACATCTCTGTTCTTGCAAAAAGAAATCAATGTTAATCCTATTACCGGCAGTTATCACCTAGCCCAGAAACGGTGGCAAGTATGAAAAAAACTGAGATGTCAAAGAGGAAGGGGGGAGCAAGTCACCCTCTTTCACTTTCAAACACAGTTTTGATAATTTACTTCTGTAAAAGAGGGAGGAGGGTACAGAATGGGGGTGGGGGGGTCTGTAAAAGAGGGTCTGCACTGACTGATGTATTTACACGTAATGCCAAGATCAGACCTTGCTGCTGTAAGCAGAATGTTTGAGGCAATAAACGTTGCTTTTCTTTGCCCACATTCACAATTCTCACCTCATCTCTATACTAGCACAGACTGAAGCATAACCTTTCACCCCTCCTGTGTAATTCAGCAATGGATTCAGGAGGATTTCTAATGATATGGAGTTTAGAAGTAGATCATTTACATTACATGTTTTACATTTACAGTATTCTCAGGTAAATAAAAATTTAAAAGGGTGTTTGCAAAGAATTTGCTGGATGTTTTTTAGCTGTAATAGTGATGTTATCTGTAGGACTAACATTGAGTCTCATTCACTAATATTTGCGTAAATTATTCATATTATTACACACATTTGAACATCTCACAAAAATTAATTTACAACACATGCATATGCACATGCACATGAATTTGTTCTTAAAAGGGTAGTTCACCCAAAAATAACAATTCTGTCATCATTTACTTACCTTTGAGTTGTAACAAACCTGTATAAATATTTTTTTTCTGGTAATACAGAAAAATATATTTGAAATAATGCTAATAACCACACAGGTATTGGACCCAATTGACTACCATAGTAGAAATACATTTTATATTTTTCTGTTCGGTTGAACACAAAAGAAGATATTCTTAGCATCATTTCACAAAGGTGTTGTATATGGTTCTATATAAAACTAAAAGTGCCCATATGATTTTTAGTGTTTAGAGTAATTCATGACAGAATTTAATTTTTTTGGTGAACAATCCCTTTAACCTCATCCAAGTGAATTTAAAACACGCCCAGACCATCTCCATATTAGGGCTTTCCCCAAAACCTGTCCTGTACCGCAAGTCACCACTTAAGTTGAACGCAATCCCATTTGATGCTTTCTCTGTTTCAGCTGGGCAGGCAGAAAAACAGAGAGTTGATCCGAGTGCAGTCAAAATGTATTTTTATTAATGTAAAACAAAACAATGATGAAACCAGGTGATCCAAAGGAACGGAAAGGGAAGAGAAAACAACATCAAACAACGACTGACAACCAGACAACTGTAACACTAGGGCTTAAACACAGAGAACTTAACAAGATGACAAGGCACAACTGGGGAAGACTAGTCAGACGGCCAGGGAGGCGCAGGACGGTTAAGATGACCAGTGACGGACATCTTGAATGAGATAGGGAACTCAGATGCGGCCATCTTGGACATGGTAGGGGGACTCAGATGCAGCTATCTCGGATGTGTGAGGGAGCTTAGAAGCGGCCATCTTGGACAAGGCAGGGAGCTCAGAAATTCTTTGTAATATTCAGGTAATCTTGTCAGTGGCCTCTGTTGCAGAAGAGAATTGCACAGTCCAGACACACAAAAAGGCTGCATTCACAACCAGTAGAGCTGACTCCAGGGACAAGACCTCTGGGCTGGCGGACATCTTGCGAGCGGGTTCTGGGCTGACGCCCATCTTGCGAGTGGGCTCGAGTGAGGCGGCCTTGATGACCGGGTTTGTCAACATTAATGCGGAGAATGCAGCCTGCCATGCTTGGCCTGGCTCCTTGGTCAATGGAGCCTGAGACAAACTGCCACCCCCCAAAAATTATTCAGGATAGGCTTCCTCCTCAGCCTCATCCACCGTGAAGGAAGACCCCACCTATGACAGAGAATAATCCAAATAAAACGACCCTTGAAGTCCATCACGGAGGAGTATGGCCTGGAGTTGAGTCCATAAATTAAGAAGTATATGAGTGCATAATCAGGCATATTGGTAAGATGGGCAATGTCCAAAAATTCCTTGTGTTGTCCTCGAGAGAGCTGGGAACCTTGCTTGAGGCGATAGAGACTAATTGATGGATCCATTGTTTGCAAAGTATTCTTTAACCTGATGACTGAGCCACGTACGGTTAAATCCAAACGCAGTTTATTAAGAATATTCCACAAACAGGCATACAGTATCTCACAGAAGTGAGTACACCTCTCACATTTTTATAAATATTTTATTATGTATTTCCATGCAACATCACTGAAGAAATTAAACTTTCCTAGAATGTAAAGTTTTGAGTGTACAGCTTGTATAATAGTGTAAATTGGATGTTCCCTCAAAATAACTCAACACACAGCCATTAATGTCTAAACTGCAGGCTACAGAAGTGAGTACATCCCCCAAAAAAGCTGAGGGTAAAGGTGATGGACTGGCCAAGCGTGTCTCCAAACCTAAACCCTATTGAGCATACGTGAGGCATCCTCAACCGGAAGGTGTAGGAGCGCATGGTGTCGTACACACCAGCTCTGTGATGTCGTCATGGAGGAGTGGAAGAGGAATCCAGTGGCAACCTGTGAAGCTCTGGTGAACTCCATGCCCAAGAGGGTTAAGGCAGTGCTGGAAAATAATGTTGGCCACTCAAAATATTGACACTTTGGGCCCAATTTGGAGATTTTCTTCTTTGGAGAATAAACTTCTCAGAGTTACAGCCCTATTTCTTCAAAAAAAAAAAAAAATGCAAAAAAAGAGTGAGTAAGATAAAGAAAGGAAAAGTTTTTTACGAAAAATATTTTATTATGTTAGCTGTATTGTTTTGATACAAATGAATTGGAATGCACAATAAAAAACTTGATTTTAAAAATCTGAATCTGAATTGTCTGATTTTAGAAATATACTCTTTGAAAGCAACCTAAATTTGCTTTTGAGGAAATTATTTAAAAATATATGTCTCGTTTGACTTTTATTTGCTTTATTGTATTTATTGTCTTTAAATTTCTTGTTGGACCCCTCAATTGAAAATACCTTACACCAAGTTTTCACCTTGATTTGACTTGACTGACTGTATATATATATATATATATATTCTGTGTCATGAAAACGTGGGTGACTCCTTTCCAATTTATGCCTGTTTGATATTCCTGCAATAAATTAGATGGCAACAGAGGTGCTTTTAAATGTAAAATAGCAGTGACATACTAAATAATGAGCCATGGTAGTATTACTGAGTACCAGCTAGGGGACCCTGGGGTATACACACGCCTCGAAGCAGCCTTTTCTCTTCCAAAGGGGGGGCAAAAATACGGAGGTAGGGCACTGAATATGGAAATGGAATTAATAGACCCATGCCCAAAGGTAGATTATAGTGCGTCAACCCCAGTGTCCCAAATACTCAGTGTTTAGGTCCACCAAAAACATATAGGTAGATAATTATTTAGTGGGGAAATTGTTCTTATTTTAATGGTCCCTGGGGACTGGTCATGTCCATTTTGTGAGTATTATTCTTCCACTTTGATTCTTTTTATTTTTTACCAGATAAACAGCCTATCAAGATGAGTGGCAGCGGAGTAAAAATGGCAAGCCTTATTTTGAGGGACCAGCACCAGACAGCGGTGTTGGTGAAGCTGCTTGAATTTGTTACCCATCAGCACTTTTGATTTGTTATTTTCAATGGCTGATTTATGGCTGTTTCTGGATGTTTAGAGTGTCTGATTTTAGATGGTCATAACCTGGTTAACTGTCCCTCAACACTTTGACCCACAAGATCAGTTTGGTGGTTATAAGCAGCAGTTGTCCTTCAAGTGACATAATGCTGTTCTGTTTCAATCAAGTCTATAAACACTAAACAAGAATTTGATCTGTAGATTTGCCATTGGTGAGGAAGAAACTTTATGAGGTCAGATGACAGGTGTGATTTTAGGATTTGAATCATCACCTACGGATAACTCACAGCTGTGTAATAGTACAACACTGATTGTAAATTTATACTCACAGATTTTGACTGTCATGGTGACTTGCAGTTGGTTGAGCCATTGGAGATTTTTTCATGTTGTGTGTAGAGACATTACTTTCTCAGCTAAATCAGGAATATAGCTGAAAACAGGTATAGATGGAGAGAAGGATTAACAGATGAGACATGGCTGAAGGATTGTCTTTTTTCCTGTTAAAAAATGACGGATTGCCTTGTTCCCTCCTTTTCACCATTTTCCCCTTGACTTTCATGCTGGCCGCTGACTGCTGTACTATAGTGAAATGTTTTATGTACGTTGAGCAGGATTAAATGTTTAATGGCGTCTGTTGGTGTCTGATGTCTGGTGGTGTCTGGTGTTTGTACCAGGTCATAAAAAGTGCTGCAATAACATGAGAAAAGGTTATTGAAAATGCATATGTTACACTGGACCACAAAACCAGTCATAAGTAGCAAGGGTACATTTGTGGCAATAGCCAACAAAAATTTTCTTTTGTGCCAAAATCATTAGGCTATTAAGTAAAGATTGTGTTCCATGAAGATTTTGTTAATTTTCTACTGTAAATATATCAAAACTTTATTCTTGTGAGTGGATGCAGCATAATTGCTAACAAAAACACCAAGGAACACGCCTACAAACATCAATCGCTGCAGGCTGCTCTTTGGGAATTACCCACTCAGGTTTGGTATCTTGGTAAGGCTTAGAATGTCCTATTTCTTTCCACAACATCATCACAATAGTAAACCAATAGAGAGCGTTAAAACATACATGTGTTTTTTTTAGCAACAACCTGCTACAGCGGTTACAGTGGTGATTAACAACTTTAAAGGTGATTTTCTAAGTATTTTGATAGTTGTATCTCAGCCAGATATTGTTCTAATAAACCATACTTCAATGGAAAGCTATTTTTTAATGGAAAACTTATTTATTCAGCTTCAGATTATGTATAAATATAAATTTCCCGAAATTGATCAATAAGATTGGTTTTGTTGTCCTAGGCCCGTGTTTATCAAGCTTCTCAAAGTGCCAGTTTAGTCTTAAGTGCTGAGAATTCATGAAATTTACTCCTACTTCCAAACTTAAATATAAAAGCAAGTTATCAAGTTTCTTAAAGCTAATATTCACTCTGTCTCTGCCAATTATTTAAGACATTTCGAGAGGTCTCTCAAGTCCTTAGGAGTTGCTTGTGATGGCGCTGAGGAGACAGAGTCATGTGGTGGACAATAGAGGTCAATGGAACCGAATCATTCCACAGTATACACGAGCCGTCTAGGCGTAATTGCGGGTGGCATTTTTTTAAATTACGAATTTGCTAAAAAACATTAATTAATTAAACCGCATCTACACATTATTTTCCATAATCAAATTTATACATTTACCAAACTTCTTTGCACGCAAGATAAAAGGCACCTGGTCTGTACAGTCTGCACGCATTTGAGTTATGCTCTATCGATCATCAGTTCTGTTGCGCGTTCTTATTATGCTGTATTGCTATGGATCATCTTGTTATGCTCTATTGCAATGAATTTACATTAGTTTTGCGCGTTCCCCTTGTTGTATTGTTCCCAATGGAATGTGTAATTTTACACTCAATAAAAGATTTATACCGACATTCACATTGTATTCAAAATAGTGACGCACGATATTTTTTGGCCATATCGGAATCGTCCGATAAATGGTAATTTTCAATGCTTTCGGTATCGGCCTATGATTAAATTTACGCCGATATATTATAGCTGATAAATAATGAATAATTCCTCTGGTTGAACCACTTCAGCTACGTGCTGCTCACAGTTAAAATCCAGTACTGTACAGTCTTTCTGTCATGATCATTCACTTACTGCTATTAGCAAAACATTGTTGATAGAATCAACATTGGTGAATCATTGTATGTAGATATTTATGAATGTGCCAATTATAGAAACAAAAGCATATTGTTTGAAACCGACTGCTTTCTTTCTTGGGACCAGCTAGACTAATGGCTATTGAGAATACCTTTCTGGGTTGCTCTGGAAGGACATATTTAATTTGTATATTTACTAAACATTATACCAGAAAAGTTTAAAAGAAGAATTAAAGAATCTTTAATTAGTGTAAAGTAGGCTTGGTACGTGATTTTCAGGAAAAAAAAAAATATTGAACAAAGGGCACAAAGTTTAATATATAGTAAAAAAATAAATATATAGGCACAAAGGTATGTGGACTCGGGATCTGCTCAAAAGTGTGAGGAATGGCGGTTGATTGTTGCTAACATTATGCACTCTGTTCGAGACTAAATAACCCTGGGAGTGCATCATAAACTGTCCCTTTTGCATGGTAATAGTGTGAGACTGAGGCACCCCCCTCGTAAACAACTCTGTCATTTTAAGTAAGCGTGGACCTGCTTACCCGGCACCTTTCGCTCGGCAAGCCGCACCTAATTTAGCAGCCTTTAAATCTTTTGCTGTCGTTGTCGTGAGAAACGCCTGGTTGCAAATGTCTTTTATTGAATGCTGACTCTGTGGTATTACAAGCTTGCAGATATGCCTGCTGTAATATGTCCCCCAGCTTTATCTTGTAATGGTAAAAGTGTATTAATTTTAGTGGACTTTCAAGAATGTGTGAGAAAAAGTGAAAAACGTGTTTGACACTGTTTGGGATTGGAGCTACTCGACACACTCTTCAAACACATTTTCATGCAGGGAGCTGGTGCGAGGCAGCTGAAGATCCTCATACATTTCCCAGATACCCTAGGTAAAGATTTTTCCAAATCTATCTTGAGAAAAGGTGTATCTCAGTAATAACCACTTTTGGTAGAAGTGCCCTAAAAGTGAAGCTTTGTTGAATGGCTCAGTCCTGTTGGTTGGGGTTGCGTAAGAGTGGATTACATATAGCCTAAGAATACTTGTATTAGGAGTTCCATATACAGGAATTCTTAACTTATTATTACCTCCCTCTTCTAGTATTAGAACCCAAACACATCAGATTTTTAAATCTGTCTTAAAAACACACAGGAAAGCAATTCCTATATATTTTTCAAGTTAATAGTAAACATTTTTCATATTTTTATATTTTTCATCTTTTTGACCATTTTTATTAGTCTATGGCTTTATAAATGCAAGTGTTGGATGAATTTTAGAATGTGTCAATTCATCCCTTTCTGTATTTAGCCTGCTTTGCTTTAGACATTCAGCATACAGGCAGTGCTTGATAGTACTTGGTCTCAAAGTGGCCCCTACACAAGTATTCAAACCTCACAAGCCACTTAAGGCTGCAAGAAGGTGTGTGGCGGCATACCTTTGGTGACAAGAAGTGTATTCTAAAAGATACAGAGGAATCCTGCAGGACCACTGCTTCTTGTCCCCTGGTGGTGGTCGGAACATTGGTGTATCAGTGTGGCATGTTCAGCACACCAACTGGTTTGAGAGGACAGAACCACAGGTGTTTTTATCAAGCCAAGGGCTTGGACCACCGGAGGCTCCTGTGATGGAAGAAAATCACTGCTTACAAACAGTCACAAAACCTCACTGCTCTCATCTCCCTCTCTCTCTCTCTCTCTCTCTCTCTCTCTCTCTCTGTGTCTCTCTCTCTCTGTCACTCTCCTTCTCTGACTTCCACTCTCCTGTCCCTATGTTTATCAGGTTTTGGGGGCACTGTATTTTGATGTCAATAAGCAATTTTTCTTGCCTGGTCTCCAGCCTGACCCCTTTAATCCATCAATATATTATTAGAGATAAAGTTTTGTGGACGCCTGCTGCAGTCACAAGATAAATGACATCTCTGAAGTCACGCATTAAAGACTAGATTAAGACCCTGTGACTGTGTCTTCTGCACTCATATGTGCGCCTCTGTCCAACCTATCACACTAAGTGACAAGAAAGAAAAATAATGAACTGAGGCAGAAAAAGCAAAGAGATATTCTCACACATAGAGCGTATGTCTGTCTTCAACTGGGATTAGGGTGCATTAGAGAAGTGCTGAAGAACAGGACACAGATGGAGGGAAAGAGACAGAAAGAAAGAGAAGAGAGGGGTCCATGTTCTGTTTGGCTCTTTTTCTATGCCAGTGCCATGAAGAAAGGGTTGGGAATAGTTTGCTTGTTCCTCTGTGAACCACTAAAATACATATTTTTAAAGCTTTTTAAAATGAAAATATATATATATTTTTTAAGTTCTTGGCTTGATCTTTTATTGTATCTCCAGAAGACATTTGTTTGAAACACATCCAACATATAGTGGGTAACAGTTTTGGCAGCAATCTAAACCATTTAATAAACATTACATTGGTTTCAAAAACACATTCAAAAGAAATGTGAATACCCAGTTGCTATATGATTTTCAGAGGAAACGACAAAGAGCTGCCTGGCATCATTGATATGCTATTCTTGCAACTTTAGTGTTCTGTAAACATACATATATTGAATATAATCTCAGAATTATTTTTGAATTGGACAGCTTTAATAGGCAAAAAATACAGTGTATATAATAGATAATTTAGTCAGTCAATACGAGGAAAATATAAATATGAGTCTATCCTTTTTTGTCATAATGCCAGCTATGGCTATATGTATTTGCCCAAAGATCCCTGACTCCACTCTTTTACACTTGTAACCTTGCAAACATCCTCTGCTTACATATCATATCAATAGCTAGGATCTTGAAAATAAAATGAGAGCATTATGGGTCGGAAACCAATCTTGGGGGAAGAATATTAGGAGAATCTATCTGGTCAAACTTGGTTTTAAGTGGGACTGAGGGCTCATTAGATTTGCTAGAGCTGTAAATTCATGTCAATTCGAGCTTTGCTGAAATGCCTATACTTCAGGTCACTTTAAATCCACATAAGGGGATTTTTTTGCCCGAGTCCAGGGCTCTAACACTCTGTTATCGGATTCTGTCTGTAATACTAGGACTGAGGTTCCACTTTTATGGCTGTGTACGCTAAAAATGGGCGCTATTTGAATTTTCCATTAAGACACAGTTGGCTGCATGTTTTCTCATGTGGAACCAGGCAACTGCAGCCGCCACTCAGTCTGTGGAGGAAGATATTGAGACAAACATGACTCTCTGCGCGTTAGCCAGGGTGTCATTGCAGTTTTGTGTTGGCGTCACTTTTGTGTCAACTTCTGTTCCACAGGCCGCCTCCACAAGATGTGCCTCTTAATCCCACAAGCCTCACTGTTAAGGGACCAAAAGCAAGATAAAAGTGAAAATCGAGATTGTCTGGGTTTAGAGGCCAACAAGCCTGTTTTTCAGGTTCTTTGAAAGACCAGTGTATATTTTCATACAAAGAGATATATAAAGAGCTTACTTAATGAAGCAATATGTTTTCTCCACGTTTTCTTCATGTTTCTACACGTACATACACCTCGGGTGCCTTGCATGTAATTCGGCATGTTGTGTCAGCCTCTGTAGTGCTTTCGAAAGGGAGGGAAGAGAAGTGGAGTGAGCTGTTATTTTGTCGCTACCACAGCGCAAGTTGTCGCTAGATTTTACAGACTGATACTTTAAAGGGTTCAAAAAAATTCTTAATATTTACTCACCCTCATTCTCATTTCTAACCTGGACTTTTAATTCTAAATAACATTCTTTATTTATTTAATATATAAACAAAAATCAAAAATAAATCAATGCTTATTTAATAACTCTGTTGCACCAAACGGTAAACCTTGTTTAAAAATAATCAGGTTTATATTTAAGAAATCTTTTCATCCAGGTTTTAATTGTACAGTAAATCTAGATTAACTTTAATTATATAGCTCCATTATTTTAAACTCTGATTTATCTCTCAGTTAGAGATTCACTTTAAAGGTGCCATATGGCGGTATATGTGTTTTTTTCTGTGTCTTTGGTGTGTTATAAATTTCCCATTCATGTATTAGACATGTAAAATGGCAAAAATGAAAGTGTTGGAACAAATGATGCATTCTGTCTAAAAGCGAATGCTCACCCAGACCTGCCTGAAACGCCTCGTGTAACCAACCCCCCACAAATCTACGTCAGTTCGTGCTGTGATTTGACTAAGACCACCCAAATGTATACACAAGTAAGTTCAGTATAATTGCTTTGGAACCTGATGTTCCAAAGATGGTAAGAGGTGTTACATTGACATCACACGCTTTCGGTATTCGGCCAATCAACACATACTGGTTAACTGGCCAATCATAGCACACCTCGCTTTGAGCTTTTTAAAATGTCTATGCGTTTCAGAGAGGATGGGCAAAGAGGAGATACTACCATGCAAGGTATGTGGAAATACAGCGTTATTGAACCTTAGATCGTGTACGCATTACAACTAAAAAAAGCGATAATATTCGTTTTAGCCGTGTCATATGACCCTTTTAATTCGATTCAATTCAATTCAAGTTTATTTATATAGCGCTTTTCAGAATGTGTATTTTTTCAAAGCAGCTTTACAGGGGCAAACAGGAAAAACAGAAAAGTTAAAACACAGCACAGTGCATGGTATTTATACAACGAGTAAGTTCATTCTAATAAATAACATCTAATTTCTAAATAAATAAATAAATGAATGAATGCAGTCTCCCGGTGAGCAGGCCAACACTGCCCTGCTGTGGCGAGGAACCCAAACTCCAATGATTGATTAATGGAGAAAAAAACCTCGGGAGAAACCAGGCGTAACCGGGAGGGCCAGATCCCCTCTGACGTGTCATAGCTGCACTCAGACTGCTGACGTGTGGTTTAGGTTTAGCATTTAATACCAAATATTGTAACTTCAGCATTAATAAGACAAATAGTCCGTCTTTGCTCTTGGTTGGGGATGTAGTGGTCTGAGCTGGGATGGTCCGATGGTCATATTTCTCTTGGAAGCTGGTGGAATTGCCTTAGATGGAGCTGGGATGGTCAGTCAGTCTGCAGCTGTATCTGGTGTAATCTCAAATTGGGGATGGGCATCTGTCGGTCGCCTGGACATGGTGGAACTTCTTCCTACCTCGGGATGGGCATCCCGAGGCAGAGGCGGAAAGAGAATAAAGAGAATAATTAGCGTAGCTGCTGTTCATTAACTATGCATTAAGTGAAAGCTTGGCTGAAAAGATGTGTCTTTAATCTAGATTTAAATTGGGAGAGTGTGTCTGACCCTCGAATAGTATCAGGAAGGCTATTCCAGAGTTTAGGTGCTACGTATGAGAAAGCTCGTCCACCTTTGGTGGATTTTGTTATTCTAGGTGTTGTCAAAAGTCCTAAATTTTGAGATCTCAGCAAGCGTGATGGGTTGTAACGTGATAAAAGCTCGGTTAAGTAAGTAGGTGCTAAACCGTTCAGGGCTTTGTAAGTAATTAAAATAATTTTAAAATCAATGCGATACTTAATGGGTAGCCAGTGAAGCGATGATAAAACTGGGGTTATGTGATCGTATTTTCTTGACCTAGTAAGAACTCTGGCAGCTGCATTCTGAACTAACTGTAGTTTGTTTATCGATGATACAGGACAACCACTAAGTAGAGCATTACAATAGTCAAGCCGTGAGGTCACAAATGCATGAATAAGCTTTTCTGCATCTGCAACACATAAACTATTTCGTAATTTGGCAACATTTCTAAGGTGGAAGAAGGCTGTTTTTGTGATATTTGAGATGTGATTTTTAAATGACAGGTTGCAGTCTAATATAACGCCTAGGTCTTTAACTGTATTTGTTGGAGTAACAGTGCAGCTTTCAATTTGCAGGCTGTAGTCGGAGATATTCTGTTTACTTGATTTTGGTGCAATAAGTAATATTTCTGTTTTGCTAGAGTTTAAAAGGAGGAAATTACTAGTCATCCAATGTTTTATGTCCTCGATGCACTCTGCCAGTTTGGATAGCTTAAAGGAATCATCTGGTCTTGATGAGATATATAGCTGAGTATCATCTGCATAAAAGTGGAAGCTAATTCCATGTTTTCTAATAATGTTGCCGAGGGGCAGCATGTATATGGAGAAAAGCAAGGGTCCTAAAACCGATCCCTGAGGTAATCCATAATTGACTTGTGTAAGATTTGACGATTTCCCATTTAAATGGACGCATTGATATCGGTCTGTTAAGTAAGATCTGAACCATTGCAGTGCCTGTCCCTGAATACCCGATATAATGGTGTAAACGATCTAGTAGTATTTTATGGTCTACAGTATCGAAAGCAGCACTAAGGTCAAGCAGGACTAATAGTGAGATGTTACCTTTATCTGAAGCAATAAGAAGGTCATTTGTAATTCTAACGAGCGCAGTTTCAGTGCTGTGATGCGGTCTAAAGCCAGACTGAAACTTTTCGTGCATGTCATTATTTTGTAGGAATGTACACAGTTGAGTTGACACTACTTTTTCTAGTATTTTAGACAAGTACGGGAGATTTGAAATCGGTCTATAGCTTCCAAGTTCATTTGGGTCTAAGTTTGGTTTTTTGATAAGAGGCTTAATTACAGCCAGCTTAAAGGGTCCTGGGACATGTCCTAGATTAATAGACGAGTTGATTATGTTACAAATGGGCTCAATTACAGCAGGTAGTAACTCTTTTAATAAAGTAGTCGGAATGGGGTCTAATAAGCATGTCGTCGGTTTGGATGTTGCAATAATTTTAATTAAATCTTCCTGATTTATAGGAGAAAAACACTCTAGCTTTTCTTTTTGGCTGACGGTTGAAACTAATTCTTCCGACAAACTTGGAGGTTTGGTTTTAGCTATGTTGTCTTGTATTATTTCGATTTTCTCAGTAAAAAATTTCATGAATTCATTGCTACCAAGGTGCGGCGGAATACCCACGTCAGGTGGAGTCTGTTTGTTTGTTAATTTAGCAATTGTACTAAATAAAAACCTTGGATTGTTTTTGTTATTTTCTATGAGGTTACGGAAGTGCTCGGATTTTGCTGCTTTTGGTGCCTTTTTGTAACAGCTTGCACTCTCTTTCCATGCAATTTTAAAGACCTCTAATTGGGTTTGTTTCCATTTTCGCTCCAGTTTACGCGTTTCTCTTTTTAGGGCTCAAGTGGTGTTATTATACCATGGTGCTATGTTCTATTCATTTATCCTTTTTGACTTCATAGGTGCGACCGCTTCTAATGTATTAGAGAAAATAGTGCCCATGTTGCTGGTCATGTCATCGAGAAATTTTATATTCGTTGGAAAGGTTATTAGAGAAGTCAGATCTGGCAAGTTCTTTACGAAACTATCTTTAGTAGTTGAGGTGATTGTTCTACCCTGTCGATAACGAGATATACAACTGATTTCTGCAGTGCGCAGTGTACATGTTATAAGATGGTGATCGGAAACATCGTCGCTTTGAGGTATAATATCGATATTGGTTAGATCGGCTCCGTTTAAAAGGTTTCTTCTTAAACAAAAAACTAAATATAAACTTGCAATCACTGTGATGGTTGTACACAGCTTTGGAAGCCATGTGCGCACCTGACTGAGTCAATACTCCACCGTACAGGACAGCCCAGTTTAAAATAATGTGCAGTCAGTGGTTCGTCTAGTGCTTTTCTTGCAATTGCCTCTTATGGGTTCTCTTTTCGATGGAGAGTAAAAATATCCTACACCAGAGAACTTAAAACAACAAACATGTGCGTTTTTAGATGATTAAGATCAGGCATACTCTCACTCGTTTCTGAGAAGGAGCAGACTCTGTAGGTCACTCTTTTCACACAGTACAGGCACTCATTTTACTCTGCTGTGCAAAGCATCGTCATGGTTGAAAAACACGTGAAAAACAGTGTGAATTACATAGCTCAGATAATTATTTAGAGAAAACTCATACTTTGAAAAAACAACTGAATAACAAAAATCAATTAAAGATTTGTATTTTCTTCATTATTAATATTTTTTCAATCTCCTCTTTCACGGGGCCCCCTAGACCGCACCAGTTGCACTACCCAAAGGACGGCGCTGTGAGGGGCTTATATCGAAATGAAATCCAGAATGTATTTCTGGATTTGAGGTGGGAAAAATCATGAATCCAAGATGTTTGTCTGGAACACATCACTTGGATATATTGACTGAGAGGGATCTTGTCCATTCAGCAGTAAATATTACATTGTAACAAAATACCTAACATCACCTACCGACAAAATACATTTTCCAGTTTGTCTGGTTTGTTGTTGTGTTCTCAGAATTATTTTGTTTCTGGAATTGTTGTTGTTTTTTATGGTTGGTTTTAAGATTTGTAATTTATTAGGTTTTTTTAAGATTTTTCGTTAGTTTGTTAATGGCTGTTTTGCACTTCCTGCTCACTGTTCGTGTACCAAAAGTCCACCCAGATGCCAAAACTCTGCTGTTTTTAGTGAGACGCTCAGAAAACCGTTTGACAAAGCAATACTAAATTAGCATTTATACTATCACTTTCAAGGGTGTTGGTCCTACTACACCAACAAGGTGTTTTATGGTAATCTTCTATTGTTTTTAAATAATCCCCTTTCTCCGCCACAAATAGTTAGGCATATCAGTTCAGTTTTAATTGTGGCGAATCGCCTTGTTTAATATATTTTTAAAGCATTCTCAAATTGCAAACCATTACAACATAATTTTCCCGTGGTAAATACAAATATGTCTTCCCAATGGTATTGCTCTTGTCTTGTCTTTAGGTCACCCTGCTCTGGTGAGAATCAAACAACACTGACAAAAAAACTACTATCTTCTGTAGGCCTCGGATGCTTAAAACAACACTGGATTTTTAATGTGCTCCTAATGTGCTCATAAAACATTTAAAGAGTGCATTTGTGTGTCACTTTATATTTTATTAAAAGATTATTCATTCCATAATCAATGTATATTATTTGTTTTTTGACAATTATAAAACATTATTGAAAAATATAATAATTCAAACAAAGTGCATCAATGACATTGTGAGAGTGTACTTGTGCATAATAGTGGATAATTGTGACATTAGTGTCATTATAATTCTTAATACAAAGATGGAACATCCTCCTATATATATTTCTGTGTTAGGTTCAAATGTGACTTGTAGCAAAAGATTTGTGTTTATTTTCTTCTATGAGTGGTTAATGTCATACCATGACTATTAATAGCTTTCATATTATGCTTATATTTTAACACACCTGTCCATCCTTCACAGTGACCTTTTTCATTGACCTTTTAAATTACTCTGTAAAAATTTCCTGACTGTACTTTATATCCATTTACTCTCTGTGAGCTCTTTTGCATTTAAAAAGATCCTCCATAAATGACCACTCTTAATCAAATGAATGTTTTGTGCATTTTCAGCTCTTTTCGCTTTTTATAAATGAAAGTGATGGCATTTTAATAGGTGGGTGTGTGCAGACACGACGAGACAATCACGTCTCATTGAGTGCAGAGGGACAAGCTTGAGACACTGTGAGTTATTACTGCACCCCACCTTCCACAAAAACAATCCCTTAAATTCACGGGTTGGTGCAGCTTTGAGCCAATACACTATAACTGTTTCTCTCACACATACTTGCTGTTGCCACATGATGGATATGCAGTGATCACTTAAAACCACAGTGATGATAAACTAATGAATCAAGATCTGCATTAATCAACGAGTGGACATTACAGGAGATGAATGAAAAAGCAAAAAGTTCCCTCCATAATGATGAAGTGCTAACTGTTTAATAGGGGACAAGGCAAGTGAAGGAAATTACGCACAAGGGATTCATGCATCATTTTTGAAGATATTAATATTTTTACTCGTTCACTCTTCCGACCTCCCCCATCTCTTCGCCGTACACTGTGAAGCTATAAGGAGTAGTTTGAATTCATTACAAGCCAAAACGGCCTTATTAAACATAACAGACTCAGAGTTCACAGACAGGCAGACACCATTCTCAACCTTCTTAGACCCTTGTAAAATAGACTGGACAAGAGCTAATTGAAAAAATGACCCATTATTAAGCAAATATATTAAATGCACTGGTAAAATAGACTGGACAGGAGCTAATTGAAAAAATGACCACTTTTAAGCAAATATATTAAATGCACATTAGATGAAGTAGAACCACATGTACCTGTATACACAAGTACAAATGCATAGCACTATATTTGTCTTTGTGAATGGGGGGGATTTAATGTGTGCTGTTTATTTATTAATGAATCTTTTTGGGTTGATTAAGAATCTTTATAATAAATGGATACAAGTTTTGATTAGCATTCTCATTTGGCCTCTCAATGGAAGTTGCACATGAAATGTGATTTCGCCAATATCCAAAGGGGCAACAGAATGACAGTTTGTTCTTGAAGAATATGACTTGCATTTCATAAAATGCTTTACAGTTAACATTTGCAGTAAATTAAATTTGACAAAATGTACATGTTTACCTTTTACATGTAATGTCTCGTAGTAATGTCTGTATGTATAATGTACTGTATATATAGGAGGATAACGTAAGCATACGAAAGGCGAAGGGAGCAACGTCAGTCATGGGCTAAATAGAACATTCAAATTTTAGATCCAGATTTTTTGGAAAGCATAAACGCACAACATGAGCGCTGTTTGCTATGATGTATGTTTTTGTCTCCAGACGAATGATTTGAGACGTTTTAGACTAATCTAACTGCAGAGGAAACATAATTTTGCTAAACCATTGCCATGGCAGTACTACACGTGTGTTGAAAAGCCGGACGGAAGGGAGGTGGGAGCGCTGTATCTCATTATCATTTAAAGAGACATGCACTAAAACGGGTTGCTCTGAGCAGAGCTGTTTTTGACGAGGCAAGAAGGGTTTTCTTTACACAGCTATTGAGTGTTTTTAAGCAAAATATGTTCAAAAGATTTGAAGAAGACCCTAATTAATCATCCCAACATGTTGAAAGTGGTTGTATGAGGAGTCCTTTAATGGCACTGTTATGCGGATGATACACGACTCTACCTGTCTTTTCAGCCTGACGATCCGACTGTTTCTGCACTCATCTCAGCTTGCCTAGCCGACATCTCGCTCTGGATGAATGGTCATCACCTGCAGCTGAACCTTACAAAAACAGAACTGCTTGTAATCCCGGCCGACACAAAGACTCATCAAAACCTCTCCTTTCAACTGGGCTCATCAACCATCACATCTTCCAGAAAGGCAAGAAACCTGGGAGCGGTGATCGATGATCAGCTTAACTTCACAGATCAAGTTGCCAGCACCGCCCGGTCCTGTAGATTCATCCTCTACAAAATTAGGAAAATTAGACCCTTCCTATCAGAGCATGCTACGCAAGTCCTAGTACAGCCTCTTGTCCTGTACAGACTGGACTACTGATATGTGCCACTGAGTGGACTTCCAGCTTGCACAGCCAAACCTCCACAGATTATCCAGAATGCCGCGGCAAGAGTTATCTTTAATGAACCGAAGAGAGCACACGTCACTCCTCTATTCATTAAGCTACATTGGCTCCATATAGTCGCTGGAAAAATTCAAGACTCTGCTCCTGGCCTACAAGTCCACCACTGGTTTGGCTCCCCCTTATCTTCACTCGCTAATGCAGACATATGTACCTGCCAGATCTCTACGCTCTGCAAATGAACGACGTCTTGTGGTGCCATCCCAAAAAGGTAAAAAATCTCTCTCACGTACCTTCTCCGGATCCATTCCACCTATGTGTAATGATCTGCCCGCTGCCACAAGATCTGCAGATTCTGTAGCCATCTTTAAGAATCATCTGAAAACACATCTCTTCCGTAAACACCTTACTGATCAGTTCTGATATCTATTCTACTCTAAAACAAAATCTAACTTAGCTCTGCATACTGTGTAAGGTTGTATGAGACCAGTCTTCTTTTTGATTGCACTTATGCTTTTTGTTATCCGGAAATGGAAAGAGCATCAGTTCACCATAAACCGGCCACGATCAGGTGCTCCACGTAAGATCCCTGTCCGAGGAGTCCAAAGAATAATCAGGAGAATTCTACAAGAGCCAAGAACCACTCAGGCAGAACTTCAGGAAGACCTTGCATCAGCAGGTACTGTTGTTTCAAAGAAAACCATAAGCAATGCACTGAACTGCCATGTCATCCATGCACGCTCACCACGCAAGACTCCATTGCTGAACAAAAAGCATTTTGAGGCTCGATTAAAGTTTGCGAAAGAGCATTTGCAGAAGCCCGTGGATTATTCAGAGACTATAGTATGGTCAGATGACAGCAAAATTGAACTTTTTGGCAGTCATTCTACACACTATGTTTGGAGAAGAAATGGCACTGCCCACCAGCCCAAGAACATCATACCAACAGTTAAGTTTGGGGGTGGAAGCATCATGGTTTGGGGCTGCTTTTCAGCAAGGGGTACTGGCAGGCTTCATATTATTGAAGACAGGATGAATGGAGAAATGTACCGGGACATTCTGAATAAAAATCTGCTGCCATCTACCAGAAAGCTGAAAATGAAAAGAGGGTGGACATTGTAGCAAGACAATGATCCCAAACACAAGGCCAAGGACACAATGAAGTAGTTTCAAAGAAAGAAAATCAAGCTGCTTGAATGGCCCAGTCCATCACCTGACCTAAATCCCATAGAACATCTATGGAGAGAAGTGAAGATCAAAGTTCATAAAAGAGGCCCAAGGAACCTTCAAGATTTAAAGACCATGTGTGTGGAAGAATGTTTCAGAATCACTCCTGGGCAATGCAGACGACTGGTCTCTCCATACAAGAGGTGTCTAGAAGCTGTAATCGCCAACAAAGGCTTTTCTACATACTACGTACGTAGAAAACAGCTGGAAACTTTAGCTGTGCTTTTCTGTTTACTACGTTCGTAATTTCCCGGGTGTTTGCTTTAATGCAACGTAAGTTAATGCTTTGTGACTGCAGTATTATGCAAGTGTGTGATGTGTTAGCCCTTTTTTATAATTTGCAGCCATAATATGCATCGACTTTCGAAGGCTAATAATTAAATAAAGCGTTTGTGGGCCATGTATAGTCCTGTCATGAAAATACAACGTTTATGCCAATGTTATTTATATATTTATGTGTTTGTATTATCAGATATTCTGATCTGAAGTGTTTAGATGTTACCAACAACATGCCCACATGTGTGGTACATGCCTGGACAGCACACTCTGTCAAAACATATGCTAGTTATAAGGAAGTTATACTGCAAACGGAATTCTCGGAAAAGGATTTCTTGTACAAATTAAAGCTTTTACATGCATCCTTCAACAATTAAAGCTCATATAACACCAAATACCAGACAACCCAAAACAACGCAATGAAAATGTATGCACAAAACATCATCAAAGCCCTAAAGAAAAAGCACAACAAGAACAACATTCAATGATCAAACAATTGGCTCTTTTACAACCATAGTTTTAAATTTAGCTTAAATTGTGCAAAAGTAAAACTCTGCCTTGTATTATTTGGTAGGCGGTTCCAGCTAGTAGCAGCTAGTAGCAGCTAGTAGCAGCTCTCACAGAAAAAGCCAAACAACCAAAGTTATTTGCTCTAAAATTCACAGTCTCCTCTAGATGGAGCTTCTGTTTTTCTTAGTTACATCACGTTGTAAGATAAATTCATGCAAATAAGAGGGAGTGAGATTATAAAAATGTGTATACATTAAACAACAGTTGTGAAACAGAATAAAATTGTCTAGGGTAAAAAATATATACATTTTTATTATACAACAATGATGATATCTATTTGGTTTCTTACCAAACTTTTAAAGCCGTTTATACAGACTATGCAACGGCTATACAACAGACTATGCAGTACTGTTTACGAAACCCAAACTGCATAGGACACAATAACTTACTTTCGGCTTATAAAAAAATCACTATTTGCCTTGTTACCACTTTTTCAACAACTTCAGGATTTACTAAATGAACAGAATTAAAATTTCTATCTCAAATTTGCAAGGTCTCTGAACAGAGTCCACAAAGCAGTTGTTACATACATCTGCGATTTCTTCAGGCTCATGTATCGCCGTTCCTTCATATTATCATGGTAGATGATTTGTGCTTACTTTACAATCTTTCTTTGTCAGTTGCTTAATAGCTTGCCATACGTTTTTGCTGTTACCTTTTGCTTCCTTTAAAATATCAGTGAAAAGAATTGCCTTAGCCTCACATAAGGTCTTAACTACCTTGTTTCTTAGACTGCTAAAAGAAGTTGATCCTGTCGTAATCACATTGGAAACTTTTTTTAATGTAATGTCCCACTTTTTCATAAGCATCCAGACCTGTTCATCCATGGTAAATCATGTTTTCTATGTTTATTTATAGTTTTGTGTAGATATTCTTTATGCTGTTTATCTCTTTTACAAAAATATTATGAACAGACTCCAAAAAGGTAAAAGCGGAACACAATCAATTTTAGAAAGCTCTACTTCAAATGCATTTTTATCCTTTTTCAGTATTCTATAAGAACAGTTCTGCTTATTAGCATGGTAAACAAATCTTTTCTTATTTAAATTTCGAGAGATCAGAGTCAAGATATGATCTTATATTACAGTTAACAGGAATTCTTCATCTAGAGAGATAAAAAGGGGTATCACATGAGCCCTTTTGGGCTCTTGGAAGACAAGATGTGCTGCTCTAAAAAGACATCAATTACATCTTACCGGACACCGTGTGGTGGGTTTCAATATTACCAGAAGACACCTTAACTGGGAACGTGCCACACAACATGATTGGACAATGCTTTCCTGGACCAGCAGCAACAATATTTAGACATTTCCCAGCATACTGTAAATCTCTGGCATGTGCAAGCAGCACACACTACCCCAATTCAAGATATATGAGATTCTTCCATAATTCACACACAAACATGCCGGATTCACAAACCGCTCTTAAGAGAAAATTTGGACCTTTCTTTAGATAAATTATATACATTTCTTAAGAATATTATTAGGTGCAATTCTCAAATATTTTCATCTTTTTTTTTTAAATAAAAGGGCAGAAATTATCATTGATTAAACTATAATAGTAATGTATCCACTTGTTAAACTTTTTTTGTGTAACAAGCACCTTTCGACTCGCGTTCTTATGATAAAGGGGGAAATGTGCATACTTATTTAGCCTATATTATGACATCATAGTATTTGTGTGTATCTAAACATTTTGTAATGTATGTACAATCACTGTGGATTATCTAATAATGAAGGCTAAATATTGGTAATGTAAGGCAGTTAGACCTGATCAACATTATATCAAAATAAAATTCAAAATTTTCAAGGAAACCCAAATAAATGTAAAAAAAACTTGTGCATTTACGATTTAAGACAACCGCAAGGGTATTTCAACTCATATATTATGTTAACATCAATAAAGCCGTTGTCATTGACATATTTTCAGTTTCTGTCAGACTTATGATGCGACATCATCAAACCACTCACCATAAAAAGTGGAGTCACCTGTCGTACGGTGCTGCTACTTCCTGCTGCTCACTGCACAGAGTGACGCCGAGAGAGGGGATCTCTGTGCTGGGAAAGAGAGACCTTTCGCTCGCGGGGGCAGCACTGACAACTTTTCCCACTGAATAAAAGCTAAGGTTTATCCAAGAAATCGCTAGATTTGTCACTATAAGCTTATTCTGAACAAAAGCTGCTGGAGGGCTTCACCTTATTAGAAAACAGAGAACATTCTACCATTCATCAGTCAGCTGTAATTTATATTCTCTGCAATTGAGCTTTCAACCATACTATACTTTAGCAATTTAGTACCATATTAGTTGTTGTTTTTGTTTTCTTGTAGATCTTTTGTTAATACATTATAGTTAATTGAATCTGTGTTTTCCTTGTGTTAATAATACAGTAAGAGGCTCTACAAGTTTGCTAAATCTCACATAATTTTACTCATTGTATGATTAAGGTGAAATATCCTAGCTAGTGCCCTGATTTAGATGGAGGATGGGGTCATCTGACACACACACACACACACACTGGACTTTTCTCTTTTATAAAAGTCAGCAAGCCCACAGGAAGTAGAAGAGTCACAATTAAATGGTAGGTAAAGAAGGAATTTATAGAAGGATACTCTGACCTCTCTAGAAGCAGTCTAATCGCTTTCTCATCCTATCAGCATTTCAATAAACAGTTTTTCCTCTACGTGCTCTTTTCTTGGGCTCACACTCCATCTCTGTTTACTTTTCTCTCCTTCGTGCTCTATCTCTCCATCCCTTTTGCGCTTATGTGTGAGAACATACAGTATGTGGAGCCCTCTGTGAGAGGATGTGAGGAAAATTGAAAGGATATTATATTTTATTGTATCTGTCATTTTCTTTCTATCTACCATATGACTTCTTAATCCATCTGAATGCATAGAAGATAATGTTTTGGGCAAAATAACATAAGAGGGAAGATAGACTCCCAAGGACCAAAATCTTTATTGCTTGGAGGATAAACGGATTATGTCAGCCGTTTTCTACCGCTGACAGCTTTTCTTATTAACCGATTTTATTTTTAATCTGCCGAAGAAGAAATGCAGTTTTATGTCACAATAAAACGCTGGTCACATATAATGCTGCCCTCAAACAAACAGATTTCTCAAAGCCTTGCTGGAAAATCTGAAATAACTTTAAAGAGGGTTTTTGCTGGAAAGACAAGTAAAAAACTGCTTATAGATTTCATAATATTCATCATTCATATGTACATGTTTGATCTCAAATTTGGGCAACACTTAAAAATGCATGAATGTCATTGCTTCATATAAACCTAATTAGCATTTTTAAAGAACCTGTGCTGGATTCTTTTCTCAAAATTACTTAAGAATGAATAAAATAATTTGGTAAACACCTTTCTTCAACAATTCAAAATTTCTGTTTGGTGTGTTTACCTTAGCACATACTGTTAAATATGTCATGTTTGATTATGAGTGTGTGTGTGCTCAGAAGATGCCAGGGATCATCACAAAATTAAACCTTTTAAATGAAATGGTGTGGGGTATATGCGCAGGGAGAGCTATCATTAACCCCAGGGCTTCCCCCTGCTCTCTGCTCTCATTTCATGCTCTCGATCTAAGGGTGTGAATTAGCCATCACCTCTGTCAAACCAACTCAGTAACCGGCTGGACAACATGAAAGAAATACACAGAGCCGCATAAAGAATCCTCTCAATGCCTCCTCCCCTTCTCCACCCCTCAGCTGCTCAGTTTCCCCTCTCAATCTTCTCTAATGTAGAGGCCAGACCTGGGTCATGTCCACGCTGTCAACACGGGTTTACCTTGGCCTGGGCCAGAAGCATTAGAGAACACTCTGGTTTACATTTATTTAGAGCCAAGGTGTCAGCAAACATTCATGGAGCGAATTGTCCTTCAGCTCTTAACAAGTGCGAAACGGAAAAAATGACTTTGTGACATCATTACCATGGATATCTACTGTACATAAATCTCTTGTTGGTTAATTTTAGCATTAAATTGGAAATTAAGTATTTGTTTTGATTGAAATGTTTTGTAGTATTACAGAGATTTGGGGGGATGGACAAATGCAAATTTTATTATGCTCACACTACCACCTACACCAATGGATACTAATCTGAAATAAATTAATAAAATTAAGATGAATTTTCAAATATAACACAATGTGGTTTATTTATATAAATTTGTACAATCTCATTTGTTCATTTTAGTATGGTTTGCTTTCATGCCAGTGAGGGCTACGTTTAGGGGTGTGGCTTCAGTATTGTTTTTTATATACTTATCATACATTTTGTAAAATTCATACGAAATAGCCACCTCATAAATTTGTCACAACATTAAAAAAGTAACAAGTGAGATATGGCTGGAACTTATGAACTACCTCCCCATGGCAAAAGCTGGAACCACTGTTGAATGCATATGCATCTTTGCACATAAAAAAATGTCAGTGGTAATGAACTTTATGTTCTACCAAGCCTAACAGAACTGAGGCTAAAGCTGGAAATTAAAAGAAATTCATATTCGTAATAAGGTACATTAATCACGATTTATGATATTTTAACCACTAATATAACATCACTGCAAAAAATATTTAAAATCATTATTCATACCTGATACTCTAATTAAAAACAGGGTGTGTACATACAATATTTGTTATTATTGATACACAGAGCATGTAGTGAAATGTCTTTGTAAGGATTACCAGGGAGTGTATAGCTCTTACTTTCTCTATCAGAGTCTGCCATCCCTCTGTGTATCATAAACCCACTTTCAGCTGTTTGCATCTAATTTGTGTTGTTAATTGCAGAAGTTTGATTAATACCAGCCCCAAGTGTTAAATGGCATTAGACACAGCCATATGTTTTCGTAACAATATGCAGATATCCATTCCCATTTTATTTTCTCGTTTGAGGCTGTCATTGCTCCTGTTTGCCTATGAAGTTGTTATGATTGCATCTGCCCTAACTTAACCAATGTCTCCTGAGTTTTACTCACTCTCTCTCTGTGACCTTTAATCTAACACTAACAGAATGCTCCCAACTATCATGGTTGTCAGTTTGGAAATTGTAATCTCCTCTGAAAAGTCTTTGCAAGTGGAGCTGGATTACTCAGAGATAATTAATCATATTCAGCCGCATGAAAACAAAATTTGTTTACATGTTTAGGATTACGCGCAATGAGGGAAAATAAGTAAATTCTGCAAAAAGCTCTGTAAGCAAGGTAAAGCGTTTAGCCTCACAGAATGATTTTCTGATCACACTAAAATGTTGAAGGAAAATAAAATTGTAAATGGCTCATTGAAGCTGCCTCAGGGTTTGAGACACACTTTATTTCCAAAACCTGGGCAGTGAACCAGGTGAGCTTTCTTTGACTAAAAATGAAAAAATATGAAGAAGCTTTTTTAAGCTTTTCAGATTCGTGCTGGACTCTTCTATGGGGCCCACTTTTAATTTAGAAAAATCCAGCTAGTTATGTTTTTTTCTCATTGAAAAGAACACATTTTTCTCAAAGAGAAGAAGGAAAATCAGTTCCTTTTTCAATTACCCCCATCTACTTCACCTCCCCAGATCTGCCTCTCTCAGAGAAAGAGAGAGAGAGGAGGAAAGCAGCTGGATGGGGCCTCCTTTTCACTGCCCCCTCCCTCTTTAAATCGTCCAGACCTCCACTTTTATGCATGAAACACAGAAGTAGATTGAAAGCATTCAGTGGCCATTCAGACATTGAAGAAAAGAGATCCTCTGAGCTTTATTAGATATGAAGATCTACAATAAAAATCAATTTCTGGCCTCTTTATGCAGTTTAAATGACAAAGCTTCCACCCATTCAGCAGCCATTGTGTGGTAGAAAGTAATTTTGCAGCACTGGGCGAGACAAGAGCCCTGTATACTTTCTGACCCGATTGCAGATTCTAATATGATACAGACCTACTGATATAATGGCAGGCACTTAATATCATCGGTGGAGAGCAAGAAAAAGTTATCTGATATCTTTCGGGGGTTAAACACTTTCATGGTCAGAATATTAAGCAGACGTAGACAGACAAGGTTTTCTCTGAGCATGGTACACCTGTATCCCAGACAACATCTTAAAATCTGTTTTAAACTCAGAAGTCATGATGGAATGTATGGGCTAATATTTGTGAATCGGTGGCATTATTTGAAATTGTGGTTTTCATTCAAATATGGTTTTAAAGGGTAACACCTTTGTTAAAGGGATAATTCAGGCAAGAAACAACATTTCCCTATGTTTTACTCACCCTCAAGACATCCCAACTGAAAATTACTTTCTTGATGAATAATGCAGTCTGAGTTATAATACCACGTATCCTTTTACTTCCAAGCGGTAAAATGGGAGTGAATGGGGGGCAATTTTTCATTGATAACAGAACGGTTTGATAGGGCTCCGTTTTCATAACAAAGTGCTTCTGAAGCAAATCGATGTTATCACTTTGCTGCGCATGAACCAGAGACTTGTTTTTCTGGCAAATGACTGTGACGAAAGCTCTTGCACAGAGGAGACGGTATTCTATTGGAACAAAACGAAAAAAGTGGCTTTCGTCACCAGGACCTACGACACGCCTACATCGTTTGCCTGAAGAACAAGCCTCTGGTTCACGCACAGCAGAGGGATAACGGAACCTAGACATTATCGTTAATAGCATTGTCAATATGGATTTTTCTCTTAAAAAAACACATCGATTTGCTTCAGAAGACCTTAGTTAAAGGGGTCATATGAAACGGCTAAAACGAATATTATCATTTGTTTTGATGTAATGCAATGTGTATACACAATTAAAAACGCTGTATTTCCCACATTCCATACATGTTTGTATCTCCTCTTTGCCAAAAAGTAATGTGTGGTACAATTGGCCAGTTAACCAGTATGTCGGTGCCAAAGATATTTTACTAACAAGTACGCCCACCTTACTTGGGTATACATTTGGGCGTTCTTAGTCAACTCATACCACAAACTGAGACGTTTCAGGCAGGTCTGGGTGAGCATTAGCTTTTAGATAGAATGCATCTTTTTATTCCGACACTTAACTTTTTTTCAATTTTACGTGTCTTATACATGCATGGGCAACTTATAACACGCCAAAGAAACAGAAAACACGTATTCGTGCCATAAGACCACTTTTAGACCAAGGAGCCGCATCGAGCCGTTCTTTAATCAATGGAAGCACTTTTTGGTGCTTAAAAAATTGCCACTCATTCGTTCCCATTCTACCGCTTGGAAGTGATATTGTAACTTCGACTGCAATATTCTTCAAGAAGAGAGGCATATTCAGTTAGAATCTCTTGAGGGTTTAGAAAACATGGGAAAATGTTATTTCTTGCCAGAAATATCCCTTTATCTCACCACTAATGCAATACGTATTGAGACTGACACAATTTGTTTGACACAACAGAAAAGGTCTCTCACTTCACAAGTCTCGAAATGGTTATCTGTTTTAAGAGCCCAGCTATGCTAACAGCATAATTTATATTCTAGGCCTACTTCATGTGCCACAAAAAAAGGTAATCTGAATTAAACAAGAAATTAAAAGCAGGGATTGGGCTCATGTTGGTTTTAGAAACAAACAGACTTGGGCCACAGACTAAAGATAAGATCGTAAAATATGTTGTGAACGCATATAAGAGCATACAATATCATACAAAAAATTGTAGCACTAAACATTTCCTCACTTTCCAAAAGGCAAGCTGAAACTCATTATTGAATATTCAAAGTAGGAGTTTTTGCAGGAAGTCATAAGTAAATTGTCACTCTATGGCAACAGATTCAACAAAACATTTGTCATGTTATTTTTCCACGCATCAAGATGGTGTTCTAATGAAAAGGGACTTTTACGGCATGTGTGTCTGTCTCAGCAGACATGCAGATAAATTTGTAGTGAGAATCACATGACCAAGGACAGAGAAATAAATATAATTTCCCGTCTACATAGACCCCCCCCCCAACGTCACCGCTACCTTAAAGCAATAGTTTTATTTTAAAGTCTCCACTGCAAGACAAGCTCTCATTTCAAAGGACACTTCCAAGGTCTCAGAGTCATTTGTTTTTGTCAAAAGAGAAGCAGAATGAAATTCCGAGTATCAACAATAAATCTTTGGTGGACATAAATAAGTGACAATTACTTTGCTCAGTGTCCAAACACAACACCTGCTGTTTGTTTGTTCATGCAGTGGAATGAAAAAATCCAAGACATCTAGATTGAAAGGGTTCGAGTGTGGTTTCTTTGTCTTGAAAATCTGGCACCCTCAAGATACATCTCCTCGGGGAAATGGATTCACTTCTGGGAACTTCTGGCCACTGAGCTGTGACCAGTGAGTGTTGATTAAAAGATAAATAAATCCAAGGTGTCCCAGTGGCTTGGGTTAAAGTGAAGAACTGTGGAATACTAGTTTGCCAAAGACGTCTTCCATTGCCTTGGAGAACACAGAACTGCATTCAGTGAAAACAAAGATGCTATTAACTAGCTTAGGCACTATCTGCTCTGCACACTACACCTCCCATGACATTACACACACACACCAGTCAGGCCTTCTTTCTTACACTCTCATTATTGTCTTCTTTTTCCAAGAAAAACACACCCTTAAAAGGATTATGTTGTTCTGTATAAGTTAAATAATGATCAGTACTTCTTCTCTTCTGATTAGCCATGCACTCTCTTTTTTCTCAGACGCAAACAGTATTATAAAAGTGCATTTTGGTAAATAAAAAGGCTCGCTGGATTTCCATACAGCAAATAATGATTTTCAACTAAAAAAGAGACTGCTCCTCTCAGGGTTGACTTAACTAACAGAGTTAGGCCTATTGTGTCTACTGCCAATTAGCCACACGAAGCATGAAATCCACTGATGAGATGCAAGAAAAATATGAATTTAAAGCAACTGACAATGGAGGTATTTTCATGATGAATAAAATACAGTAATTGTCGTGTTTGGCAGAAGTAATCATACCCAATTGTGAAAAAAAAAGCAAATCTTACCCTTAGTGCATTGGACAAAGCTAACAGTATTGCTCCAAGGCTCCATATTCTCTTCCTTTTAGTTTTGTGAACAAAAAAGTGGGTAGCACAGCAAATGCAATTTAAGGATTGCTAATGCATGATCGACACTTGCATAGTCTAAAGCATCTTGACACTCATCATTTACATAAACATTGTGCTGCATCCTAGTGTAAGGATGATTTTTTTTTATTATGCAAATTAATTATAAAATATTCATCTTTTGTCTCACATGACAAATGGAAAAGAACCAACAATGATCGTCAAAATGCAAACATAATTTATGAAACATGATAATGAATGAATCCAGAGGGAAATATATTTTTAAAAAAGGTTGTGACAGTGAAAACAGCAAACGATGTTCACTGATGGGGTGCAAGCAACAGAGGACACCAGTTAACCAACATGTTACATCATCATTATCAGTGTAGTGCTTTCACAAAGCGTATGTCTGGTAATAAATACTGAATTTATTATAATTAGTTTAAAAAATACCCAATGATAAAATTGATGTAGTACATTTTTCAAGAAAGATAGAGGTTATACTGCTTATACAAATTACAGGATAATGTAGAGACAGTCCGACCCTGATAGGGTGATGAATCGTAGTGCAAAAAAATAATTAACATAGAAAACAAATAAATGCTACAATATAATCACTTACTCAGTAGATACAGTTTAATAGTAGTATTCGGTACGCCCTTAGCTAGTAGCCACAAAAAATGAAGTGTGTCTGACTTTGGGATAAACATATATTGGTATTGACCAATAAATTGTCATTTTTTATGTAATCGGTATCGGCCCAATAACTTTGCTGTTTTGGATGTAGATATTTATAAATGTATATATGTACATTATAGGAACAAAAGCACGATCAGATTTCTGTTTGAATCCTTGCTGTCTTAAGAAATGTTCTGGCTTTTGAGAACACTTTTCTTGGTTGCACTGGAAGAACACCTTTAATTTGTTTAATAGATAAACATTATGTAACAGAAAAGATAAAGAGACTTTTACTAGTTTAAAGTAGGCTTGGAAAAAATAAATTAAAACACTAAATGTTTCTGTTTTCTGCAGTCAATGTTTTAAAATATAAGCGGTTGTCCACTTTTTGCCCTTTTGTTCCAGGTTCAGGAAAAAAGTTTTTGGTTTTTGGCTTTCAACAAAAGAATGATCAGTTATTGTTATCAGCCACACTGTACATATTGGTGCATCCCGTCTTACTTAATGTGGCCATGGATGAATTCATATGTCAGACGATATTGGTTTTAAATGTGATAACACATATAACATATATGTACTAAAGCATTGCAAAAAGCTTTGGTTTTAAACAAATCTTTTTAAATGCGTGATACAGAAGTTTGAATTTATTCAGTGCGGTCAATGTTTCATTGTATATGCAGTGCCAGTTCTCTTTGGTTACCCCTTTGCTCCCTCTCTCTTCTCTTTTTAAAAAAATAAATCAAAGGGGGTATTAGGCAACAGGGTTATCCTTGCCACTTTGCTGGAGGGTGCTGCAAATCTGCATGTTTTGAAGAAACAATGTTAGTTAAGCATTTTAATGGCCCTAGTCCTGTTGTAATTAGGCCTGGCCAAGAGGGAGCTCTGCTTGAGCCACTTGGGCCCTGAAATCAAGCCAGGGAACGTCTCGGGTTGGCTGTAACCCTGTTCCCTGAAAAAGCGGGAACGAGATGCTGCGTTTCAAACGCTATGGGAGAACAGTCTTTGTTCGACCGGTTGTGAAGCACGTGTGTTAAACACGTCAAACAATATTTTGGCTTTAAATAACCTTGGCAGGTGACGTGGTCATAAATACACGTGTGAACGCGTCATCAGGTTCCAACTTTGTCTGAAAGGACGTCTGGGCACGCCTACAGTGCGGCATTGAGGCGCAGCATCTCGTTCCTGCTTTTTCAGGGAACTGGGTTACAGCCAATTAACCCGAGATGTTCCTTATCAAAAGCTACACTCGATGCTGAGTTTCAAACGCTATGGGAACGAGAATACCAACGCCGCAGTACTGGAAGTGTCTGGAGCCCCAATGTTGTGTGACGTGTGTGCACAATCCGAGAGGAGGACTCAGCCACGACTCTGGGATGTAGACTCCATGACACAGGAGCCGGGAGTGGCATGGACATGCAGACTATAAAATCTAACAAATGTGTGCGGAGAGGACCAGCCCGCCGCATCACACACTTGCTGCAAGGGGACTCCTCTAGCTAAGGCCATAGAAGAAGAAACCCCCCTTGTGGAATTAGCTCTGACTCCTAGAGGTGAAGCTTGACCGCGCGCCTCATAGGCCAGAGCAATAGCATCCCTCACCCAATGTGACATTGGACCGCCCCTTTGTTGCGGCCCCCATAGCATATAAAAAGTTGCTCTGATTTAGGCCACTGGACACAGTAGGTGTAATCGTTCCTGCTCCGACGTCGTGAACGGCGGAGGGCAAAAGACCTCAAGAATGACCGGATGCACGGTAGAGAACGGAACTTTAGGAAGATAACTTGGGTGAGGATGCAGAATAGCTTTGACCATCCCAGGGGCAAAATTTAAACAGGACGGCGAGGTCGAGAGCGCCTGCAAATCTCTGATTCTCTTAAGAGAGGTGATTGCCATTAGAAAAACCATTTTAAAGGTCAGAAGCCTGACAGGCGCTGATTCCATAGGTTCGAAGGGGGCGCTAACTAGACCCTCGAGCACTGTCGCTAAGTTCCATGGAGGGACGGTCCTTCTAGAAGTGGCATCAGTCGCCTCGCTTCTCGAATAAAGAGGACAACTTAAGGGTGCTTTCCCAGAGTAACCCCTTCAATCAGGGCGTGGCAGGCCAAAATGGCGGCTACATAAACCCTGAGAGTACCAGGGCTTATCCCTGAGGTCAATTTCTCCCCCATCACCCCTCACAGGCCGGGGAGTACCCCCGCGACTGTGCAAGCTCCCTCCCCCTCCCTCGGGGGGGGTGGGGGGTATGCAGCGACGAGACGAGACAACGGAGACGGGAGCCCTCGGAGCGACCGGAAAGGGAGAGGGGAGAGAGAAAAAAAAATTATAGTCTGGTTCCCTGACATGCTGCCGCTCGTTCCTCAACCAGCCGGAGTACTCTTTTGCGGTGCCTTGCGGTGGTCCTGGGACTTCGGTGGACGGCTCGACCGTCCGCCCCCTGGCGGCCAGCGGTGGCTCCTCCTTTATCTGGGAGTCGGGGCTGGTTCCCCGTCCCCTGCTCCTCCCACTCGGGGGACGGACGCAGGCTCCAGCTTCTGGCAGGCGGTGGCCGCACTCGGCACTTCCCGCCTCCTGCTCCTCCCCCTCGGGGGACGGACGCAGGCTCCGGCCTCTGGCGGACGGCGGCAACTCCCCCACTCCCGCTTGGACGAAAGCCACCCCACCTCAACCCAGGGGCGCGGCAGCAAAGGTCGCCGATCCACCGAAGCTTTGACGCTGGCCGCACTGTGCACTTCCGTTTCCACAGAGCCACCGCATCGGGCAGCCACTGGCGGACGCCCTTCGTCCGCGCTGCCCGAACTCTCCGGCACTGCGAGGCCCCTCGGCGGCGAGGACTCTCCGACAGCAGGTCTCTCCTTCCTCCCGGGTTTCGGCACCAATGTAATACATCTCCATAAAATGGAAGGAAGGAGGCGGGAACCGGAAGACATTCAAAACATTTAATAAAGTAATATAACAGAAATAAAAACAGCCGGCGGCCCCTTACGGACGACCGCCGGCGAACAAAATATAAATACAAATCACAAGAACATAAATACAAACTTAATATAACTTCGGGCCCGGTCCTCTCTCTTCGACGGTCCGGTCGCTCGTTCCTTTTATATGCTCCCTATCTCCTACGAGATTCGAGCCCGGTGTGCGCACAGCTGGCGCTAATTCACAATTACTCACCGGACTCGAACCACGGTCTCGCCCCGCCTACTCTACTACAGGGACATTGTGCTGTCTCCGAGAGTGGGACCTAAAGTCAGAAACCGAGGTCTGAACCACATAGAAATGGTGCGAAGCCCCTGGCGCGTCACCCTTATATGCCTCTGGGGGATGGCCCTTGGATGAAACCCCCTGGCTCTGAGCCACAACTGAAACGGTCTCATATGCAGGAGGCCCAGATGTATCACTGTGGAAGCCGCCGCCATGAGACCTAGAACTCTCTGAAAGTAATGATTTGTCACTTTCTGGTCTAACCTGATGCTCCTCAGGGTGTTTTGTACGGACTCGACACGTGCCGGAGACAGTTGTGCCTGCATTTCGATCGAGTCCCATATGACCCCGAGATACGTTGTACTTTGCGTAGGGGAAAGAACGCTCTTTTTGATGTTGAGTCTCAACCCTAGAGCTTTGAGATGAGCTAGGACAACATCCCGATGTCGAGTGCTAGCACTCGCTCCGGTTGCACGGAAGAGGAGACCACGCCGTTGAAACGCGGAGGGCAATATGCAAATTGAATTCTGTAGCCTTTGGTTACAGTTCTTTCTACCCATGGAGAGATACCTGGCAGTAGTTTCCACGCTGCCAGATTCTCTTAAAGGGGTATCAATGTTGACACTTCGTCCTGTTGGAGGGATGCCAGACATTCGGTGCCCTGCAGTGTGGCACGAGATGACCGAATATTTAGCATTTTCGAGACCGCTAATCCCCGAAAGGCTGGTAGCTGTGGGGATTGCAAAGCGGCCCTGTGAGGGTACCGAAGAAGAGCCTCTAGTTTCTCTTGGAACTTTGGGCACCCCTCCCCGGGGCCCCCCCCCCCCCACAGTCCTGGGCACACATGTCTCAGGATTTCTTCTTTTTAAAAGAGATAAAGCGCCTCAGGTCTGGCCCTCCCGAGGTGGCCTGAGGGGCACGGTGGGCCGCTCCCCTGCCTCTGCGAGGGGGGGCGCGACTCGCCACATCTCCCTGAGGTCCTCAGGTAGACAGGACCCACCCGAGACTGTGTGCCTGGCCGGGACTGGGGAACTGATCCAGAGTGGGCGGCCGACACTCCAGACGCTTGAGCACGGCGGGGTAGATATTTAACGAAAGCCTCCTCATGTCGCCTTGCCTCCCGGAACCTGGTGACAACGGTATTAACCGCATCTCCAAACAGTCCGGAAGGCGAGATCGGGGCATCAAGGAGGAAGGCTCTGTCCCTGTCCTTGATGCCTGTGAGGTTCAACCACAGGTGTCTCTACGCAGTAACCAAAGCAGCCATGGAATGCTTCTGCTTGGTTGCACGGAGAGACAAATCTGTGGCGCAGCGTAGGTCAGAAAACGCTGCTTCGTCAATAACCCCGCCAGTGCTGACATCATCCAGTAGGTCAGCCTGGTACGCCTGCAGAACCACCATGGTGTGCAGGGCAGCACCAGCCTGACCCGCTGCCTGAAAAGCCTTTCCCACCAGCGCAGATGTAACTCTGCAAGGCTTGGTGGGAAGATAAGGCTTTTCAGGGATGACGATGTCCCAAGGGAGAGATAGCTAGCCAGCATCTCTTCCACCCTGGGCATCGCAGTGTATCCCCGTGTCTTTGCACCAACGATGGTCGAATAAATCGACGTTGATGGCACAAAAACACGGGAGGAGTGAGGTTTCTGCCATGAGAGAGATAGCTCACCGTGGAGATCCTCAAAGAAAGGGAGAGCCCGATTCTGGGGCTCCTCCCTCCGGCCACCCGACAGATATCTGTCGTCAAGCTTTGAATCCTTGGGGGCCTCTTGTTCCTGCGGCCAGTCGAGGTGGAGCCTGTCGACTGCCTTGGTTACTGCCCCGATTAGATCCTCAATCGCCTTAGAATCGCGAGAGGAATGCTCGGAGGCAGTGCTATCTAACCCCGCAGAAACAAGAGAAGCCTCGTCCTCCGCCAGCTCAGAAGAAGTGCCGTGGCACGCTCCAGAAGCAGACGCGAGGTTTGCAAGCTTCAGCCCGAGATATTTCCAGTGCCGTTTTGCGTTCTCCCAGATGTGTCTGCCTCTTCATTAAAACCTGAATCTCGCTTTCCACAACCTTCAGTTCTGACTGAAGTGGGAAGAAAGAGTCATCATCTGCACTCAGAGGAAACGTAAAAGACACGTCTGAAACATGAGCCATTATTGATGTAATAATGAGAACATTGAGTTAAGCAGTAAGGGCAGTATTCAGTAAGCAAAGGCTGGTAATACTAACAGCCTGAGGGCTAATAGCGAGTTGTGGTATAGAATACACTTAAGGGTAAGTTTTACCCTCCGTGAATTATCAATTTAGAACATATATCTTTAGATATAACAGGAATATAAATGGAGGAATTTTTATTAGAGGTTGACGTCCCTTCCTGTTTGCTGAGAGCGCGTGGTTTGAGACAGAGCTCCGTCAAACTTTTTCTAAATATATTGTTAATTCCTGTTATATCTTAAGATATATGTTCTAAATTGAGTTCCCCGAGAGAGGACTTATCTTTAAGTGTGTCCCATACCAAAATCGTCATATAACGCACAGATAAATTTGTTTTATATGATCATTCGCTGTTAGCCCTCAGGCTGTTAGCATTCCCAGCCTTTAGTTACCACCGCCGCCACCAGTCTCTGAGATCCCTACCAGGAACCGCTTTCCCGCCCTCTGCGAGACGAAATTCAACGCTGTGGTCATTGGAGACTATATCGTCCGGAACGTACATGCTTCCTTCAATCAAGGTAAGGTTCGCACTCACTGTTTTCCTGGCACACGTGTTCTCGATTTCTCTGCGCATGTAACTGCGATGCTGAAGGACGTTGCAAGAGTGGGAGCCGTAGTCTTGCACGCGGGGGTGAATGATGTGAGAATGGGAGATCCTGAAGAGGGACTTCAGGAGTCTGGTTGATACTGTACGCAACGCATCGCCCCTGGAGGATCATCGTATCACGGCCGCTTCCTACTTACCGACAAGGGAATGAAAAGTTCAGTAGACCTTAATAAATGGTTAAATTCAGCGGAATTCTGTCTGACAACATCTCAACGAAGCTACGTACCATTTGACTTGTAAGTACAAACATTAACCATAGTCTGTGTTCCTGTTAACCAACTGTAAAGAATGTTACTGCTTCCAAATGCATAGAGACTGTGTCTGTCTCCCGAATAATACAACCAAATAATAATTTATGTAAAAGTCAGAGAAAAAACCTTTTCGTGATTAAACCAAAATACATTATATTTAATTAGCAAAACCATGCCTAAAGTTTGGGCTACTTAATATTAGATCACTAAATCCAAAGCCAGTTATTGTAAATGAAATGATCACAGACATCAGTTTTGATATAGTATGCCTTACTGAAACCTGGCTTAAGCCAAATGATTATTTCTGTCTAAATGAGTCTACTCCACCAAGCTACGGTTATATGCATGGGCCACGCCCGGTTGGTCGAGGTGGTGCTATCACAACAATCTTTAGAGACTTTCTTACCGTAACTCAGAGAACAAAGCATACATTTAAATCATTTGAAGTGCTTGCGTTGAACATAGTTGTTCCAATCAAAAGTAAAAAAACATTGCTCTCTCTTACATTGGCTACTGTGTATAGACCCCCTGGGCCTTTCACTAATTTTCTGATAGAGTTCGCAGACTTCTTATTGGACCTATTGGTTAACGTCGATAAAGAACTGCTTGTCAGAGATTTTAATATCCACGAAGATAGTGCTAACGATACATTTGCAGTTGCGTTTAAAGAGCTACTACACTCAGTTAATAATACACTAGACGTGATTATATTTCACGGAGCCGATCTAACCAATATCAATATTATACCTCAAAGCAGCGATGTTACCTATCACCATCTTATAACATGTACACTGCGCAATGCAGAAATCAGTCGTATATCTCGTTATCGACAGGGTAGAACGATAACCTCAACTACTAAAGATAGTTTCATAAGGAACCTGCCAGATCTGACTCCTTTAATAACCTTGCCAACAAATACAGAATCGCTCGATGACATGACCAGCAACATGGGCACTATTTTCTCTAATACATTAGAAGCGGTCGCAGCTATGAAGTCAAAAAAGATTAATGAAAAGATCATAGCACTATGGTACAATAGCTCCACTCGCGCCCTAAAAAGAGAAACACGTAAACTGGAGCGCAAATGGAAACAAACCCAATTAGATGGGGACCCATCATAGCACTGAAACTGCACTCGTTAGAATTACAAATGACCTTCTTATTGCATCAGATAAAGGTAACATCTCACTCTTAGTCCTGCTTGACCTTAGTGCTGCTTTCGATACTGTAGACCATAAAATACTATTGGTTCGTTTACACAATTATACCGGCATTCAGGGACAGGAACTACGATGGTTCAGATCTTACTTATCAGACAGATATCAATATGTCCATTTAAATGGGGAATCGTCAAATCTCACGCAAGTAAATTATGGATTACCTCAGGGATCGGTTTTAGGACCCTTGCTTTTCTCCATATACATGCTGCCCCTTGGCCTCATTACTAGAAAACATGGAATTAGCTTCCACTGTTATGCAGATGATACTCGGCTATATATCTCACGAAGACCAGATGATTCCTTCAAGCTATCCAAACTGGCAGAGTGCATCGAAGACATAAAACATTGGATAACTAGTAATTTCCTTCTTTCAAACTCTAGCAAAACAGAAATATTACTCATAGCACCAAAAACACGTAAATATCTCAGATTACAACCTGTAAATTGAAGGCTGCACTGTTACTCCAACAAATACAGTTAAAGACCTAGGCGTTATATTAGATGGCAACCTCTCAAATATCACAAAAACAGCCTTCTTCCTCAGAAATGTTGCCAAATTACAAAATATTTTATGTGTTGCTGACGCAGAAAAGCTTATTCATGCATTTGTGACCTCAAGACTTGACTATTGTAATGCTCTACTTAGTGGTTGTCCTGTATCATCAATAAACAAACTACAGTTAGTTCAGAATGCAGCTGCCAGAGTTCTTACAAGGTCATGAAAATACGATCACATAAACCCAGTTTTATCATCGCTTCACTGGCTACCCATTAAGTATCGTATTGATTTTAATATTCTTTCAATTAGTTTCAAAGCCTTAAACTGTTCAGCCCCTACTTAACTTAGCTTTTCTCACAGTACAACACATCATGCTCTCTAAGATCTGACACACTCTCCCAATTAAAATCTAGTTTAAAGACACATCTTTTCAGCCAAGTTTTCACTTAATGCATAGTTAATGAACAGCAGCTACGCTAATTATTCTCCTTCTGCCTCTACCTCGGGATGCCCATCCCTGAGGTAGGGAGAAATTGCGGCAGATCCAGATGATCGACGTGTGCCCATCCCCAACTAGAGATTACGCCAGCTACAGCTGCAGACTGACTGACCATCCCAGCTCCATCTAAGGCAATTCCATCACCACTCAAGAGAAATACGACCATCTGACCATTCCATCTCAGACCATTTCATCCCCAGCCAAGTGCAAAGACGGACTACTTGTCACATTAATGCTGAAGTTACAATACTTGGTATTTAATGGTAAACTTACATCAAATGTGAGCAGTTATAAAATATAGCTGCATTCAGTGGCCCTGATTGGAGGTTCCTGGGTGGGTGTTTGTGGGGAGTGGGGGGGTTTCGTTGGATGCGGTTGGGGGGATTCATTTGCTGGGACTGTGTGGGTCCGGTTTGGTCTTGTTTTACGGTCGAAGTCGACAACAGAGGTATAAAGTTACTACAGGCCATTACTATTTTCCCTGGTTGTTCCTCTGTTTTCTGGTGTCGATCGTGGAGTGGGACCGGGTTGAACCTGCACGGTTTTCGGCGAGTGGGACTTTCTGGGTTGCAGATGGTGGGCTTTCCCTCTTCCTCGTGGATATTTGCTCTATGGCTTTTGGTCGGGGTCACTGAGTGCAGCTAGGACACGTCAGAGGGGATCTGGCCCTCCTGGCTGAGCCTGGTTTCTCCCAAGGTTTTTTTCTCTGTTAATTAATCATTGGAGTTCGGGTTCCTCGCCACAGCAGGGCAGTGTTGGCTTGCTCACCGGGAGACTGCATTTATTTATTTATTAATTAGATAATATTTATTCGAACGATCTTGCTCGTTCTATAAACACCATGCACTCTGATGTGTTTTACCTTTTCTGTTTTTCCTGTTTGCTCCTGTAAAGCTGCTTTGGAACAATGCACATTGTGAAATGCGCTATATAAATAAACTTGAATTGAAACTTGAATTGAATAAACGATACATCAAGAGTGACGGAGCTCTGCTTCAAACCACGTGCGCTCAGCAATGACATTATTAAGTCATTTCTCATCTTCCGTAGAAAACTATGCTCTGGTGTAATACACGCAAGATGGCGTATGTTATGGATGTTAGGATGGATGAGATATGTTTTGATATATCTAATTCACTGTAAAGAAAAGTTTGCACAAAAATGCATAGGGAAATGACAAAATTCCACTAAGGTCATAAATTGCTCTCCTGAAATCAAAGTACATCCCTATGAATTAATGCAGCCTCTTCACATACAGGACCCTCTATAAAAGCACATATGACATATTAGTCGTTGATTTGGTCTCTGTGTGATCAATATGTGTGCCATGAATGACTGTATTCATGAATGAATGAATGACCACTTGCGCTTTAAAATGGTGAGGAGATGGATAAAATCCCAGGGTTTACTAAAGAAAACCTACCCCCGACCAGGTCAGGTTCAGAGACTAAGGTACTATGGTTACTGACTCCGAGTTTAAGTTACCTCTCTTTTAGAAACCGGCTTGAGTTACCTCTTGTAGGGTCTGTTCAGATCAAAGGTTACCAATTGGGAACATAAGAACCCACAGTCTCTCACCAGGGCCTCTACCAGGCGCCAGTGAGTTGGTTCAACTGCCTCATCTTAACACCTTCATCACTGACCAGGACAGTTTCCAATACACTCCCCTTGACTTCAAAGGGGGTTCTTGGGTAAAGACAGAACATTCACCAAAGTGAGAAAAGCCATGTGGGCCCTGGGACCGAGAACCTCAAATTCTTCCAAAAGAATGTCTCTTTCTTCTTAGCCATTATTCCCATGTATTCCCGCATTGTATGCTTGTCCCTATGTTATTTGCCCTAACCTCAAAAGGCATGTGTGCTTAGTTGTGTTCTGTTTATATTTACATTCTTGTACAAACTACAGGTCAATGTACTTTTAATCCGTTCATGTTTCATATCTAAATGTTTTCCTCTTCATTCCTTAAAAAATGGTGTATAGCACAGTAATCTATTTTACACCATACTCATTTTATCTTATTCTAAGGCTATTACAGCTCCAAACTTCCCAGAGACCATAAATTCAAATGAGCTAGTGAGCCGAACAAAGAAACATGTTTTCGCACCCAAAATCATCTCATCACATTGGATCTGCCACCTTGAAGGAGCGTGACGCCCCCAGGATTAAAACATCTGTCCAGGGAGAAAACCAGTCTCGTCTCGTATTCGCACGCTTGGTCACCTCTAGACCTGTCTCTCTCCTTGGAGACAACTTCTTTTGGCAGTTTGCCTTGGCTAAATTTGTTCTACCTTTGTCAGTCAATCCGGTTCTAAGAAAGTATTCGACCGAATCACCCGTTTGCTTTGAAACCATCGGACTCTGAAGCCTTTTCATGCGCACTTAGAACTTGTCCCAGCACACTCAAAAAGCCAATGCAAGTATCTTAGCTATTTACTAAATAGCTGCTTTTTAAGCTTTTACCCCTTTTAAATGACAGAGATTGTCCCTGATGGTTGATGCAGATTTGTACAGCTGATATAAAACTGCCACTCGTCTATTTCCTTCATTTCTTTACTGCTTTTACGTTTCATGTGTTGTTTGTTTTGCGTTTGTTATTTGCTAGTTAGTCGGTTTGCTTTCCCTTTAGTGTTGTCTATAAACCCGTATTTGTATCCAAGCTCAAATTGTTTCTGTGTTCTGTGTCAGGAAAGTAATATTTCTAAGAGTTGATATACGTTGTTCTGTTCCCTCGCTGGACAAGTGGAATTAGTTTGTCGCTATTATTAATTCTGCTGCATCAAGTAAAGTGTATAATATATGTATGGTTAATCTCCATTAATTATACGTATTTTACTGTGGTTAAAACCCCCTTAAAACCCTACTGGAAGCCTCGACGTGGCAAGGGGGCGGCAACGCGGACACGGCAATGCGACCACGGCGAATTCCAGTTCAGATCGTCGACCTAAAGGGCTAGCTACCCAGGAAGACGCAACCATCAGCTACGACGTGCACAAAAATGAGGGTCCGGAGCGGCACAGATGGAAGCACGAGCTCACCGTGCAATGGAGCAACCTACAAACTGAAGGGACATGGAGAAGCAAATTGCCGCAGGATTTGGAGTGCACAGAACGTGGAACGGCCGAAGAGACAAAACAACTGCCTACGGATCTGCTCATACAACTGCAGGACCGTCAACTCGGAGGCTTATCTTACAACGCTCATTGAGGCCAGCAAGAGAATCCGCTTTGACGTGCTGGCCCTTCAAGTAACGAAAGCCAAAGCCACAACTACCAGGAAGACGGACGACGGAGACCTCATCATCCTTGGTGCAAAAGTTGACAAGAAGAACATTGGAGGCGTCGGTTTCATCATTCACCGAAGTCTCGAGCCCAAAGTCGATTCAGAGGATGTCATCAGCCCACGTCTCGCAGTTCTACGCATCAAAGGACGACTTCTATGCAGAACTGGAGAACACCATCAAACGAGAGAGAGCCTACTACAAGATCATCTGCAGAGACTTCAATGCCACTATCGGAAAACAACCTCACGCCACATCAGCTAGAATTGGGCCACACGCCACAGGAGACACCAACGACAACGGTGACCGACTGACGGACCTCCTGAACGCCTGCAACCTGTTCCATGGCAACAGCATGTTCCAGAAGAAACCAAAATCGCGCTGGACAAGGACCAGTCCAAATGGAATCTCCCACATGGAACTAGACCACATCCTGACCAATCGACACTGGAGCCTGCTGGACGTTGGAGTGGTGGAACCGTTCCAGACCGGAAGCGTCCACAGACTGATCAGAGCCAAAGTTCGCTTCGCCAGAAGCAGAAAAGACACCCATCGATCAGCATTCATCAGATTCCCGGAGTACAACATCGCCCGTCTAGAAGAAGCGGCCGCTGCATTCGACTGGCAGGAACATCCAGACTACGAACATCTATGCGGCGGAATTCTCCACTGCGCCGCTGAAACCACATCGAAGACCAGGTCAGGAAAAGCACGTCGTCTGGACGAAGCCACCAGGGATCTTCTAAATAGACGAAGCAAAGTCCACACCGATCCGAACTCAACAACCCTGGACAAGGCGATTATCAACAAGGCCTGTTAAGGAAGCTCTAAAGAAATTCCAGTGGAACAAGCGGGCTACCGAAAAGGATTCTGTTGCATGGACCACATCCACACCGTCACACAAATCATTGAGAAGACGACGGAGTACAAGACCCCAATCCTCTTCTGCTTCATCAACTACACCAAGGCGTTCGACAGTGTGGAGCTGAACGCAGTATGGAATTAACTCGCTCGTGCATGAGTGGACAACAAGTACATCAACCTGTTGGAACAATGCAATTTGGACACGTACACCAATATTCGACTGTTCCACAAGGATCTCATTGTTCCAATCTGCAAGGGAGTACGTCAAAGAGACACCATCTCTCCGAAGCTGTTCACGTCGGCATTGAACAACGCCATACTGGAACTGGACTGGAACGACAAAGGAATCTCCATCGAAGGCAAGAAAATCAACAATCTCCGCTTTGCCGACGACATCGCCCTGATCAGCAGTTCCCCCGAAGAACTCCAACAGATGGTGGACGAACTGGACACTGTTGGCAGATCGATCGGACTGACTATGAACCGAAGCAAGACAGAAGTCATGAGAAATCAATGGGCAGACCGGACACCAATCACAGCACAAGGAACCACACTACCAGACGTGGATCAATACGTCTACCTCGGACGTGTGATCACGATGGACAATGACCTCAAAGTAGAAATCAGTCGGAGAAAGCGAGCTGCATGGATTGCCATGAAGAACATCAAGGAAGCCGCGCAACTCGTCAGTGACAAGAAAGTCAGAGCGCAACTCTTCGACTCCACCGTTCTTCCTGCACTCGGAGCTGAAACTTGGGCTGACAACAAAACCTGAACCTAGCTTATCACTACAATGCAGAGAGTGCTGGAAAGATCGCTTCTAGGGACAAACCGCCACGAACGAGGGCTGAGAAGTGCCGATCTTCGGCAACAATCAAGCATACGAGATGTGGCAGAACATATTAGAACAGTGAAATACCGATGGGCAGGTCAGAAGAACTGATGATCGATGGCCTTACCGCGCAACTTTCTGGTACCAAAGGGACGTCTAAAGAACACTAGGACGTCCCGCAACACTCTGGAGCGATTCGATGAAGGCTCTAAATCCACCTGGCAGCCACTGGACTCAAGCCACAGCACTAAGCCACAGCACTTCAGCTAATGAAGATCAAATGGTCTATTGATGAAAGGGCTAGCATTAGCTAATAAATCAACGTAAAACTGTGGTTCCCTTTCTGTCTGTCTCTCGACGTTGTGTCGAGAACAACAGATCGGGTTCGCCCTTGAGAACCAATCAACTCTGACTACTATAGAAAAGCCATCCTGCAGGTCCACCAGGCCAAAGCGTTGAGAGAGCTCGACGAGGGTAAAGCCGACCCGGGTTTAAAGCAGGATCTCCGTGCCGCCACTGACAGAGCTCTACGTGGGACCAAGGTGGCGACACGGCCCTGGGTCGGACGATGTCCACGGTAGTGGTCCAAGAGAGACACCCCCGGCTGTACCTTGCGCAGATGAGTGACACCGAGAAAGTCTGCTTTCTTGATGCACCCGTCTCACAGGGTGGGTTGTGGGTAACACCGTCGAGGACTGTGCTCAGCAATTTTTGACGGTGTAGAAGCAGACAGTGGCAATTAGCCACATTTAACCGTGCCGCAACTTGGCCGCCTAAAGGCCTCCGAGATCCCGCGTGACGTCTGCTTCCCTGCAGCCCAGGACCCCTTCGACATCGGCTCTGGTTCCTGTGCCCCCACAGGCGGCACCCCGGAAGCGGAGGTCGAGGGGGAAACCTCCACCCCGTCAGCAACCTTCTCGCAAGAAGTGACACTGACGGAAGACCCCAGGGAGAACAACATCGGGCCCGACCATCATAGCTACGGCTCTGATCGGTCGGTACAGGACCAATCCTTTTCAGGGCCTGGCGCCCTAAACCAAGATCGTTCGTCCCTCAAGTTCGTCCCTCAAAACCAAGATGTTCAGTGGGTTACAGCCAACACTTCATTGTTCCCAAGAAAGACGGCGGGCCTGCGTACCCTGAAAAAAGCACCTTCACAAGCTGACCTTCAGGATTCTCACGCAGAGGCGCATCCTGACATCTGTCCCATTATATTTGGTCCCTTAACAAGTGGGAGGCACATATGCAAACTGTTGTAATTCCTACACCGTTCACCTGATTTGGATGTAAATACTCAAATTGAAGCTGACAGTCTGCAGTTAAAGCACATCTTGTTCGTTTCATTTGAAATCCATTGTGGTGGTGTAAAGAGCCAAAACTGTTGGAATTGTGTCGATGTCCCAATATTTATGGACCTGACTGTATATCCCTTTTTGAGGCGTCAGGGTGCCTGGTTACGATGGGAGAACGCAATAGAGAGGAAGGTGACATGGGCAGAGCTGTGGAAGGCAGTGCCACAGCGGATCAAGTTTCTCATCCAGGCGGTATATGATGTGCTTCCTAGCCAGTCAAACCTTCACATATGGGGCAAAGTGGAGTCACTGGCATGTTCACTGTGCTCCAGGCGTGGAACACTAGAGCACATTCTGAGTTGCTGCCCAAAGGCACTGGGAGAGGGGAGGTACAGGTGGAGACATGACCAGGTGCTGAAGGCCACCACGGAAGTCATTGCTGCAGGAGTCGAGTGTGCCAAGCGCTCCCGCCCCTCCAAGCAAGCCATCATCTTCATCAGAGCTGGAGAGCAGCCAAGACCAGCTGCAAAAACATCTGCAGGCATCCTGGCCACTGCAAGGGACTGGCAGCTGTTGGTGGACTTGGAGCAGCAACTCAAGTTCCCCAACCACATTGTAACCACCACCTTAAGACCAGATGTCGTTCTCTTGTGGTTTGTGGTAAAGTGGTTTTGTTTGAGCTAACAGTCCCTTGGGAAAACCGCCTGGAAGAAGCCTTTGAAAGGAAGCTTGCCAAGTACAAGGGACTGCTCAGCGAGGGTCGACAAGCCAAGTGGAGAGCAAGGTGTCTCCCAATCGAGGTCGGAAGCAGGGGCTATGCAGTCGCTAGATTCGCCAACTGGACACAAGCTGGGGTCTGATCAGCCTCAGCTGGGTCGCCTGGATGAGGGTGTATGATGTTGAAAGACCCGAAACACCTAATGATTCCAGAAATATCACTGAAGATGTGTCCAGTAGCATCAGTAGATGTATTTGTACAGCGTTTTAAATGAATGTATTTCAAATATATACAGTACATTTTCATTTTTTGTCTGAATTTGTTAGCTAAAAGGCCATGGCTTTACAAATTACATTTACATTACATTACATTTAGGCATTTGGCAGACGCTTTTATCCAAAGCGACTTACATTGCTTTATCCTGTACATTTTACATAGGTATTTGCAATCCCCTGGGATCGAACCCACAACCTTGCGTTGTTAACGCAATGCTCTATCCACTGAGCTACAGGATAGCTGGCATTAACAAATATTAAAAGAGATGGAAAAGTCCTATCCTGGAAGGCTATTTGTAATTTGAATGAGAAAGGCCTTTTAAGACTAAGGAGGAGGCTGAGGATCAGAAGAGATTTTCAGTCATGAAAAACCTTAAGTCTAAGTTTCTGTACATATTTTTTTTATGTTAATGGGTTTAAAGTCAATAAGAATAATCTAAAAATATGTGAACAGTATCCTGTTTACATATTTATATTTATATTATGTGACCCCCAATATCCTCATTGGGGGTCACATAATAATCCCTTGGAAACCTGCCAGCTGGGAATACAACTTTCAACCTTATGTTTTAAGGCTGGCTCTCTAACCATTAGGCCACAACTATCCTTGACCCAATGCATCAAATGCCTAATATTTGGACAAGAGTTATGCTATGCAGCTTTTCAATTTCAACAGTTAAAATACTTCACTATTAACATCCTTTAACTGTTGGAAATTGTAAGGCGTGCATAAACATCCAGTGATATTTGGAGATGTTTTAATAAACCTCATTCAAAGTATAAACGGTATTAAATGTAAATACATAAAGTTTGGTTTGAGGTTTGCACAGGCCCCCCAGACGTCTAGGATCGGCACTGACTAACTCCTTGGGAAAAAAAATAAACTGGAGTGGAGGGAACCAGAAAGTTTCATTTCGCACATTAAGTCTAAGGAATTTAGTATAAGTAAGTACATATATTTTATAGATGCTGCCCATCTGTGGTGTAAGATTACTTTGATCTTAGTAATAAGGATATACTTTTTGGATCAAACATTTGTTATTTCACTGTAAAAAAAAATTGATGTCGTAGTCGATTGAAAGAAATTAATAGAAACTTTACTTAATACAATTGTGTGTTTATTTGACCGAAATGTAAGTTAAAATTATAGGAGAAATTCTAAATAAACAAATTATTAAGTGAATTCAACTTAATTTTATCATGTTCAAGCCACTTAAAATTGTATAAAGGATTTTTGCCTCATAATTTTGTGGTGGGACTACATTAATTATTTTACTTAATTTTACTAACGGAGCAGTGAATTTAGAGTTCCCAGCATGCTTTGCATGCGACAGCATTAGGTGGAGACATTCTTTTGAAAAAAGTACTATTTTATGTGCTTTACAATAAAATGAATAACTTGATAGTGTTTATTGTTCAGTTGTCTTTAAGATTTAGAAAATATTCTGCTTAAGTAATGGGAGAGCTCATGATGTGTGATTTTTTTCTAATGGTGGCCTAATGGTTAGAGACTCGGACTTCTAACCCTTACGTTGCAGGTTCGAGCTGCAGTACCAGTAGGTGGGGGGAGTGAATGATCATTGCTCTCCTTCACCTTCAATACTACGGCTGAGGTAAGACCCTTGAGCAAGGCACCGATCCCCCCAACTGCTCCCTGGGCGCCGCAGAAATGGCTGCTCATTGCTCTAGGTGTGTGTTCGCGGTGTGTGTTTACTTGGATGGGATAAATGCAGAGCACAAATTCCGAGTATGGAACACCCTAATTGGCCTCACATCAGTCACTCAAATGCCCATACAAAGAGTGCCACGGATAAAGAGGCAGAAAAAATACTACACGCTTGCTTAAACTTGCACCTGACAAAGATGGTGGAAGGAAACAAATTAAATTAATTAATTTAATTTGTTATATTTTTATGAAAGTTTGGTTAATATTTTTAAGTTTTAAACGTGTATTATTTTTATAGTAGTTAAGTTAATGTTTCAATTTAAAATGTGTTTTTTAATATAAATATTAGTTTGCAATCTTTGTAATTTTTACATTTTTGTTTATATTTTAAACATTTTTTTATATTTTTATGTTTTGTCAATTTTGTAATATTTGTCTAAAGTATAAATCCTCAACATTTATATCAACATTATATTTTGAGATAAAGTTTAAACACATTTTATATTTAAAAAATATAATGTATTTTTCAATATTCGTTTTAAATGTCAAACTATTCTGTGTTTTAATATAGTTCATGCTGCTTTGTGCAATTTTGTTTATATTATTTTTTTCCTTAGATTATTTGACTTGTTTTACATATTTTGTAACAAATGTGGTATAAGTAGAAAACAAAAGTGTGTGTGTAATTAATGTAATAAAGTTGTGGGCTAATTGTAAATCTGCTAACATATTAAAACAAGTGGTTAGACAATTCAAGAAATATTTAAAAGGGGACGGCAGGTTAGTGATAGGCCGAATCCGTGTTGTCTATGTTAGCATCCGCAAGGTACTGGCTGATTGATTTGGGCAGTATCCGGTACTCCGAAGGGCAGGCCGAAGGGTAAGGCTCCGGCAGGTAAGAATCTAAACGTAACCGGCCTGACTGTCTGTTGCTTACTGGGGGGGATATGATAGATAACCACAATGTGTATATTAACAGGGTGCGAGGTCATAACGGCATGTGATTCAAATGATTTGTTGTCGCACAAAGAAGGTAGTAATTTGAATTTCCGTTCATTTGAGATTCGTCGGCCAGATCCTCCACTTCTTCCTGATGTGCGAGGGGTGTGGGAGAAAACATAATTTTTGGATAGGGAAGCTAGTGTGGCACTGTCCTCTGGTTTCATCCAGGTTTCACTAAGGGCTGGATGATTGATTATCATAATGATAAGCAGTAGCTACAATGAAATCTGCTTTTTATAGCAGATTGGCAATTCTATAAGCCAATGGGAAAAGTAAATGATGCTGTACTAGACATGGACAGAGTGCGTAGATTTTTAGGGTTGCTTTGCCTACGATATTAGACATTAGATTTATGAGATGTGGTGACAGATGGGATTTGAAAACACATGGTCAAGAGTGAATAATAGGAGCGATGAGAGAAAATAGAAACTAATTACATTATATAATATTAGTATAACGAGTTACATTTACTCCGTTACATTTACTTGAGTAAGTTTTTGAAAAAATTATACTTCTAGGAGTAGTTTTAAATCACTATACTTTTTACTTTTACTTGAGTAGATTTGTGAAGGAGAAACTGTACTCTTACTCCGCTACATTAGGCTACAATAAGCTCGTTACTTTTCTTTTGACCTCTTTGATATTCTACGCGTCATTGTTTTATTTTGACAGAGAGTGAGACTTCTGCCAAAGGCTCTACCATGTGCCTCTGTTTCACCAATCAAACGTAGTTGCGCAGTCTCGTCACGTGACCATATTCAATCTCAGCGGAGTTCGGCGGGACGGGTAAGTTTACAGTCGTAGCAAAACAAAAATGTCACAATCAACCATCGGCAATGCAGACACAGCCGAGGAGGAACACCCCTGGCCTCATATTGAAAGCACGTTTACCTTAGTAAAAGTGCGAAACAGCAGCTACATTATGCGGTGTCTTCTGTGTCTCCCAAAACAAACGGACATTTCAGCATTCAACAACTCAACATCTAACTTGAGGAAACATGTAGCGCTAAGTGTTCTAAAATGGTTTTTTTTTTTGCTGTGGATAGACGAATGTTTGTCTTTAAAGTTACATATGTCTTAAACATTTCCTATATATATTATGTGTGGAACGGTACATGTATTTGTATTGAACCGAAATGGTATGGACGTCACGGTTCGGTGCATACATTTAACTTACACAGAGAATAACTTACACGGTATAAAAATAAATAAAACTCGCGTGCAAATTAATTAATATAATGCAGAACTACTGTTAGATACGTGGGTTCTTTAGGGACACTTAATCTGTAGTCCCGCTTTAGCTTTGAAGCAGGCTGCGTTTGCATTGCAATGCTTTAGTATGTTGTGTGAGAGAGAGAGAGAGAGAGAGAGAGAGAGAGAGAGAGAGAGATTGGCGTGGGCGCGATCGAAAAGTCACAAAGTGTTTACCTATATCTGTGTGTGTGTGAGTTTAAGTACTTGAATTTACCTGGATTATTTTAAATTAAGCTATTTTGTGATTAACTAATTAATTAATTTTAATTTATTTTATTGATTTGATGAACTATAATTAGCTTTAACATTTTTATTTTGTATTTTTGTCTGTCTGATTGAATGCTTGTTAAAAAATAAATCAGACTTTACTCAACAGTTACTCAGTACTTGAGTAGTTTTTTAACCAAGCACTTTTTTACTCTTACTCAAGTAATTATTTGGATGACTACTTTTTACTTTTACTTGAGTCATATTATTCTGAAGTAACAGTACTTTTACTTGAGTACAATTTTTGTCTACTCTACCCACCTCTGAATATTAGTAATAGAAAAACAGAATGAGAAAAGTGCAATACTTAACTCTTTCAGATGTAAATTATCTACTATTAACTAATCTATCAGATTTACAGCATGTGATGTATTGTTATTGCCATTTCCATAGACATTACTGTATGTAACAAACTCTTCATGCATTTTCTGCTTGCACGCACGTGTATTTAAATGTTTGAAGCCTAAAATAAACATGATGTGAGTGAAAGACCTACATAGTTGTGATATGTGACAGGATTGACCAGTGGTGGAAAGTAACTAACTACAAATACTTGTGATACAGTACTTGAAGATTTTTTACTTCCTTAAGTACAATTAAATTGTGGTACTTTTACTCCTACTTGACTTGAATAAAAAACAAAAGTATTAAACATAGACAAAGTTGCCAACGGAGAAGTAGAGCGAGCTTGTGTTTTTCATGCATTTCAAGTTACTGCCTCAGTGGAGACAGCCCTGCACTTCACACACTTCTTATGTGGGGGCAAAATAATTAAAACTTCCAGTTCAGCTGGGGGCAGGGTGCTTTAACATTCAATCAATGGTGCATTGAATTAGCATCGTTAAAGTTTCAGTATTAAGTTAATGTCATGGCAGACAAGGAAAGACTCAAATGCGGGGCAAAACAAGGCTTTTATTCAGGCAAGTAAGTCCACCACAGTCTGGCAAAAAGCACACCACAGACGACCCCCTGCGGGCCACGGGGAAGAATCTAAAGAGATTAACGTCCGAGAAGGTAGCTCGACGCTGAGTCCGCCAGGCGGGAGAATCCGTGGAGATCTGGGTCCGGGGAGGAAACTCGACCCGGAACTCGCAGGGCGAGAGAATCCGCAGAGCCCGGTTAATGGTGGAATCCAGGAGCAGTGGTGGAGTCTAGTGAGGAGGGGAATCGCAGTCCGGAACGCCAACGGGATCTGTGTAGATGTAATGGGAGATATTGCAAGGCAGGGTAGCAGGAAAACACACAGAGAAGTAGGAGTAGCGATCCCGAAATCTAATTGTATTAGAGTAGGCGGGGCGAGACCGTGGTTCGAGTTATATTACACAGCCGGCGGCCCCTCACGGACGACCGCCGGCGAACAAAACATAATATAAATACAAACATAACATAAGTTCGGGCCCGGTCCTCTCTCCTCGACGGTCCGGTCGCTCGTTCTTTTATATGCTCCCATCTCCTACGTGATTCGAGGCCGGTGTGCGCACAGCTGGCGCTAATTCACAATTACTCACCGGACTCGAACCACGGTCTCGCCCCGCCTACTCTACTACACTAATGCTAGGAAGGTAGCAAGGCTAAGGCTGAGGTTAAGGCTAAGGTGAAGGCAAAAGCTATGACTAAGACTAAGGCTAATGACGTCTAGAACACGCTAGAGCGTCGGCAGTCTGAACTGGCAAAAACACGCAACGGTCAGACAAGGAACAAGGGAAAACAGAGGGTATTTAAGGGAAATACTAAGGGGAGGTAATAGAATGCAGGTCCAAGTGATAATAATAAACAAGTCACCGGTGTGGGGAAAGCCCTGACGGAGGAAACACGAGGGCGTGGTAATTGACAAAGACACCGAGTGCGTGCTAACCGCTAGTAAAGGATAGCACGTGCTCGACAAAACAAAACAAACACCTCCCAAGTCAGAACATACAAAGACAAGAACGGGATCATGACAGTTAATGTATGTGTCAAAGTCACCAGCTGGAGTGACCTTTCAGATCCACTAAAGGGCAATTCCCTCATCACTTTGACGGCATTCCATGGATCCAGCACTATGTTTGGCCCGACTCGTTCAAGGTAACACTTCCCTTGTGGACCATATAAAGACTTTCCTGGACATTGCACAATTCTCTAAATACCGGGACTGTTTCTTAATCGAACTATTTTGTGATATTCTTAATGAATATTATTAGCACATTATCTCCTGCTATGGTCCTCGAGGGTCCATTGCTGAATTTATTGATGGTGCACTGTGTCATGTGGGTCCCCCTTCACCGTGGGAGATATGGAGGAGGCTGCCCCTGGACAGATTTTTGAGGGGGGCAGTAAGCCTGCAGTTTCCTCGCTTTTGGTGGCCAGCGGATCATTAAGATGGCCACCAGTCCAGAGCCGGTTCTCAATATGGCCTCCAGTCAAGAGCAACGGGACGCCACAGCTGATCGTCCAGAGCCAAGGCACGTCACAGCTGAATGTCCAGAGCCAAGTCAAGTCAAAGCTGATTGTCCAGAGCCAAGTCACATCACAGCTGATCGTCCAGAGCCTCATCCCATCCTGTCTGTTGCACCTAGATCATCAAGGTCAGTCCTTTGTCACTTCAGTCTGGTATCCAGTGTGAGGGATGCACTGCTGGTATTCCCAAACCCACTCACTCTGACCTTCCTGTTCCTCAACTGATTCCCCTGTCAGAAGTGCTTCCCTTGATGTGGACCCCATTATGGTGTGTTTGGGCTAAATACACCACAACAGAATCTCCCGAGGCGGAGGCTCTCAGTCACTCATGGCTAAGTCTTATTTTGTGTCACACTGTAATTCTAAGCATTCTCTGTCTGGATTTCTAGTTTTGTTGAATAGCGGAGGGTGAGGATGGCCCACCTGATCGCCAGGCATTCCTTCTCAATGGTTCTGTACCTCGTCTCTCTACTAGAGAGCTTACGACTGATGTACAGCACCGGCCGTTCTTGTTGCACCCTCCTCCACCCTCCGTCTCCTGGGACAAAACTGCCCCCACGCCCCGATCCAACGCGTCCATCTACAACAAAAGGGAGGAGAAAAATCAAGGGAGTGCAACAACGGCACGCCACAGAGAGCAGCCTTCACCTGGATAAACGCCTGCTGGTATGGCTTGCCCAATCACTACTGGACTCTTCTATTACCCCCATCTCTAGCATCGCTTTTAATTCTTCCTGAACCACCTTTTTTTGTGCTCAGGTAACCTATACGGCCGGCTGCGAACTACCGCATCTGGCTTGGTCTCAATATATTGCTCGGTGAGGTTAGTGCGACCAGGTAGGGGGGAGAACAAATCCGCAAAATCTTTTTGGGTTTGGAGAGATTGGGTTTTGCTGCTCACTTCCTGCCCGAGATCCTCCACTCTACTCACTATTGTCGCCAGCATCACCGGGTTCGCCTCACTCCACTTCTTGAGGAGGTTGAGGTGATAAACTTGATGCCCTCCGCACCTATCTGATCGTACTACCTCATAATTGAGATCGCTTATTCGCCGTGTGACCTCAAAGGGCCCTTGCCACTTTGCGAGTAACCTGGAACTTGAGGTGAGGAGCAATACAAGAACTTTATCTCCCGGTGCAAATTTGCGCAACCTGTAGCAAATTCTCCTTCGAGAGCCGCCCCAGTGTGTCGAGTTTTGCTCTCAGGTCCAGGACATACTGAATTAGATTTTTGCTATCCGATGGTCCGTCCTCCCAAGCTTCCCTTAGGACGTCCAACACCCCACGGGGTTGACGTCCATAGAGTTGCTTGAAGTGAGAAAACCCTGTGGAGGCTTTGGGGACCTCCTCTACCGCAAATAACAGGGTTCCAGCCATCGATCCCAATTTTTGGCGTCCTCGTGTACGAACTTAGGGATCATTGCCTTCAATGTGTGATTAAAGCGCTCAACCAGCCCATCTGTTTGTGGGTGGTAGACGCTGGTACAAACCACTTTAATGCCCAATAACCCATATAGGGTCCGTGACATGAACGCTGTGCCCTGATCCGTGAGAACCTCTTTCGTGATTCCAGGCGGTTCCAGCAGGACCGTGCGTTCCATGCGAAAAATAAAGTGTTTTCCAGTCCCTTATTAAAAGCGCTTCACTCTTATCACAATTAATTTTAGCAGAAGACAGCTTTTTTAAATCATCCAGTAAACTCTTTACATTTACAATTAGGCATTTGGCAGACGCTTTAATCCAAAGCGACCTACATTGCATTATCCTATACATTCGGTCTTCGGTTTGTGCAACTCTGTCAAACACCTTTTCTTGCTCTAAAGAAATGAATCCAAATATTATAAATCTGTCTAAATCGGTGTTAGTGAGCACTTCTCCTTTGCCAAAATAATACATCCAGCTCACAGGTGTGCATATCAAGATGCTAGTTAGACAAAATGATTATTGCACAGATGTGCCATAGGCTGGCCACAATAAAAGGCCACTCTAAAATGCGCAGTTTTACTGTATTGGGGGGTCCAAAAACCTGGTGTGAGCACCATTAGCCTCACGCAGTGCAACACATCTCTTTTGCATACAGTTGATCAGGTTGTTGATTGTGGCCTGTTGAATGTAGGTCCACTCCTCTTCAATGGCTGTGAGAAGTTGCTGGATATTGGCAGGAACTGGAACACTCTGTCATATATGCTGATCCAGAGCATCCCAAACATGCTCAATGGGTGACATGTCCGTGAGTATGCTGGCCATGCAAGCACTGGGATGTTTTCAGCTTCCAGGAATTGTCCTTGCAACATGAGGTGATGGTCGTGGATGAATGGCACAAGAATGGGCCTCAGGATCTTGGACGTCCTAGGGGAAACTTGGGTGGACTGACCGTCCTCCAGCAAAAAACAAATTAAGTATGTCATGTACCTGAGAACAAAACTCCACACGTTGGGGCAGCTTTCTATGGAGAATTTGTTAAAGGGCCAGGACAGACAAAGAAGCCGGTAATATAACAGGGGTACCAGATTACGTGAAATTACACCTGGAGAGAAAGTGTTCAAAACATCAAGCTATAAAATACTTGCCAAGTGGCAAGGGCCCTTCGTGGTCACACAGCGAGTGAGAGCTCTCAATTATGAGGTGGTTGCGGTCAGATAGGAGCGGGGCACATCAAATATACCACCTCAACATCCTGAAAAAGTGGAGTGAGGTGGACCCAGTGATATTGGCGACGGCGGTGAGTAGAGAAGAGGATCTATCTCTCGCTCTTACCACAGGTGGAGACTACTTCTTCCCCTTCCGGATCACTGACGTTGCCAGGTTGCAAGCGGAGTTCGCAGTTGTGTTCTCGCCTTCTTGCCATATTGTTTACCTTTAGACAAGAAAAAAGTGTTTCAGTCAGAATTAAGCGCTATGCTCGAAATGGGAGTAATAGAGGAGTCCAGCAGTGATCGGGTTAGCCCGGGAGTTTTAGTTCCTTCAAACCTAATAAAGAGTCTATTAGAGCTTTTTAACTTTGGGCCATAACCTGCACTCCTCTAAGAGGTGTGAATTTCTCAGGGAATCGTGTTTGCAGATAGATTGAGATCCCATTTGATGTTCTCTTCAGTCACGAGAAAACAAATAAAACCAAGTTTCTCACTGACCATTTTCTTTGTTTCATCTGGATATAAAAGGTGCATTGGCAAAATACTCAGAACCAGAACTTCCCAAACTAATTTAATAGAGACTATTATTTCTGGTAGATTGAAAGGAGCTTGTTTGTTACCGCAAAATAAGTATGTAAGGATAGGACGGACTGGATATTTTATTTTAAACAAAAAAATGGGGCACATTTACTAAAGCTCACATGTGGATTCAGAAATTTTAAAGTCAACATCTCTGAGAAGTGCTTTAAAGGTGACATCATATGAAAACCCCACTTTTTCTGTATTTAAGTGTTATAATTGGGTTCCCGGTGCATCTAGCATCTAGCATCCAGAAAACATGAAAAATGAGAACCCAGTAAGTGTTGTTTAGTGTGCCTTTCCCTGCAAGCATGTGAGAAATCGAGCAATTCAGATTATGCTCAGGTCGTGATGTTCAAAGCGGATTTTCTTATAATGTTACCGCCCCTTTATCTACACAGTTCCACCAACCGTGCTCCGCCATTGTTGTTATTACAAGCGACAGCGCTGTACATGATGCCATGGCTAAAGTTCATGGACAACATGCAATGTAGGTGCTGCACAGAGTCCAATCCTAGGAAGAGACAGCGGTGGATTTATTTTATCTTTAGTGGAAATCCATCAGAAACCATAAGTAAAAACCTGCTTGTTTAAGTGAATCACTTCAAGCCGGAGTATTTTTTCAACCTGGGACAGCACAAGCACGATTAGCTTAAAGTTCCTCAAAAGTGATCGAGACCGACTGAACGAGACAAAACTGCCGATGTAAGTTATATTTATCAACAGTCTTAATTGACTTAGATGTACCGTATATAATAGGAGGATAATGTTAGCATATGATAGCGAAGGTCACTGGCTAAATAGAACATTCAAAGCTAGTGTTAATTACTTACTGTATATAAGTGCGGATGGACACTTGGAGTTTAACTGCATGAATGTTAATACAATATGTGCGTTAATATGTTGAGCTGCGGCAAGCTGTTTTTTTTGCCAATGAACAGGGGCAAACACTGCAGGTTAGTTTTGTTTTGAACATCTCTAAGCATTTGTGCTTAGGTTGAAAAATAATTTAATACTTTAGCTAAACCATTGCCATGCCAGTACTACGCGTGTGTTGACAAGCCGGACGGAATGGGGGTTGGGTTCGCTGTAACTCATTATCATTTAAAGATACATTCAATAAAATGGGTTGCTGTGAGCAGAGCTGATTTTGACGAGGCAAGATGGCTTTTGTTTACACAGCCATTGTGGGTTTTTAAGCTAAATATGTTCCAGACATTTCATGAAGACCCTAATAAATCATACCAACTTGCTGAAAGTGCTTATCTGAGGAAACCTTTAAGAATGCACGAGATATAACATTTTTGACATCTAATAACTACAGAAGGATAGCCATCTGTTGAAATAATGTCCTCTAAGCTTGGTGTTAGGCAGGTTTAGAGAGACTCTAAACATGCTGGTTTTAGTTGGTTGGCTACAGCTCAGCATTCAATACCATAGTGCCGACCAAACTTGGTTTGAAGCTCGAGGCTCTGGGATTAAACAGAGACCTTTGTGACTAGATTTTGGACTTCCAGTCAGGCAGACGTCAAGTTGTCAGAATAGGAAACTTCTTCCTCCCCTCTGACTCACAGCCACCCGAATCACACGCAGCTCTCCTTGCTGCCTTCGGCAGACCATACTGGATTATCCGGTCATGCACAAACCAGCTGAAGGACATCTTATTTTCCTCAGGCTATTAAACTTCTCAACATAAAAAACTGATGGTGTTGGTAGAAGAGATGTGTTTTTAGCCGATTCTTAAAGATGATCTTGTAGCAACAGGTAGATCATTCCATAATCGTGGAACAGATCCAGAGAAGGTACGTGAGAGTGATTTTTCCCGTTTTTTGGGATGGCATCACAAGATGTTGTTTTTTAGCAGAGCACAGGAATCTAGAGGGTATATAAATCTGTATTCGCGAGTGAAGGTAAGGGGGTGCAGAAGCAGTGGTGCTTCTGTATGCCAAGAGGGAGTCAATGTAACGGTGAAATGATGAGTGACATATGGAGGATTGGTTGTGCAAGCTGGGAGTCCAGCCAGTAGCGCATAGCAACAGTACAGTCTCGACAGGACAAGATAGAACAAGGACAACTCTACAGGACTGGGTGAGGTTGGCAACATGATCCGGGAAGTTACGCTGATCAACATTTACCTCTTCCAGGTTCTGGCGGTCCTGGAAAGTGTAATGGTTGATAAACCTAGTTGAAGAGAGGTTGTGATGAATCTTTGGGTCAGCCGAGGTTACGGAGTCCAGTCTTTGCAAGGTTCAGCTGCAGCTGATGGTCCTTCATGCAGAATGAAATATCACTCAGACATGCTGAGATATGCTCAGAAACCGTTGGATCGTCAGGCTGAAATTAAAAAAGCAGAGTTGTGTGTCATCCGCATAGCAGTGGTAGGAAAAGCCATGATTCCGTAAAAAAGAACCTAGCAACCTTTTCTATGTACAGTTGAAAGAAAAAGTATGTGAACCCTTTGGGCTTACTTGGATTTCTTCATAAAATGGTCATAAAATGTGTTCTGATCTTCATCTAAGTCACAACAATAGAGAAACACAGTCTGCTTAAACTAATACCGCACAAACATTATACGTTTTCATCTTTTTATTGAACACAACATGTAAACATTCATAGTGCAGGGTGGAAAAAGTATGTGAACATTTGGGTTTAATAACTGGTTGACCCTCCTTTAGCAGCAATAACCTCAACCAAACGTTTCCTATAGTTGCAGATCAGACCTGCACAACGGTCAGGAGAAATTTTGGACCATTCCTCTTTACAAAAGTGTTTCAATTCATCAATATTCTTGGGATGTCTGGTGTGAATCGCTCTCTTGAGGTCATGCCACAGCATCTCAATCGGGTTGAGGTCAGGACTCTGACTGGACCACTCCAGAAGGCATATTTTCTTCTGTTGAAGCCATTCTGTTGTTGATTTACTTCTATGCTTTGGGTCGTTGTCCTGTTGCATCGTCCATCCTCTGTTAAGCTTCAGTTGGCGGACAAATGGTCTTACGTTTTTTCTGCAAAATGTCTTGATAAACTTTGGAATTCTCATCTCTCAAGGATAACCTCAATGAAGCACCTCACAGGTAATACTTGAACCATTGTAGCACAGTTCTAAAGACAACCATAGCCCTGAGAGTCGCCAGTAGGAAGAGGAGATTAACAATGTCAAAATCGGCGGATAAATACAGATGATTTAGAGGCTGCCCTTGTCAGTTGTCAAGTAAAGGTGCAACCGAATGCAGACCAGAGGTTTATTCCTAAATCCTTAAACAGGCAAGGCAAGTTTCATACACAAAGATTTATAGACAAGTAAGAATACTTTGAAGTTGATTCTAAAAGTGACTGGAAACTATAGTAAGGACCTGAGGATTGGAGTGATATGCTCAGATTTTTTTGGTTCTGGTCAGAATCCTGGCAGCAGCGTACTGTATGAGCTGCAGCTGTCTGATGGTCTTTTTGGGAAGACCTGTAAGGAGTCCATTACAGTAATCCCCCCCTACTGGTGATGAAGCATGAACCAGTTTCTCTAAATCTTGGTTTGAGACTGAACATCTGTTTCTGAGATGGTAGTACGCTGATTTGCATCTTGCTTTGACATGACTGCTGAAACTAAGGTCAGACTGTAAAATGACACCAGGATTATTTACCTTACTTTGTGTCCTTTGACCTCTTAGGTCAAGGTATGTGTTTACCTTGTTGTTTCATCGTTGTAACCAAATACAATGACTTCAGTTTTGTTTTCATTTAACTGAAGGAAGTTTTGACATGTCCAGCTGTTAATTTCCTCAATGCACTGTCAAAGAGAGTCAATAGGCCTGTAGTCATTGGGTGAGTGGACTATGTAGATCTGAGTGTCATCTACATAACTGTGGTAGGCAATTTGGTACTTTTTCATTATTTGGTCAAGTGGGATCATATACAAATTGAAGGAGCGGAGCAAGAATCGAGCCCTGTGGAACACCACAAATCATGGGTGTCCAGTCAGATTTATGGTTGCCTATGTTCACATAGTAACCTCTCCCTTTAAGGTATGACCCAAACCATTTAAGTACCAACCCAGAATGCCCTACACAGTTGTGCAGCCTATGTAGGATTATGGTGTGATCTACCATGTCAAAGGCAGCACCGAGATCTATTAATACCAGAACTGATATTTTGGCTGAATCAGAATTCAATCGAATACGATTAATTATCTTTATGAGCACTGTCTCTGAACTGTGATGCTGACGGAAACCAGACTGATAATTGTCCAGGTAGCCATTTGAGTTTAAGAATTTGGTAAGCTGTCTCAGGGCTTAAATTAATACAATAATTGTATTATTATTGTTATTCTTTCTACTTTTCTTTGATTTGAGATGCAGAGACTATATACTACTATATATTCTAGATATAAAAAAATGTTTTAGTAACAATTTTAAGTAGTGTCAGTAGTGTCATTTTAAGCAGTTTTTTTACAGAACATTATTAAATAAAAGAGGTTTAAAGCCAATGTCATTCTGTCTCTCTCTGATCTTTTCTTTCTCTCAGCATCTAGAAGCCCCTGGGCCCTTGCTGCCATTGTGTCCTGACACAAAAGCAGCACATCACATTTGAAGTGCTGCATATCTTCTTGGACTCATATTAGTCATACTCGGTTGATGAAAAATGAATTGACTTGCTTAATTAAACCACTAACAACAACAGAAAAGATAAACAGGTCTCAGTGTTGAACATTCAAGCGGCCTCTGTGTTCTTTCTCCACGCTCTGTTTCACTTGTCTGAACAGTGTATTGTAAAAAGCTTTACATGTGCACATGCTTGAATGTCAGATTAGGCTGGGTTGGTTAGATCTGGGTTATTAAGCCTTATTGTTTTACGGTTATCATGTCTTGAGCGTGTATATGATCAGGTAATGCTGTGTTTTATACAGAATCAGTGTGTCTGTGACAGTAGTGAAGTGACATGAAGACCCTGTGTATAAGATAATGAAACTGGTTCAGATCTTCCAGAAATAGGTCTTGTTTGGCTCACATTTAGTGGCTTTGTCAGAACCTCTTTGTTGAAATCTTCATCTCCTCTTGTTGAGTTAAATGTTGCCCCAGGCCACTGTTATGTGTGAGTGTATATCTGACTGACAGCATATGAGAGTATGTCTGGAGGTCTCAGAGGACGATTCTTTGAGGGGACATTTCTATGAATTTCTATGATTACCTGCATGGGTCCATTGCTTCCTGATTAATGGTACTTCCACGGTGACTTGCTATTTAAATAGAATAAATAAATGGAATAATGGAAATGGAATAAATGCTTCATCAAATATTTGATGCCTATGTACATAATTGAAAAATACTCATTATTTTTATGTGTTAGCTGCAGTCAATTTTTTCATTACATTATAATAAGTAATTACTAATGGCTAAGAGTCCGTTTAGTAAACTTTTATAGACTGTTATTAAGCTTCATCTGTCCTGATTGTTTGATTGTGATTTTGTGCATTTGTTTACCCTGAGTAGCTATTTTTAGGGATTTTGAATATTTGATAAAAAGGCAAGACTTTTACAAGCTGTATCCAAGGAAGTTTATCTATATAGAATAACTACTTTGCACAAATTGGGTATAACTTGTTTTAAAAGTTTTTCTCTAATATGATTTCCGATTTTTTTATTTATTCCGATTTACAGTAGTAAGGCATATTTGTACAATATTTGCTTTTAATGTCCCCTCGGGATCTATTAAAGGTCCCATTCCCCGCGATCCTATATTTCAACCTTTAGTAGTTTGTAATGTTGCTGTTAGAGCATAAATAATACCTGCAAAATGATGAAGCTTAAAGTTCAGTGCCAAGCGAGATATTCACTTTAACAGAATTTGCTTTTCAAGGACTACAGAGATGTCTGGAATCGGACTACAGCACTCTACTTCCCGGGTACATGATGTCACCATTCCAAGTGCTTTTAATAACCTCCGCCCGAAGGAATATGCCAAAAAAGGGGCGAGGCCTTTCTTAGAGAAGAGGAAGAGCCGCTGGAGTAGTGTTCGGTTATCAGAGATTGTAAACATTTGACTGAGCTACGTGCTAAACCACTTTCACTTTCATCACAGTCTTATAGCTGAAAAAAAGAATTCAGCTACACACATTCTAAGATAACCAATGGTGAAAAACCATGACTTTAACTTCGGCTGTGAAAGCTGTTCTGTGTAATACACTGATATTGATAGTGTGCGCATACCTCTAAAACACTTTTATGAAACATCCTTTGAAGTCCTGCTTGTAAATGTCTCCTAGTCAATCTGCTTGTTTTATTATCCAACTCGGGACCAATATAAAAAGGCACAACTGACGTTTCTGTGATTAGTGTTAATTAATATAACCGGTTTGACCCAATCGATCTGCTTTCATTTCCCTTGCCAGAGTAGGAAAAAATGCGATCTCTAACAAAGATTGACGTTTGCACATGCACTTACAGTCCTCCCTACACTTCAATTGATTCGCATGTTTTTAACCGATGAAGAAGTTGACGCCATTGTTACTGTTTATTGCTAAAAGCCAAAGTTTATGAATACACTTGCAGTGAGAAGGGGGCCCGATCAATCACAACTGCCTGAAAAGCAGAAGCTAGCTGAAATGGTATGCGTGGGAGATCTTCACACACACACTTTAAGCGGGGAACCAATCACGACAGACCTGTTCAGCTTTACCAATCAGAGCATTTTGGAAGGAGGGACTTTATATATATTGAAAGAAATCCAGTAATTTTGTTAGATCAGGGACAGCGGTGAACAATAGACTTGAAATATGTGAAATATATATTGTTTTTATTAGAAACATGAATATGCACACCAACTGATTTTAATGTATCTCTGCACTCAAAACTTTAGTCCAATGGTAATAGTAGGATACTTCTCTTTCTCTCTGTCTCTTACTCTCTGGTTGCATACCTTATCTGAAGAAACCTGATTTAAGAGAGAAAATGTCATGTGTTATACTTTGCTATTAGCCATTAGCCTTCAGTGTCAGTTGGTGATGACAAATATCTGGTTTGTCTGTGATGTGGTGAGTGTATGTGACTCTCATTCTAGAAAGAGAGGGTCAGTGCAGGACTGATGCTCGGGCAGATATGTGTGTGTGTGTGTGGGGGGGTGTAAGGTGGAATTGATGGATAAGGTTAGCCGAGCTATCAGACAGAAACATCACAATCAAGCCGTCAGCTCAATGCCTCCCTCTCTTTGCTATCTTCCTCTCTTTGATAAACACAGGAATAGGATTACAATTTGGACAGGTCCTGGGGCAACAGGGAAGGACTGCCCAACCTTTTAGGCCTAACAGAACACGCATCACACAGCAAAATAGCTCAAAGAAACACTCTCTTCTAACAATTCCACACAGCCTGGGCTCATTGAAGGTCTGTGTATGTGCGTGTGTGGGTCAGGTCATGCTTACATTTCGGGGAGCAAATGTCCCGAACAAGATAGTATAACCTCAAATCAACTGCATCGGGTGGGGGCGAAGACAAGACTTTATTATTGTCTTAATTATTGACTTAAATAGACAATTTTAATAATAAATAATTAGGCATGTCTTCGTTAATAGACAGTTATTGTTGAGGATTGGCTCCCAAAACTAAAGAATTATTGAAATAATATTTAAAAAAAAATCTAAAACACCAAGGCAAAGGTTTCTGTGATGGTTACCTTTTAAGGGTACACAAACAATATAATTACTGTAGCCTGCTATAAAAAAACAACCTAATATTATTTAGAATATGTGAATATGTAAGTTATGTACTAGATATATATATATACATATATTTAGACACCTGCTGTCTCTTTATCTACTAAGGGCTCCTTGGGAGGATTAAGGGTAAATAGAAAACATGCTTAATTAAGTGCGGTTATCCTACCTGTATTTTAAATTTTGTTTAAGTTATCATCATATTCCTAGCTTTAGGTAATCACTGGCATTTTGTGTCTTTAGAGTCGATTTTTTGTCATTTTTTGTGTCTCTTTCTTTGTGTTTTGTCATCTGCCAATGCGATCACTGTGTGGTTGAATAAGAGAAATGGCGCAAAACTAAATATGCGAACAGAGACAAAAATCCAGATGTGCATCTGGAAACAAAAGATGGCAAAGTTGCAAAATCACTGACTTTTAACACTAACCTCTGACAGCAGACATGCTGAAACAGTTCTTAAGTTCTGAAACTTAACAGACATACTCGCTGCTTCCCTCTAGCCATCATCCCCTTACTGTCTGTGCTCCGTCCAACATGGGTCCAGCCAGGGTTTCTGTCGTAAGTCTATTTGGCAAAAGAGGCATGGTTGCCTACCAGATTAGGCAAGCCAAAGAAATTCCTCATAGTCAAGGAGAGCCTGGCCCAATTGGACAACATCCCCCATTATGTAATTCCCTTAGAGTGTTTGGCACTACCAGGGCTCAATCAGGTGTGTGAGGCCCGAAGGAGGCCCAGCTCTTTATCATGCTGGAGTACAGAAGGAATTCCTCCACAGGGGATGAGAAAGAAGCAGGCTTTCTTTGAAATGGCCATTCCCACTTGGATGGTGGCACAGAAATAGATGGAATCAGATCAGTACAGCCATTCATCATGGCTACGCTACCAGCCCAATCCTCCTTCACCTCTATCACCCCGAAAGGGACTCAAAGACCAGCATTACACTTACATTTTTCTATATCAGTCCAGGTCTGTGAATATGTGATATGTGCAAAACTGACATTTCCAAAAACTTTCGTCTGCATTCACAAATACTTCATAAACGTCATATTTGATAGTGAAACGTGTGGATGTTTGGCATGTTATATTGCATAGATGCAGAAAAGACCAATAGGCTATAAGCCAAACAATAACTTAATAAATGAACGTGTGTCCACCTAAGCATCCTTAGCCAGCTGAAATACTGCCTAGAGCTCTTCTGAAAATAACCAGGTGGATGCATTTGAGACCACGTTGGATGCACTGCATGTTTTTCTAGAGACACGTTGGTTGCCTTGATAAGGAATATCCATTTCAGTAACAATTTAGGATAATTTTATTTTGAAGATTATTAGTGAATATAAACAAGCACAAACCAGCAATGTCAACTTTTCCAGTGATGTGTTGTACAAGTGTGATGGCTGGTCAATATATAGTGTACTCTGCCAATGTACTCTCCTCCACTGTGATTGAACAGCAGTGTTTTACCCAAAGTTAAAGAATAAAAAAAAAGACACGGCAAAGGAATTCGTGAAATCATTATGATACACAATGCATCAAAGTGCAGTGTATTCAGATTGTCAAAATGAACACAGAATTGTACCGACTAACATTTTGAAAATACAGACATTTTTATGAATCTGAAAGATTACGTCAGAACGACTATAATAACGATTTAAAAAAATTGTTCTGCTTGTGTTTCATGAATGAGGCCCATTGTATGCAATTGCCTGTGAGGCTATTGTGAAAGATACAGTTGGCCACAGATGGAGAGCTAATAGAGGACAACATTCCTCTCACCCACTTACACAAAGTTATCTCTACAGCGGGAGGCAGCACTGTATATGTAACCTCTGTTGATCACATCACGACCATCAGAGACCACAGGTATGCACGAAAGATCTCAAACACTACAATCACCAACTGACCACACAACTTCTGTCAGGTCTTATCTAAAACCAGGTCATTCCTCCCCCATCCAACAGAGAGAAAGATACTTGGTCTAACAGGCAGAGCTCTGCACAGCCAACCGTGCATTTGACAAAATACCTTTTGCTCCTACGTCCCCTGCAATTGCACTTGAATTGTTCTTGTTAGTCTGAGCAATGTGTAAAAGGTCTGCCTGAGCTGTGCTTGACATTTCCCTGTGTGTTGTTTTAAATGATTGGGGTGATGAGTGCTTACCAGTTGTCTATACATGGAGCAGCATGCTCTACAGATAAGCTGACATGGCATGCTTTAGGAAGCTGCCTTACACAGAGGATAAGACAAGAACATGAGATATGCTAAGCGGGGGAAGCTGGCTGGGATGATCTATTATTGTTAAGCGAGTGTTGGGAGATTAACATACACACAGGTCTGGTACTGCTGCTGATGTTTGTGCTTTATCTTCCTGGGTAACTCGCCATCAGCTCACTTTTATTTTTATTAAAAAAACAAATTATGACAAATAAAGTATAGACAACTCAGCAAAAGTTGCAGGATTTCTGCTTGATGCTTAGTAATCACATATGTCACCATCCCAAAATTCTCAGATGAAAAGAGGCTGAATAGAGTCAAGTGATGATCCACAAGAGGTAAATGGAGAGAGATTGAATAGAACAAGGAGCAAGGAAGACGGGGAGAAAAGAGGACAGTTCAAGAAGAGTGTGAGAGGAAAGAAGAGACATTCGAATAAACAAGACATAGAGTTTGACCTCATGATTTCACCAATTTCCACTGGTCGCCTTTCCTTTTTGCCTCTCTCTCTGCTTTTTTGCCCTCAGCCCTGTGTGGTACCAATCCTTTTTTAGAGGGATAAATAGCGTCTCTGCGCTTTAATAGCCCCAGTCCCAAACAGTCGGCCAGGATAAATAAAAGGAACTTTACCCATTTATCTCTTGGAGAAAGGAATTCTTATTAGGGTCCCCATACCCACAGGGTCTTTCCCTCCCTGTCTGTACAGCTTTGGAGATTGTCTGTTTGCTTTAAGATGATATTGAGTGCTCACCAGGACAATTACACGCAATAGACCCCCATCCACCCACACCCCACTCATCACAGACCTCTCCCTCCTGTATCCCTTTGCCAGTGTTGCAGGAGATGCGTGTAATAAAGCTGTGTGTGTGTGTTGGGGAAGTAAAACATGGTGGGGGCAAAGTGATAATGGTTGGCTGAATGGTTTGGAATTAAGTATCGTGGCAAAGCGCCTGGAGTCACACACTTGGGGTAGTAATGCAAATGGTTTTTAACCGAGCTCTCTGTCTGGCATAATGATAGCCCTCCAAACAGTATGTGTGATGAAACAGAGCGGGGGAAATATATAAATAAAAATAGCACACCTTCACAGAAAATGACTTTATGTTCCCTTTGGGGATCTTCAGACACACCTTTGTACTTTGCCTGTAGGCTCTGTCTACCCTCCCTCTTTCTCTGTGTGATTTTTTTTCATTTGATAAGGCACAAAGTAGATATTTCTGTGAGGAGCAATACAGGCTGATGAAAATAGAGAGTGGTGGGGTTTAAACAGACCTACCCTATTGCCTGCCATGTCAATCTCATTTCAGACTGGTTTGAAACGATCAAGATGCTTATTACCCACAAAAAATATAGAATGGACAAAAAATAGAGAATGGTCAAGAAGAATACTTTCACATTGATCTCAAAGAGTCACAAGCTATAAGGTGTAGTGAAAAAATGACATAGGATCAAACGTACACTGTAAACAATGATTCAGGAGTTTAGTTGTTTCTACTTAATTTTCCAAAGTTGCCTCAACTTGTAGTTTCTGAATTTGTTCATTCAACTTAACATCTTAAGTTATTACTGTCTCAACTAGTTTGTAAGTTGTTTTGACAAGAGTATTTGTCGCCTCGACTTAAAAACACAGATTGAGTCAATTCAGTAGCAATCATGTTCAATTTCTCAGCATTTACCGCAAGATCTTGGTAATCTTGGAAAGGTAAAATAACACCTGACTTCTCTGAATTACTTTTGTACTTTGAATTACCTAATTGTTCATGTTAAGATTTGTTGGTCTGCTTGCATTTACCTGCTATATTTAATGTAGCATACAAGTGTAGTAATAACCCAGCTAACACAGTATGGTCTGACGACATCACCAGTTTGTTTTCATTAAATCACCTTGACATTACTTTGTGACCACATTCTGAGGACGTCTTAGTAACATTCCATTTCATAGAATTTTTGTTTAAATTCCAGATACGTCCTAGCCACATCCTCAAATAATGTTGTGAATTAATCCCATGGAGAACGTTGTAGCGACGTGATGTACTGGTCTTCAGATAACCTGGACACTGCTCATTTGATTAATGAATCTGGTAATTTCTATTTATAATGTTATTGTATTGAAAAATCCATGATCCAATGAGTTAAATCTATTATAATGTCAAGTAGAATGCTATAAATCCAATTTCTGACAACTATCAAACAGGTGTTTAATTTTATACCACAATTAAAACTGCCTTTCTATTTATTCTGATATGTGCACACGTTTTTTTTTTTGCTTTTTAGCAATAAACTGGTATCGATGCTCTTTGTGCATTTAGCACTGGGCTCCATCTGACATTCGGTATCAGCAGTTGCAGGTTTTTTTAATATAAACTCTGTACTGTTGCCTTTGGTCTGCTTTGGATTTTCATTTTTTTGTATCTTTCATTACGTTGTTTTGTTATTTCGGCACTGCTTAGGTTGCGGGTCAGATTCATTAAGTGTGTTGCACTTTTGCTGCATGAAACAATTAAATGTTACATTGCATAGTGTGGTAAGCTTTGATTCATTTATATTTTTTTATGTGTTATTCCAAGACTTGTATTTACATTTGTTAAATTGGATTTTGTTTGTTTGTTTCTTCTTTTCTGTTTGTTTCTTTTTATTGGGGTATTTGGAGTGAGGGTGACTGTGTGTTGTGTGCTCTATGTTATGTTGTTTACACTGAGAGCTGTGCAATTATTACTTGTACCTGATTTTGATGTGTCTGTTTGTCACGATCCTAGTCTGTGTTCCCCTGTTATTTGGGACTTTTTTGTTATTTCCTGTTATGTGCCCTGTGTGTAGTCTTTTGTAGTTTTTGTGTTAATTATTATCAGGTGTTCCTTTTTTGCCCGTCTGGATTACTCTACAATTCGTTACAGAATGACTGACATCCCATGGATCCACGCAACTCACGCAACTCCGGCAACGTAACCATATACAAATATACAAACCATATACAAACTTCCTGGATATAGCTCAATTCTCAAAATACACGGACTGTGTGCTCATAGATTTGTTCTGTGACAGTCTTAATGACCATTTCATGCACATTGTCTCCTGTTATGGTCCTCGAGCTTGTCTGCCCCAATTTAACTATGCTTTGCTGATGTGTGGTGTCTCTATACTGTTGGCGTGGTGAAGGTGGAGGCTGCTCCTAAATAAATTTTGGGCCACCAGTCCAGTGCCCATTCGCAAGATGGCCACCAAGCCAGTGTCTCCAGTCATCGTGGCCTCCAAGCCAGCGTCTCCAGTCATCATGGACTCCAGCACAGAACCCGTTTTTAAGATGGCTGCCAGTCCAGAGGCTGCTCGCAAGATGGTAGGCAGTCCAATGTCTCCAGTCATCATGGATGTCACACCGGTGGTCCCAAGTCCGGTGGCCCAGGAGGTGTCTTTTCCAGAGGTTCTTCCCTTGGAGTCTGCTCTGCTAGTGGTGGTTGCTACATTCGGGTGTGTCTGGGCTGCGCACTGCTCTCCTGTTTCAGAGGCTATTGACGAGCTGGCCGCTTCATAGTTCCTATAGCTGGTCCCGTCCGGCTTTCAGAGATCTTCGAGACAGTTCTGTCCGGCCTTCCATAGGTCTTTAATCCCGTTCGGCCTTCCAGAGTTCTTTGAGCCGGTCTCGTCTGGCTTTCCAGAGGTCTTCGAGCCGGTCCTGTCCGGCGTATCGGAGTTCCCTACCTCGTCCAAGATGGACTATTATGATTTTCCGGAGATCCCTGTCAGCTTGCCTGCCACGCCCAGGCTTTCTGCGAGTGCCTCACTCTACTGTACCATTCATTAAACTGTGTATATGGTGTGGTTTGGCATGTATTTTAAGTCTGTAATGAGTTAGTTGCCCCAGTACCCTAATTGTTAGAAAAGTCTTTGTGTGTTTGTGATATAGGCCTTTGATACCCCAGCAATTGATTTCTATTCCTTGTATACTTGAATAGGATTTAATAAATGGCTTTTGTACATTTTTTTACCCACGTCCCTCACCTGAAATCCTTTGGTAATGAACCTGTGTTTCCTTATTCACATTTCTGTTCCTCAGATGTTTGTGGAGTGGCATAGTCAACCATTATAAGAAAATTAGGCTTAGTCTGTAAACCGGGCCTTTGGGTTTAAAACTATAAAGGCCACTTACTGTTTTATTTAATAAATAGTCATGTTTGTTTTAACCTCATTTTTTTTCTCAGGGGAAAAAAGCGGCGTGCGTTCTTGCAATTACAGTTCTGAGTCTAGGGGAAGATGAACTACAGGTACGTTGTGGTCAATGTGGCCTTAGCCTTTGTGGTTAACTGTTGTGTCAAAAAAGTTTGATTTGTGTCTTGTGCATCACAACGATAAAATGAAGTGTTTGATGTAAAGCATATGGGCAGGCTTTGGGTATTTGGCCCTGTTGCATCCTGGGGGGCATGTGCAAGTTTTTCCTGGTTACTTGTTTGAGTGAACCTGGTTTTAACCCTTCGAGTTATGGTTGCCAGCTGCCTTCTACTACGGGCAGGCAATACAGGGCTCAAAACCCTGTGGTACATTTTGGCTTGCCTAATGTCATGCGTTGTTCTTGCGGCAGGCTTGAGCTGCATCTGTGGGGAGTGTGCCCAGAAACGTTACCGAGTTTTGGCCAGCAATGAATTATGAATTAGCAATAGGTTAGATTGTAGAACCTGGGTGGCTATGTAATTACACTCATTTTAATTAGTAGACTTGAATTTGCCAGAATATAAGGAAGCGAGCTGTCCACTTGGACGTGAGTCATGGTTTGTACCACCCCTCGGTGAAGTCATCTGTTGTCGCCGAAGGTATGGTACTGTTCGTTTGTAGCTTTCTGTTTCATGCTTTGAGCAAAAGGAGTAATAATTATGGTCAAGCTTTAGTATAGGGGCAATTCTCACTATTAACAAACCATCAACTACCACTTTTTCCCCAATAAACTCTTAATTTGTTTGCTTATTAATAGTTAGTAAGGTAGTTGTACGGTTAGGCTATTGGGTAGGATTAGGGATGTAGAGTATGATCATGCAGAATATGTGCTATAAGTATTAATAAACAGCCAATTTGCCAATAATAGGCATGCTGCTAAGAACTAGTTAATAGTGAGAATTGCCCTATGTACTGAAGTGTTACCATAATTATATACATTATTGCAGTATGCTGTCCACTTTCGGCCGAATCCTGGCTGCCCGTTTCTCCTCTTAGGCTCATGTCATACTTCTTGTTAAGTGATCACCCTGAATGGCGTTGGCTGCAGCATTGTCTGCGATATATATGTAAGTTAGTTATTTTTTATAAGAACTGTATACATCAAGAGTGAGGAAAAGGGCTCAGAAAACCCCCCTGGACCTCTCCAGGTGTATCCTCCCTGACCGCGATCCGTACCCTCTTGGGAGCTTTATGTGGTCCTTGTGGGCCTGGGAAGGACCCCATTTGAGCCCCTAGGGTAAGCTGCTCTACCTCATCTCACAATAAAGATGGTTCTCCTAGTCGTGCTAGCTTCCATCAAGAGTTTAGGGGATCTGCATGCACTCTCTGTGTCTAACGACTGCCTAGAGTTCGGGCTGGGCAACTCCCACGCGGTGCTGAGACCCTGGTCTGGCTATGTGCCCAAATTTCCAACCACTCCCTTCAGTGACCAAGTGGTGAATTTGCAGGCGCTCCCCCCTGGTGAGGAAGACGCAACCCCTACCGTGTTGTGTACAATACGCTCCCTGCGCTTCTACTTTTTTATGCTTTTAAATGTGGCCTTTATAAGATTACAGTGTGAATGGTCATGGTTATAAACTGAACTGCATGTGCAAAACAGCATCACGCAGGCATGCAGCACACTGTCATAAGCCATTTTCACACAGAGATACTGGAAAATACACGGGAAATGAGTTCCGCAATTTGTCCCGGGATCGTTAGATTTGGTTCATTCACCTGGCCCATGATTTTCTGGAATCTCTGCGTGCGTTCACACACATCCCGTAAAGATCCTGTAAAGACACGTGACACAATCTTGACGTGACGTATACAATGCTCGTCAGAAAAGAAAGCGTTAGTGACGCGCTACAACAGCGGATCTATCCGGGATGTGTCTGCGTTCACACAGAAGGCAGTCTGGCACTTTTTGCGCTTTTTTTCAGGGATCAGCGGGCTGTGTGAATGGGGTTGTACAGAAATGAGCATGGATCATATCAGAAGGTCTGATTGACTTTGTGTGGTGCTGTAACCTGTTTGACATTGTGTGGTGTTGTTACCAGTGTAATGAGATTTTTGGTTTCCAAGATATTTGGTTTCACAGGGCAGGGCTTACACAAATATCCATGAACCTCGTGAGCAGCACATTTAAAGGAATGTGACGCCTCAGTCTCAGTAGGCCTCAATTATTTTGGAAGGTATATGCAATGGTTTTGGTTCAACAATCAAATGGATCAACAATCAAATGGCACTTTTTGCGCTTTTTTTCAGGGATCAGCGGGCTGTGTGAATGGGGTTGTACAGAAATGAGCATGGATCATATCAGAAGGTCTGATTGACTTTGTGTGGTGCTGTAACCTGTTTGACATTGTGTGGTGTTGTTACCAGTGTAATGAGATTTTTGGTTTCCAAGATATTTGGTTTCACAGGGCAGGGCTTACACAAATATCCATGAACCTCGTGAGCAGCACATTTAAAGGAATGTGACGCCTCAGTCTCAGTAGGCCTCAATTATTTTGGAAGGTATATGCAATGGTTTTGGTTCAACAATCAACACTTTTTATAGTTTCACTTTGGTGTTATAAGGTTTTAGTCACTGAATTTTTCTGATCTGAATGACATCATAGCATGTATTTGGAGAGCAATGTTACCAGAACAAACATTAAACGGAATTGTAACATACACTGGATTCTGCCTCATCATGTAATGTCTTTCTTGGTCTTAGGGCAGGATCATAACAGGATCCTTGTTTGATGTGGAGAGAGTTTGGGATCTTTTTGATCGCCATACTCTCTCTCCAGGTCTCGTCTCTGTTCCCGCCCTTTCGTCTCGTTACTGCTTTTTAATTAGTTCATGCCCCACACCTGTTCCTGTTTGATTTAGACTCCTTTAAATAGTCCTCATGTTTCATTGTCTTTTGTCGGTCATTGTGTAATGTGTACTTCAGTCTTGTCTTGCTGATATTTCTAGCCTGTGAAAAGTCTAAAGTCAAGTCCTAGTTAGTGTTTAGTTATAGTTTTTTTCTAGAATTTCTCAGTTTAGCCCAGTTTTAGTCAGTTTATGTCGGGTTGTTCACTACACTTAGTGTTACACTCTTAGGGGAAAATTCTTAGTGTTGTAAAATAGGTATATTTATTATAATGTGCATGTACAAAAATAATTAAAAAAAATAAACAAATAGGGGGTACCACAAGAGTTTGCTTTTAGCAACAATAACCAGTTCAATTCACAATAAAGATTGGTATAATTGTATTAGTAATATAAAAGATATTAAATTACCCCTCAGACATGTCAGAGAATAAGTCTGATAAGTACTGATATGCAGTACTGGCATTTCTTCATTTAAATCTTATTTAGCGTACCTTCACTTTTTCTTGCTTACCTGCACTTCTTACATGTTGCTGGTACTTTGCCACTCTGAGTCAAAGCGTCATTATATGGGTGATTAATAGTGATGACATCCTGCTATAGAGATTGAGGAGCGCTTATGCTATGTTCCAGACAACTGGGATTTAAGATTTTTCGATCTCAAGCCCAGAACTAAATGGCACTCGAAGTCAGACAATCAACCTAGGCCTCAGGGAGACGCATCATTTTAAGTCACACCAAAGATGCTTCTAGTGAGATTAGCGTGGACAGAGAAAAGCTACTCTTATTATAGGGAGATGGAAGGGTCTGTAATACTTCCAATTGGAGAAAGCATACCGTTGACATCTTTCAAAGCAAGCTTCTAGTCTCCTTCCCTGTGTTTCGCTGGAGCCATAAGCAGTTACACTTTGTTGGCTGAAGAATGCAGGCTTTCCATCTAGGGTCTTTGGCTTGGAGCTACCCAATTTCAACAGATTTAACAATTAAACAGGGTTTACGGAACTCCAGCAAATAAAATTAAAGAGGATAAGCACTATTTCAACCAATAAAGCTTGTGTTCTGGAGGGCTCTATAGTTCCAAACATTGCATTGAACCCATTCATTTTACTGTTTCCCAAACACATTCGCAGGTAAATTGATAAATTACATCCCTGTTAAACTGGTGTTTTAACAGAATATAATTTATTTTCCCAAATAAAAATGTATTTTCTGTGTGTCTGCATGTGTGGTTGAATGATTTACTATTAAACTGCTCACTAAATATAATGTTATCTACTCACTCCAGGTATATATTATAAAATTAATCTCTTTCTGACTGAAAAGCGAACAAGGCAAAATATTTCAAAGTTCTTTGTGATGCATTTACATGCAATTATGATTTTTTTTTAAACTACTTGTGTATTTAAATGTGAATGTCTTAACATAATTTAACATTGGTATGGACCAATGATCATAGAAACAGATAAATGCATGCATACTGTTAAACTATTGCACATTATTCATTCTTCCTAGTCAAATGAAACACACAAAACTGTTTGTTCTAAAAAAAGTCTTTCTAACACTCATCAGACAAAATGTTACTTTAAATTTAATCAACATAGTAGTCAGTGCATATATTTTGTTGGTATTTGGTTACATTTGTTGCAAATTAACCTTCTTCCACTGTTTCGCCCGGTTCAACCCATTCAAACAGACTGACAGTTTGGAACAAAGCCTCATGAATCATATGACCACGCGGTGGCGAGGTCAACATGTGTCACAACTCTGTTTTTAAACATCTGCGAATAAAAGCAGACAGAATTTTTAGCCAATCAAATTGAAGAAGACAGTCTGCAGGCAGGCGCAAATGAATGTGACTGTGTAGTGAGAATGTGTTATGAACGACTCACGAGTCAAGTGCAGGTAGCTGAATATTTATTAATATTCCTGGCAGGGAACAAACAACAGTAGATATGACAAGGAATCTGACAACAATGGGGACTTGGCAAAGTCACAAAAAGGCTTGAGCGCTCGGCCGAAAACAAATAGGGAGTTTCTCTTTGAAGTGAGGAACAGCAAGGGAGTTCAGTCAAGGTAATCCGTAAAAACGAAAAGATAAATCCGCCCAACGAGGGCCAACAAAAATTCCTCCTGCTGATGGCAGGTAAAGGGACGTAATCCCGCTCATGAAGGCCAAGGGAAAATCCACCAGCTGTAGGCAGGCAAAAATGCAAACGTAAGTCCGCCGACGCGGCTAGAATCCTCCCACTGTAATGGGTTTCCTTGAGAGGAGAGAAAGTCACCCTCAGTGGCTCTGCTGAAGTACCGGGAGCATAGATTGATTCCGTAAGAAGTTGAAGTTAGTTCCCTTGCATCTAGAGGTGAGATCCTGGATTTTAGGAGCGTTGACAGTGAGCAAGACAGAGGTAGGTATTTGGTGTGGTAACTCAGCTCAGGAGCGTAGACAAGACAAACGGTTATTGACTCGAAAATCAGCCAGGGCAAAACAGGACAAGACAAGACAACCTTCGGTAAAGACCAAAAACGGACTGACAACGGACAAGAGGAGACAAGGGGAATATAAGGACAATTGGGCAAGAAGAAAACAAGGAACAGCTGAGAAAAATCAGGAAACCCAGGTGCAGAGTCTTAACTAATAATGAGGAAGTAAACAAGGTAACGAGGTGAGTGGATGAAATGCAGACACTAAATAAACTGAAAGACTAGGAATAACAAACCCCACGTGCTCGACAACCCCAACAAGACATAAGTGTAACAATCTCACAGACGCTAGACCAGAGACCTGACAGTACCCCCCCTCCCAGCGGCGCCATCGGGCGCACTAGGAAGGGGCTCACCTCGTCGCAGGTAGAAGTCCACGATCAAGGACTGGTCAAGAATGTCCCGAGCCGGAACCCAACTTCTCTCCTCTGCACTGTACCCCTCCCAGTCCACTAGGTATTGAACGCCTCTGCCCCGTCGCCGGACGTCAAGAAGTCTCCTCACCGTGTAGGTGGGAGACCCATCCACTAGACGAGGAGGCGGCGGGACAGGGCGGTTACTGGCGGGATGAAGGGGTGAGGAGAGCACAGGTTTAACCCTGGAAACATGAAATACTGGGTGGACCCGACCAAGGAAAGGGGGAAGTCTGAGCCTGACCGCCACCGGATTAACGATCGTGATACGATATTGCCCAATGAACCTCGGCGCAAGCTTACGAGAAGGTGCCCGGAGAGGAAGGTCCTTGCTGGAGAGCCATACTCGTTGACCACACACATAGGCTGGAGGAGAGGATCGGTGACGATCAGCTGCTGCCTTGGTCCGTCTTCTGGTTTGGGCCAAAACCCCCCTGACCTTCCTCCAGGTCCGGCGACAGCGCTGAACGAAGCCCAGGGCAGACGGGACCGCAGCGTCGGGTTCCTGTGCGGGAAACAGAGGAGGGTTATATCCTAACGAACATTCAAAAGGGGACATACCGGAAGCAGCCGTCGGGAGGGAGTTGTAGGCGTACTCTATCCATGAGAGTTGAGAGCACCAGGAACTCGGGTAGGAAGATGTCAAACAGCGGAGCATTCTACCAAGATCCTGGTTGGCCCATTCACACTGCCCGTTGGTCTGAGGGTGGAAACCAGAGGACAGACTCGCGGAGGCCCCTATCTGTCTGCAAAATTCTTTCCAGAACCGGGAGGAGAACTGAGGCCCCCTATCGGAGACCACGTCGACCGGCAACCCATGGAGGCGGAAGACGTGGTCCACCATCAGCTGGGCCGTCTCCCGGGCGGAGGGGAGCTTGGGGAGGGGAATAAAATGAACCGCCCTAGAGAAGCGATCCACCACAGTGAGAACTACTGTGTTACCTTTGGAAACAGGGAGCCCTGTGACGAAATCAAGGGCAATGTGAGACCAGGGGCGGGAGGGAATGGGTAACGGGCGAAGCAGACCAGCGGGCGGGTGACGAGGGGACTTGCATTGAGCACAAGTCCGACAGGCCGACACGAACTGTTTGACATCGGTGATCAGTGATGGCCACCAAAAACGTTGACGGACGGTAGCCAATGTTCCCCGATTACCTGGATGGCAGACTAGTCTGGAGGAGTGACCCCATCGTAGGACCTTGGGGCGCAGCGCAGCCGGCACGAATAGCCTGCCCGCCGGACACTCCATAGGTACTTGCACCCCTCGTCCGGCCTCTATCACCTGTCGTTCGATTCCCCAAGAGAGAGCTCCCACTACCATCCGATCGGGGAGGATGGACTTCTCCGAAGACTCTCTCTCAGGGACCTCGAACACACGTGAGAGCGCATCAGGTTTAATGTTCTTGGAACCTGGCCGGAACGAGAGGGTGAAGTTAAAGCGACCAAAAAAGAGTGCCCAGCGAGCCTGCCGGGAGCTCAGCCTCTTGGCCGAACGGATGTACTCCAGGTTCTTGTGGTCCGTCCAGACCAAGAAGGGCTGCGCTGACCCCTCCAACCAATGACGCCACTCTCCCAAAGCCAGTCTTACCGCTAACAACTCACGGTTACCAATATCATAGTTACGTTCTGCAGGACCAAGGCGGTGGGAGAAGAAGGCACAGGGGTGTACCTTCCCATCAGCAGCAGACCGCTGAGATAGAACTGCGCCGACCCCGACGTCTGAGGCGTCGACCTCTACAATGAATTGCCGTTCAGGGTCTGGAAAAGACAGGACAGGAGCAGAGACAAAACGAGACTTTAAAGTGTCAAAGGCCACCTGAGCGTCATGATTCCATCTGAACACCCTCTTGGTGGAGGTCAATGCCGTGAGAGGTGTGGCGATGAGGCCAAAGTTTTTGATGAAACGCCGATAGAACTTGACAAAACCCAGGAATCTCTGGAGCGCCTTACGAGAGTCGGGTCTGGGCCATTTGGCAACAGCACTAATCTTGGCGGGATCTGCTCTTATCCTGCCTGAAGAGATGATATGACCAAGGAACGTAACGGACTCTGCGTGGAATTCGCACTTCTCCGCCTTGACAAACAAATGGTTCTCAAGTAATCGTTGGAGGACCCGTCTAACGTGTTGGGTGTGCACCTGGAGAGAGGGGGAAAAAATAAGAATATCGTCCAAGTACACAAAGACAAATTGGTTTATCATGTCACCCAAAACGCTATTAACGAGGTCCTGGAAGACAGCAGGAGCATTGGTCAAACCAAAGGGGAGAACCAAATACTCAAAATGTCCCGTTGGTGTGTTGAAAGCTGTCTTCCACTCATCTCCCTCCCTTATACGGACTAGGTGATAGGCATTGCGAAGGTCTAATTTAGTGAAGACCTGGGCTCCCTGCAAGAGTTCAAAGGCAGAAGACATGAGAGGTAGGGGGTACCTATTCTTAACAGTGATGTCGTTCAAACCTCGATAGTCGATACAGGGGCGTAGGGAGCCATCCTTCTTCTGGACGAAGAAGAAGCCTGCACCCGCTGGGGAGGATGAGTGCCGTATGAGACCAGCCAGGAGAGACTCCTGGATGTACGTGTTCATGGCCTCTCTCTCAGGACCAGAGAGGGAATAAAGCCGACCCTTGGGCGGAGAAGTGCCCGGGAGGAGTTCAATGGCGCAGTCGTAGGGGCGATGTGGAGGAAGAGAGGTGGCCCGGGACTTGCTGAATACAGTTCCAAGATCGTGATATTCCACCGGGACACCCTTCAGGTCTGCTGGCTGCGCCTGCGGAGGACAAAAAACAGAGAGAGAGGAGGCAGAACCTAGACAAGAAACATTACATGACTGGCTCCAGGCTAAAATGGAGTTACTACCCCAATCCACGTGAGGGTTGTGCTGTACCAACCAAGGATGCCCCAGCACCAATTGATTCTCGGGGGTCTCGATGACGTACAGCACAATCCTCTCATGGTGATTACCCGAAAGGGAAAGACTCACAGAGGGGGTGATGTGGGTCATGGTAGATAGTGGCTTTCCCGCAAGAGACCATGCATCAATCGGCTTGGCAAGAGGTAGGAGAAGAATTCCCCACTCACGGGCAGTGGAGACTCCGATGAAATTACCCTCAGCTCCTGAATCGAGGAGGGCTTGTCCTGAGTGAATACACCCCAGGTATTGCAGGCGAAAAGGAAGCAGACTGCGGCTGCAAGGAGAGCTTGAAGAGGAGATGGCGCCCACCAGTACTCTCCCATCTACCGGCGGGCTTTGGATTTTAAAGGGCACTGAATAGCAAAATGTCCGGCCTTGCCACAGTACAAGCAGAGTCCTTGGGCTAAACGCTGCTGTTTCTCTTGGGGGGTGAGGCGTAGGCGCCCCAGTTGCATGGGTTCCGACATAGCGGGTGAGTTGCCTTGAGGTTCCGTATTCCCCACCGGAGGGGAGTTCCAGAAGGGGTTGGTGAGGCGGCGTTGACTGCGTCGGTTTAGACGACTCTCGACTCGCACTGATAGGCTGATGAGAGCTTCGAGTTCTTCTGGAAGGTCTAGAGGTGCCAGTTCGTCCGCGATGTTAGCATCCAGACCATCCAGGAAGCAAGCACGTAGGGCGCTCTGATTCCAGTCGCATGCAGCCGCAAGGGTCTTGAGTCGAATGGCATAGTCTGTGACCGATCCTCCCTTTTGGGCCAGACGAGATAACTGAGCGCTTGCTTCATCCCCCTGCGCTGTTCGATCAAATAAGTTAATCATCTCCTCACGGAAGAGTTCAAAGGTAGTACAGCATGGTGCCCTCGAATCCCAGACTGCCACGGCCCAGTCCCTAGCGGAACCGGAGAGAAGCGTGATTACATAGGCCACCTTAGTGGCTTCCAAGGTATAACGGCGAGGCTGTAAGGTAAAGACCAGGGCACACTGCGACAAGAAAGCTCGACAAGACAAAGGATCACCATTATAAATGGGTGGGTTATTCGCATGGGGCTCTGGGTCATGGACTCGGCCCGTGGGTGCAGCCTGAAGTTCTCCAATAAATGACGTGAGTTCAGCCACACGACAGTTCAGAACTCCTATCTCCTGGGTTGTAGCATGTAATCGGGACGCCTGTTGTCCTAACAACGCCCCCTGCTGAGCAAGAGCTGTGCGAACCGGATCAGATCCTGCTGACTCCATCTTGGTCAGTCCGTTCTGTTATGAATGACTCACGAGTCAAGTGCAGGTAGCTGAATATTTATTAATATTCCTGGCAGGGAACAAACAACAGTAGATATGACAAGGAATCTGACTACACTGGGGACTTGGCAAAGTCACAAAAAGGCTTGAGCGCTCGGCCGAAAACAAATAGGGAGTTTCTCTTTGAAGTGAGGAACAGCAAGGGAGTTCAGTCAAGGTAATCCGTAAAAACGAAAAGATAACTCCGCCCAACGAGGGCCAACAAAAATTCCTCCTGCTGATGGCAGGTAAAGGGACGTAATCCCGCTCATGAAGGCCAAGGGCAAAATCCACCAGCTGTAGGCAGGCAAAAATGCAAACGTAAGTCCGCCGACGCGGCTAGAATCCTCCCACTGTAATGGGTTTCCTTGAGAGGAGAGAAAGTCACCCTCAGTGGCTCTGCTGAAGTCCCGGGAGCATAGATTGATTCCCTATGAAGTTGAAGTTAGTTCCCTTGCATCTAGAGGTGAGATCCTGGATTTTAGGAGCGTTGACAGTGAGCAAGACAGAGGTAGGTATTTGGTGTGGTAACTCAGCTCAGGAGCCTAGACAAGACAAACGGTTATTGACTCGAAAATCAGCCAGGGCAAAACAGGACAAGACAAGACAACCTTCGGTAAAGACCAAAAACGGACTGACAACGGACAAGAGGAGACAAGGGGAATATAAGGACAATTGGGCAAGAAGAAAACAAGGAACAGCTGGGAAAAATCAGGAAACCCAGGTGCAGAGTCTTAACTAATAATGAGGAAGTAAACAAGGTAACGAGGTGAGTGGATGAAATGCAGACACTAAATAAACTGAAAGACTAGGAATAACAAACCCCACGTGCTCGACAACCCCAACAAGACATAAGTGTAACAATCTCACAGACGCTAGACCAGAGACCTGACAAGAATGCAAACATAACGAAGCCTTTTACAATAAAGTAATCGATGTTTATACGGCGCTGTGAAAACCAATCGGCTTATGAAATAAATGTACCGCGAGAGTGACTGTACACGTCTTAACTTTACAATTCCTAGTACTGCTTTGGCATTGCATTCTTAAAATGGGATTTCATATTTTTGACTTTTCTGTGTATATTAAATAAAAAATTTGACTCAGTCTACCTGTAAAATAGTACCTAATAAGTCTGCACACCTAAATGGGTCGGTGACAAAACAGGGTGGCAAGATGAAAAAAATTCAAAAAATCTTTAAAAGTATCAGATATTTTGTTGAGTGTAATCATGTTGATTTTGTGTAATAACAAAGAACAGTTGCACAATTTTTTATAAAAGTTAAGACTGAAAGTACCAGAAAAAAAACAAATGGCGTGACTGGCAAAGAATGGGAAATATAAACATTTTATTCACCTATATGACAAGGTGGATGGCCGGTTTGCTGAGAGCATGTGGTTTGAGCCAGAGCTCCTTCAAACATATTCTTAATATATTGTTTGTTCTTGTTACATCTTAAGATATATGTTTAAAATTGTTATTTCATCGAATGCGAAACTTATTCTTACATGTATCCCATGCCAAAATCGTCCTACAACACGATGACAAATTATTTGTATCTGATCATTCGCTTTAGCCCTCAGGCTGTAAGTATTACTTGTCATGATTCCGCTATCATGTCATGTCTATTCTTGGTCTTGGGGCGGAGTCATGGCATAACCTAAGGTTGTGCGTGGAGTGAGAGATAGTGATCCTATCGGCTTGCTATACTCTCTCTCTCTGGTCTGCGTCTTTTTTCCCGCCATCTCGTTTCCTCGTTAGCTTTCCTTGAGTGTTCATCCCTATCACCTGGTACTTGATAATTATCCTCTGTCTGTCTCCCTTTAAAACATCATTGTGTTCATTGTCCTGTGCTCGTTTATTGTACATTGTACTTTGTATACCTAATGCGGAGTGTGTTTTGCCAAGTCGTGTCCTGTATCGCCAAGTCGTGTCCTGTATCGCCAAGTCGTGTCCTGTATCGCCAAGTCGTGTCCTGTATCGCCAAGTCGTGTCCTGTATCGCCAAGTCGTGTCCTGTATCGCCAAGTCGTGTCCTGTATCGCCAAGTCGTGTCCTGTATCGCCAAGTCGTGTCCTGTATCGCCAAGTCGTGTCCTGTATCGCCAAGTCGTGTCCTGTATCGCCAAGTCGTGTCCTGTATCGCCAAGTCGTGTCCTGTATCGCCAAGTCGTGTCCTGTATCGCCAAGTCGTTTCCTGTATCGCCAAGTCGTGTCCTGTATCGCCAAGTCGTGTCCTGTATCGCCAAGTCGTGTCCTGCATTACAACAGTCGTGTCCTGTATCGCCAAGTCGTGTCCTGCATTACAACAGTCGTGTCCTGCATTACCAAGTCGTTGTTTTGTTTTTTGATTGTATATTAAAGTCTTTTGTTAACCCCTTCATCCCCTGCCTGCAATTTGGTTCTTTACCCCGTATCTTGACAATTACTAGCCTACTTTTTGAATATTGCCCCTACTGCTTAAAGCTACAGAGGTAAAACTTTCCATGAAGCATGTATGTATAATGCATTACAAAAGTATTTGAAAGCGATTGTAATGCAACTTTTAATGCATTGTAATGTCTTATGAAAAAATATTAATTAATCCATCATAACACTTAGAAATTCATTGTTACACTATGCATTTTAAATTGGTTATATTCTTAAAAACTACCTATAATGCATTACAACACACATTATGAAGAATTAGAATACAGTTTACACTTTAATGACGCTTTACATTGCACTATACATGCATGCTTCAAGGAAAGTGTTACCGCTACAATTTGTAAAATCCGCCGTTAGAGGGCGCACAATCAAAACAACAACAATGCCATTGCTTAATCACAGGGTGAAGGAGCATGGAATGATGGGATCAGTTGGGCATTTTCCAAATGGCATTTATGTGCCCTTTAAAGGAGGCATGTATTAAAATCACAATTTTAACCCAAGCTTTTGTTATATAAGTGGGAATCGTATTCACGCGAACATCATGTAAGTGTTAGAACTAAAAACGCCCTTGTTAATGAGATTACACCTGTTATTGACACCAGGCCTAGCGAGTGCCATGTTCTGGAACCAAATTCAGAGAAGGCTCCAGCTATGCAAACTGCTATCCAATCACACGTTTGCAGAGCTGACAGACCTGTAGTCCCAAGCAATCTAGGTGCTGGAACACCAGGTCCCTGTGTGTACACAACAGATCTCGCGAGTGTGGCAAGATGAGCCAGTCGTCGATATAGTTCAGTACCCGCACGCCCTTCTTCCTGAGGGGAGCGAAGGCGGCTTCTACAACCTTCGTGAAGACTCCTGGGGACAGGGAAAGCCTGAAAGGGATGACTCTGTACTGATATGCACGCCCCTTGAAAGTGAACCGTAGAAACAGGCGATGACGAGGGAGAATCAAGACATGACAGAAAGCGTCCTTCAGGTCGATTGCAATGAACCAATCCTTAAACCTGATAGATGCCAGGCTGCCCTTCTGCATGAGCAACCTGAACGGCAGCTTGTGTAGATACCTGTTCAGGGTACGCAGATCTAGAATGGAGCACAACCCCCCGTCTTTTTTGTGATGAAGTACAGGCAGTGCGGGCAGGATGTGTCCACGAAGGCTGCCTCAGCATGCTGGAGACCCAAACACTTGAGGCAGACATCATGTCCGTCCCCCTCTTCAATGAGGGTATCACATACACGAGAACAGCGAGACATGCCACGCTGGAGAACTGAGCCCTTTTAGAACAAACACCTCTGGATTCGCCGAGACGCCCAGGGGTAGTCACTGTGGTAAGCAACAGTCTGTTGCACCACGTCGTAAGAATCCAACATCGAGAGAACGACAGAAAGGGGACAGCTTCTTCCCTTAGGCCATCTACCTCTTGAACAGTTAAATCTTTTTCCCACGGTGCAATAAATAACTCTGTGTAATAATAATTAAATGCAATATTAATCATATCCTCCAGATAATACACTTTCTATTTTTACAAAACTTTTTCTGTAAATTATATTTCATTAATTCTGCTGTATATAGCACATACCTTGTACTACAATAGTCTATTCTTATTTTTTACTTGTACATATTTACATACACACACATCTTTGCTCTCTATATATTTATCTTATGTTTATTTTATTCTATTTCTTAATTTTTTATACCCATAGGCTCTTATTTAAATCATCTTTGCACTTTATTCTATTGTGTTATGTTCTTTGTGTAACTTGTTGCTGTTTCTGTGTACTGCATGCTCCTGTCACCAAAACAAATTCCTTGTATGTGCAAACATACTTGGCAATACAGCTGTTTCTGATTTTGATGAGAAGCCAGCACAATTAACAGTGTAAAGGGTAACACTTTATAATACAATTTCATACTTAATTGGTAGTTATGTAGGAACTAATGCAGAACAAATGGTAAATGCTGCATTAACACTGCAGTCATTACCAGAGGCGTTTAACCAATCAACCCACCTACCCACCAGCAAGAATCCACTCGTTAAAATATTTATATATTAAAAGATTTATAAGAATGAAACTCAACAATGTACTATTTTACAAGAATTACACATTAACATGACACTTTTGTAGAATAGAACCCAAAAAACTGTTTTTCTATCAAGTATTTTTAACAATTAGGCCTACTGTAGTAAAGGGGCACCTGCTTTCTGATGTAATGTTACAATGCAGATTTTGATGTAGTGAAAAATCACTAACATTTTTAAACAGGTGTAAATGTTGTGCGTGCCACAAAGTGGGATACAGGGACACACACACACACACAAACACGAAAAACAGACACACACACACTATAGTTTGCATGTATGTATTCACATTAGGGGACAATTTAACAATTTACAGATTTTCCGGACATTGGGACTATAATTAAGCAAAGTGGCATGCACCAGATTACAGTGTATAGCAAGGTTATTCATAAAAATAACATGACACGCTATTGTTACTATGTTAACTGCTATACAGCTATTCAAACGCTCTTTTAAGCACAGTATATGTGTATATTCTTCATATTAAAAGATCACATACGTATTGCGACAAAGTATACAATAAAAAGGACACATATGAATTGATTGCTATAGTGATGACACCGTACTTCACTTTCACTTTAAAACCCAGGTTTGGAACTTAAATAGTGGCATTACCTCCACGTACTATTAATATACATTATTATCGGCACTATAACATCTTATTTCTGACGCGTTACATGTATATATACCTCTACCGATCAGTGCCAATCCCCGCATTTTAAGTCGCCGCTACAACAATGCTCTCTGCATCGTTCCCGCTTTCATCTGTTTGAATATAAAAGTGTACACGAAAGACGACTCGCCTCATAAAAGTCACTTGTGATTGGCTGAATGTTAATTCACTCAAATCTATATGGTTAATCAGCCTCTGGTCATTTACTGATAAGGGAATAACGCTTAACAAGTAACGCGCGTTACGTAATCAGATTATTTTTAAGTAACGAGTAATTTAACGCAGTAATTCTTTAATTTACATATCTTTACTTGAATTACTTTCTTTAATCGAGTTACTTTTCAGTCTAATCATTGATTTATATGAAAAAAATTAAACTGCAGAAGTAAAATTCTGATCTAAAAGTGGTGTAGGCCTAGACATGATTGCGCAGAAACAGTCGCTAGTCAGACATAGGCAGTGTTGCCATGTCTGCAGTGCTGCAGTATTCCGGCTCCGTTTTTGTAACGCAAATCTGGCAACCCTTGACATAGCGATGGGAGGCCAGAGCTCAGATTGTCGTTGGAGTGTGGCCACCATGGACAAAATGCCTGCAAATTCCGTTCATGCTCATCAGAAGAATTTCATATATTGAAATTACCGCGAGTCACGAGTCTTAACAGTAATCAATTGTCCTGAAAATGGCAGTCACTGCAGGCAGATTGTCATACAGAAGTTGCGGTCACGGGTGGCTGTCTTCCTACGGGAACCAGCCACCTTTTCGTCTGCTACCCGAGCTGTGACATCAGTGGCTACGGCTCCGAAGTCCGCCTGTATTAGCAGCGTTAGTGATGTGGGGACCTCTGCGAACGTAAACCCGCCAGCCAAGTGCTCACGGGCCGATAGCACCCAAATTCGCTCTTCTGAATGTTCCCCAACCAGGAGGGACACCCCCGGCTGTACCTTGCGCAGAAGAGGGACACAGAGAAAGTCTGCTTTCTTGATGCACCCATCTCGCAGGGTGGGTTGTTGGTAACACCGTCGAGGACTGCGCTCAGCATGGAGACCATTTCATACCGAGGAAAAGATGCTCTGCACGGGTTCGAGCTTGCTCTTTTCCCGGTTGACCTGTAGTCCCAAAACAATACTGAACTTAAATTTCAGGCTCACTGAAATAAGGCTACTTAATGTCAAAGTGCCATTACTGTTAGGTGTAAACAGCATTTTTTTTTTTTTCAAAATGTTTTTGATAAACATCATCTTAAACACACAACCTCCCCGGGAAAGTCTATGCCAGGGTACTGGAGAGGAGAATCCGGCCGATGGTAGAACCTTGGATTCAGGAGGAACAGTGTGGTTTCCGTCCTGGTCATGGAACACTGGACCAGCTCTATACCCTCTCCAGGGTGCTGGAGGGTTCATGGGAGTTTGCCCAACCAGTCCACATGTGTTTTGTTGATTTGGAGAAGGCATTCGACTGTGTCCCACGCGGAATCTTGTGGAGGGTGCTCCGGGAGTATGGGATCAGGGACCCTTTGCTAAGGGCTATCCGGTCCCTGTACGACCGGAGCAGGAGCTTGGTTCGCATTGCCGGCAGTAAGTCAGACTTGTTCCCGGTGTATGTTGGACTCCAGCAGGGCTGCCCTTTGTCGACGGTTCTGTTCATAATTTTTGTGGACAGAATTTCTAGGCGCAGCCAGGGGCCGGAGGGCGTCGGGTTTGGGGACCACACGATTTCATCTCTGCTCTTTGCGGATGATGTCATCGTGCTGGCCCCATCAGACCAGGACCTTCATAATGCACTGGGACGGTTTGCAGCCGAGTGTGAAGCGGCTGGGATGAGAATCAGCACCTCCAAATCTGAGGCCATGGTTCTCAGTCGGAAAAGGGTGGCTTGCTCACAAACAGAGACTGAAGTCCACCCAACTTAAAAATAAATGTTTATGTCATTATTTGTAACAATATAGTCAAGTTTACCTAATGAGAAACAGAACAAAATATTTATTGTTGGCTGAACATAAATAGAGAATATAGAAATAAATAATAAATCTATATTCTCTGTTTGTGAGTTAACTCTGTAACTGAGTAAAACATTTGACACAACATAGACAGACCGACAGAAAGGGAACCAAAATTATTTGTCTGATATCACAGTGAAACACTTTTTATAGCACCTATTTAGCTACGCTATTCGAATCATTTTACCAGGTAAGTGTTATCTTTTTATTTGCAGCTCTTCTGTGACGATAAAGAGGGATGACAATTAAGTCTATTTTGGGTGTAAAAAGCTACCATGATTGCCATAATATTTATTCACCTATCTCCAAAATGAGGCAGTTCAAGATTTTCCTGAAGGTCTTTTTCTCCTTTCTGAGCAGCCAGGGTAGCTAGTTTCAGTTAAGCTATTATTGGCCATCTCTTTTACTTTTACAGTGCCTTTGTAATATATCATTAGGCTTCCTAGTGTCCTAATATCTCCACAAGGTTTCCTATGGGTGCCCTCCGCCAGCCGTTGCTAAGTGGTCTTAGTCGTCTTGTGATAGGGCGGTGTGCTGAGCAGGTTCCAAAGATAGGGACTCTCCGGTGGCACTGCTCCTCTCCCAGGTCTCTCTTTGGCAAAAAGCTAAAGAATGGGAATAAAAAAGGGGTTGAGAAAGAAAAGAGGCAGGAGGGAATTGACACAGAGCTTGGCTACATGCCAGAGCCGGCCTCCTTGCGTTTAATGTACAAGCGGGGATTTATTTAAACAGTGAGAAGAGAGGACAGCTTCACAGCACCAGATTAATTCCGCTTTTTTATTCAGAAAATAAAAGAGTCTTTGAATTATTAAGAGATAGCGGGATTAGGAGCATCTCTTTCCAACTCCAATCTACGCTCCTTTTAATTTCCACTTCATTAGAATTCTTTTTGAAGTATTTTAATGTGGACAAAGGAAGAAAAAGAGAGAGAAAGCAGAAAATATTATATATCAGTTAAACTGTACTAAACATAAGCCAGGGCCTCTATTTCACCCCCCCCCCTTCTTTTTTTGTACAGTCAAAGAGATCATTCTCTTTTGCTTCTCAATATTTCAACTTTCATTGTAGGTTCAGCCAAGTGCAGAGAGGAAGATTTTTGAAGTGAAACGCGTTTTTTGGTCTATTCATGTGGAAAGCTCAAGGGCTGGGTTCTCGCTTCTGTTTTTGCTCTTCTCTCTGCTTAAAATCTTCTAGAATGTGTAACCAGGTTGTTCACCTTTCCTCATCAAAACAAGGCAGTAATATAAATGAAAGCACTGTGGAGTTGGAATGTGTCAGTTCAGTCAAGCTCTGTTGAAAGATTGTAGTTCCCTTTCTATCTGTCTCTCGATGTTGTGTCATGACAGAATGGGCTTTGAACTTGATAACCTTTCCTCTCTGATTGTAAATTTAAAAGGCCAATGAACATGGCAAACACTGTAAAAAATCCATCATGCAAAATGTTCTCCTTAAAAAGAAAATTAAGTATCTGGAACATAGAATATTTTGTTAAAGAAGTCAAATTATTGCATTGCATATATTAAACAAAAGTAGCCTAAACATGTTTCTAACATGTTTCTTACAAAGATAATTTTGTTTACTGGGCTTAGATTCTCAGGTTTTAACCAAAATACATCAGGAAGTTTGTCCAACTTGCAAAACAAACAATATTGCAAGAGTTTGAAAGTTACGAATATGCATTGCAGCATGTTTAATTATTTGTTTCTTATTTGTTTTTCTTTTTAAGATTAGTGTTTTAGTTCTTGCTGGCTTAATTAATGCTTTAATATTTAATATTGTTAGTTACGTATCTGTTGTGTTTAGAGTTTGATTAATGAATGATGGTTTTGGATATTTAACATGGTTGCGATTTTTGTGTTCAATGTTAAGGTGTAAGTACATGACACAATGGCAACACTGTTACACAGTTTTTGTATTAAAGATTGGCATACAACGTACAACTAAAGAAAAAGACAAATTCATTTGTTTAATCACATTATTTAAATAATCAATCTATATTCTCTATTTATGTTCAGTCAACAATAAATATTTTGTACTGTTTCTCATTAGGGAAACTTGACTATATTGTTACAAATAATGACTTAAACATTTATTTTTACGTTCGGTGGACTTGTGAGTTAACTCAAAAACATGCTTGTGATAGATTGCCTTATTATTTTAAGTTGACTCAACTATTTATATTACTGCGTGCCAATCTCTGGCTCGTAAAAACAGATATACAGTATGAGGAAGATGCCGTAACCTTTTTTTCAGTATTTTTTGGGAACCTTGCAAGGCTGAATGATGAGTGTTTTTTCTCTCTATGTATAAGTTGATTCGTCCCCTTCAGCAAGCGTCATTCCCCTGGCTGTCTCTGCAGCACGTCAATGTGCCTAAAAGAGCATTTACATTTAGTCATTTAGCAGACGCTTTTATCTAAAGAGTTCAGGGAGCAATAAGCGATATGTTATGCAGGAGCAATAATACAATAGGTGCTTCTAAAAAGTTACTAGTTTCAGCAATAGACAGACTGTCTGTCAAGTATCCACAGAAGAGATGGGTTTTGAGTAGTTTTTTTTCATGTTGCGAGAGATGTGGTTGACCGGACTGAGTTAGGAAGAACGTTCCACCAGGAAGGAGCTGAATGTGAGAGTGATGTGAGGCCAAGTATGGTGTTCCATACTCAGAACTTGTGCTCTGCATTTAACCCATCCAAGTGCACACACAACAACAGTGAGTAACAGACACACACTGTGAACACACACCCAGAGCAGTTAGCAGCCATTGCTGCAGCGCCCAGGGAGCTGTTAGGGGTAACTGTGCCTTGCTCTAGGGTTTCACCTCAGCCATGGTATTGAAGGTGGAAGAGAGAGCTAATCATTCACTCCCCCCACCTAAAATCCCTGCTGGTACTGAGGCTCAAACCCGCAACATTTGGGTTAGAAGTCTGAGTCTTAACCATAAAGGCAGGACCGCTACAATGAAGGGGTTATGAATACCCCTTCAGGAGTAGAATGAGCGGGATAGCGATTTACTGCTCTTTTGAGAAGGCAACACAAGACGCCTCTCGGTTGCTATACACAGGGTTCTTTATGGGGTGTAGGAGTGTAGGAGGTTGTGAAAGTATGCCGGTTCAGATCCAGCGATAGTCCTGTAGGCAAGCATTATTGACTTGAATCTGATACGGGCTTCAACCGGTAGCCAGTGGAGAGATATGAAAAGGGGAGTCATATGAGCCCTTTTGGGCTGTTGGAAGACGAGGCATCCAACTTTATTCTGAACCAGCTGCAGTGGTTTGATAGCCTTTGCAGGAAGACCAGCAAGGAGAGCATTGCAGTAGTCCAACCTTGAGATTACCAGGGACTTGACAATCAGTTGAGATAGGGTCTAAGCTTTCTAATGTTGAATAATTTTGCAATGTGATCATTGAAGCACAGTTGTTCATCAAATATGACTATGAGGTTCCTGGCTGTTTTGAAAGGAGTGATGATGGTATTGCCAAGTTGGATAATGAGATCGTGTTGCAACGTGGGGTGTGCCGAAAACATGGACACTCCATGCCCTGTTACATTCACCTCGGATGCTTGGTATTTAGGGGGTGCTAATGCAGGAGCTCAGGACAGCCACCGGCCTCACACTGCGAGCGACAAAGGTCACGGTAAGAGCTGGTTGCATTCCATCAATTGAGGTCCCGTGTGCTGCCTGCCCCGTCCCTATGTGGCACCTGCTCCGGCACAGGCTCGAGCCTCATGGAGGTCAGCCTGCAAAGAAGAGAGACATCTGGCGGCCCTGACAGGACAAGCCCAGGGAGATCAAGGAGAACTTCGAGCCTGAACCCCCCCAGCCATGCCATCGCTGCAGGGCGGACCATTCCCCACCCCACCTGTGCCAGGTGCCAACTCTGTGACCAAAAGAGCTTCCGCTCTCCCTGGGCAGCCCCCTGCACCCTCAACTCAACGGTGCCACATGGTTCAACACTCTTCACTGCACTCTCAACCCAACGGTGCGTCATGCAACAAAGCCATCATTCAGCTAAGTCACCACAACCATTCTCCCTCTGGGGCTCTGCCCATGGTGGGACGGCTGTTCTCCCAGCGGTTTGCTTTCCGGGGTTGGGTATATCAGTACAAGGTCCTGCCCTCTGGTCGGGCCATTTCTCCTCTCATCTTTTTCAAAATCGCGGAGGCTGCCCTCAGGGAACTTGACTTCTGGCTTATCCAGGTGAACTCCTATGCCTGAGCTAAAGCTCCATTCGTAGTGACACCCACCTCTTGGGTTCTACCCATGTGACGCTTTTCTATCTCAGGTTCCCCTGTTGGTGAATATGTGACCTTTCCTCGGTGGACAATCTCCACCTCTCGACTGTGCTTCCCGTGTTGGGGCCCTCACACTCTCATCTCCTTCTAGTTTACCCCACTGGTGAGACCATGCAGGCATATCCACATGTATACCTCCAGAATGTGGTCTCTGTTGCACGCTACCTCAGCCAAGGGAGTAGAGCTTCCCTTTGTCCCTTACGGTGCCAGGCAGAATGCAGAAGGATGGCCACCACCTCCTTTTATACCCGTATGTCTGGTGCGGATATTGTCATGCGCATGCTACTCGTTCAAGTTCATTGGCCTTATAAATTTACGATTAGAGAGGATAGTTCGAACCCCATTCTGTCTCGACACAACGTCTCGCTCCCTCCATCAGGGAACTGTGGTTGCAGTTATTACCGAGACGCTAGCACACAAACGTTTGATGACAATGCCTTATTTTTTTCCATCCTTTTTTCTTCTAAGCGGTTTTGGAATGGTTGCTTTCTTTGCTCTCTGTCTCACACCAATGGTGATATCAGTGGCATAGGCTGTATGCCCTCTCTAGCTCTCAGCAGAGACTAAAATGTGATTGTGGTGGCGGATTCTCTCTCTGTCAGGCAACTGGCTCCTAATCTCTGCCCGGCTTTGTGTCGAGGGATTACTGCTAAAAGTGTTACCGCATATTTACAACTTCTCCAGTAAACTCACAACAGCCTCTCCTGTTGAAGGAGCACAGCCACCGCAGCTAAGCCATGTTTAGCATATGTAATCAAGCCCTTTTTAACAACTATATGTATGTGTGTATTTAGTCTCTCCAAGGAGATGAGTTCTGTTTGACCTGACAGTTTATTTACTTATTTGAAACACTGGATTACCTGTGTAAACCAGAGATGAGTCTGTTTGCTTTGTCTTTTCATGTCATTTGCACCTTATATGGGGCTCTCTGGGGATGCAGTGCATAAAAGGTATTAGCAGTTAATTCAGTTCTTGTCTTTTTATCTGTTTTCTTCTCGTATTAGTCAATACTGAATAATGACACATTTTTAAATATATTTGGATTCAAGACTCTGATGTTATAATTAAATATGTTATTTTCTAAATTTATTACAGACAGTTTTCATACCAGAGCTTTCTTTTTATTTCTCTCATTCTGTCACCAATGTAAATAAAGGCTCTGTTCTGTAGATGTGCGGTTTTGAAAGAAAACACTTGCCACTTCACAGACCACATTATAATCTGAGGCAATCGAAATGAGTAGCAATGCGCGTCTGGTCCGTTGGCTTCTGACTAGCATCTGTTTTTTTATCTGCAGATCAGGACGCTACCATGTGATTTAAAGCCTGACGAGGTGGCCCTTGTGTCTCTGTTGTTATTGAAATAAAGCTGGGGACCTGTTGTCCCTCTATAGCCCCCACATAACCCAAACAAGTGTATCTGCAGAAACACACTGGCTTGTTATGGTAATGACCAGTGTGTGTGCTTTGTGTTTTTTTTTGTGCGTGTGTTTTGGGGGGTTTGTGTTCTCCCCCCAGAGTATTTTAAAAAGCTGGTCCCATTTGATGTGTATGGCCAAAGGGGACAGTGCTTAACATGCTAACAATGTTAGCAGTATGAATCTTGACCTTTTTGAACTCTAGCTGATGGCAGAAGGAACATGAACAATGTAAACACATACTGTCTTTAAGCACTATTTATGTGCATTTTGAACTGAATGTTTTTCATTTATCCAATAACAACATGTTAAAAAGTTTAAAATAGAAAGAGAAATCTTTATTTTTTCTGAAAGGCTGTAAGCATTTTGATTATAATATCATTTGCACAATAACTATTAAGTTTTGTGTATGATAGCATTTGATTCAGTGGAATCTAAAAATATACTCTTTTGTCAGTAATTATCTTGTCGTAATACGCATAGTCAATTTCATAGCGCAGAAGTACCCTTACAACTTTGTCCCAGGACGCTAACACTAACTTTTAATAATACTGTAGCTGTAACAATTTGTTAAAATGTTATTTGTGGTGAAACTGATGCCTTGATAAAAATGCATAAAAATATTATTTGCACACAATAACTATAGTGGTTTATTTTGCAGTTTGTTTGTAAATTTCACAGGTTTTTAGATTTTATAATAAAAAAATCATGTTTACAAAATCCATCTAATAAATAAGTTTATCGGTTCTAGTAAAAATCTACCCGTGAGACATAAATGGGTTTGTTTGAAAAAAACTTTGTTACTTTCTAAAAAAAGATTGTCTGCTTTTCAGGTGGAAAAATGGGAATTTAAATTTCATTCCCACACAAACTATTATGTCAGACAGTCTTATGGCATTTCTAAGATCTCATTTTATTCGTCACAGAAATGTTGGCCACAAACTGACAACCATTGCCTCAGTCCTAAATGGGAAGTCATCCAATATCTGGTGCGATCAACAACCAGCAAAGGGGGAAAAGTGTCATCTGCCTGACGAGCGCAAAAATCTGAGGCACATAATCTTGTGACGGCTATACTCACAAAAATAGATTTATAAATGCAAAAAAGATTGGCTTCTTCTGACTGAGATAGTTTTAAAATATAATTCTGTGATGCTAGCAGAATTACTAATCCCTGACCTAAAAATTAAAATTATGTGGCGTTGAAATTTCCCCGAAGTCACTCCAAAAACTACCGAGTAAACATTATATTAAGATGGCAGGGAAAGAGATGTAGGGAAACAGAGAGAGAGAGAGAGAGAGAGAGAGAGAGAACAATGTCAATCTATCTTTTAAAAAGGGACTACCTGATAAACATCATCTATTTAAACAAACCTAATGCTTGACTGCTTGTCGTAGGATGCATTTCATACATAAAATATGTTCCGTCACTGATATTGGGCCTTATCAGAGGGGAGAGAGGCAGAGGCGGGCTAGGGGAGCCTGGGTGGGAGCGCTGGGCTGTTTGTGGCGGATGATTGGGGCCCCAGTGCTGAAGATTGTTGATAGCATCAGTCCGTCTGTCTGTCAGCCTTCAAGGCAGGGGGTGACAGAAAAGAAAGAGAAAGAGAGAGCGAGCGAGAAAGAAAAATGTAATGGAAAAGGAGAAACTGGTAGACAGGAAGTGTCTGGACATATGTATCAAGTGAATTCTGGGCCTCCACTAAGGCCCTAACCCCTAAAATAGACTAGCAGCCATATCACCCTGTTGCCCAAGACTGGTTGCCCACTTGAGCTAAGTCTGAGCCTGGTTAGTACCTGATGGGAGGCCTGCTGGGAAACTAGGTTACGGCTGGAAGAGGTGTTAGTGAGGCTAGCATGGGGTGCTCACCCTGTGGTCTGAGTGGGTCCTAAACCCGAGTATAGTGACTGGGACACTTTACTGTCAATGAGCACAGTCCTTTAGATGGAACGTTAAATCAAGGTCCTGACTCTCTGTGGTCATTAAAAATCCCAGGATGTCCTTCAAATTTGAATATGGTGCCAAATTCGCCCATGTTCTTCTATACATCATGGCCTCCTAATCATCCCCATATGTAATACTAATTGGCTTCCTAACTCTGTCTGCTCCCCACCAATAAGATGGTGTGTGGTGGGTGTTCTGGCACAATATGGCTGCCGTCGAATAATCCAGGTGGATGTTGCACAATGGTGGTCTTTGAGGATATTCCCCCCTTCCATTTGAAGTGCTATGAGTACCCAGAAACATGCTTTATAAACATAACAAATTATTATTATTATTTTTATTAAAGGGACTTAAATGTGGATCAAGAGAGCATATAGGCAAAAATGGTTTCTACCTTTCACTAAATGGCAAAACGGGTAATCCACTCAGGGTATTCTGGCCAAGAACAAATGTTTAAGACATGAATAGATTTTTACATACAATTTGATAAATAGATACAATTTTTTCCATATTTTTAACAATTTTCCCAAGCTTAGAGTTGTTCTGAATTGCTAAAACACAAAACCCCATTCTCAAAACTATATGCCCAGTGATCTTAACTCATCTGTCGAATCATTCACTCTTTTGGCAAAACCATAAACAAGTTTAGGCACCTAGATTCTTTTTGCAAAACAATTTATTCCTCATTAATAATTTACAATATATCATACGTATATTGCAAAACAGTAAACACAGGTTGCAAAATTAAAACACCACGAAAACACAGTTTCTGTATCCGTAATAACACACAACAACTCACACAGAAAACGTTGCCACTGTCTTGTCTCTTATGATGTGAGTTACCAGTTGAACACATTATAAACCAGTTGAGAGTGCACAGGTAGTACAAGTGTTGTTTACTGTATACCAACAATCAGAGAGGCAGAGGAGAAAGAGTGTTTGAGACAAGATGGATAAAGTGGATCCATTTTGTCCATACTGTTATTGAGTTTTTTTTTTTCACATGTCAGAGAATGAGGAAGAATTAAATGTTAGGCATAAGTACAAGTTAATGGTAGTAGATATAGAGGAAGAGTATGAGGAAGACTTGGGATCAGAACTGGTGTGAAATGTTGTCAGGAGTGTTTTCTATCTGTTTACCGCAATGGGACAGCATTGTCTGTGATGTGGATAAAGGGACGGGATACTGAGACAAATATAATTTATCTTTGACTTTGCAGTTGTCCAACATTGTTGAGTATACAGTAACATGCTTTTCATTTAGTTTTCTTTGATATTTTGCAAGGCATTTTACATTTTTGAAATACCGTATTTAAGAACTGCTACATATACAGAAAGTGTAAATTTACAGAACTTACAGAATGCAAAAAGAAAAAGTATGTGAACCCTTTGGGCTTACTTGGATTTCTTCATAAATTGGTCATAAAATGTGTTCTGATCTTCATCTAAGTCACAACAATAGATAAACACAGTCTGCTTAAACTATTACCGCACAAACATTATACGTGTTCATGTTTTTATTGAACACGACATGTAAACATTCATAGTGCAGGGTGGAAAAAGTATGTGAAACCCTAGGCTAATGACTTCTCTAAGAGCTAATTGGAGCCAGGAGTCAGCCAACCTGGGGTCCAATCAATGTGATGACATTGGATGTGTTGATTAAAGCTGGCCTGTCCAAAAAAATCACACACCAGTTTTGAGTTTGCTGTTCTGAAGAAGCGTTGTCTGATGTGAACCATGCCTTGCACAAAAGAGCTCCTACGATCAAGAATTGTTGACTTACATTAAGCTGGAAAGGGCTACAAAAGTATATCTAAAAGCCTTGATGTCCATGTGTCCACGGTAAGACAGATTGTCTACAAATTGAGAAAGTTCAGCACTGTTGCTACACTCCCTAGGCGTGGTCGTCCTGTAAAGATGACTGCAAGAGCACAGCGCAGAATGCTCAATGAGGTCAAGAAGAATCCTAGAGTGTCAGCTAAACACTTACAGAAATCTCTGGCACATGCTAACATTTTTGTTGACAAATCTACAATAAGGAAAACATTAAACAAGAATGGGCTTCATCGGAGGACACCACGGAGGAAGCCACTGCTGTCCAAAAAAAACATTGCAGCACGTTTGAAGTTTGCAAAAGAGCACCTTGATGTTCCACAGCACTACTGGCAAAACATTCTGTGGAGAGATGAAACCAAAATTTAGTTGTTTGGAAAGAACACACAACACTATGTGTGGAGAACAAAAGGTACAGCACAGCACACCAACATCAAAACCTCATCCCAACTGTGAAATATGGTGGAGGGGGCATCATGGTTTGGGGCTGCTTTGCTGCCTCAGGCCCTGGACGGATTACTGTCATCGATGGAAAAATGAATTCCAAAGTTTATCAAGACATTTTGCAGGAAAACTTAAGACCATCTGTCCGCCAACTGAAGCTTAACAGAGGATGGACGATGCAACAGGACAACGACCCAAAGCATAGAAGTAAATCAACAACAGAATGGCTTCAACAGAAGAAAATACGCCTTCTGGAGTGGCCCAGTCAGAGTCCTGACCTCAACCCGATTGAGATGCTGTGGCATGACCTCAAGAGAGCGATTCACACCAGACATCCCAAGAATATTGCTGAACTGAAACACTTTTGTAAAGAAAAATGGTCCAAAATTTCTCCTGACCGTTGTGCAGGTCTGATCTGCAACTATAGGAAACGTTTGGTTGAGGTTATTGCTGCCAAAGGAGGGTCAACCAGTTATTAAACCCAAAGGTTCACATACTTTTTCCACCCTGCACTATGAATGTTTACATGTTGTGTTCAATAAAAAGATGAAAACGTATAATGTTTGTGCGGTATTAGTTTAAGCAGACTGTGTTTCTCTATTGTTGTGACTTAGATGAAGATCAGAACACATTTTATGACCAATTTATGAAGAAATCCAAGTAAGCCCAAAAGGTTCACATACTTTTTCTTTCAACTGTATAATTTCTGAACCAGATTGTGAAAAACTGTAGAATTTTAACAGAATTTGTAAAGTGTCTTTATGATATACAATAAATGTTAATTTTTCTTTAAGTTCATACTGCGTTTTACACTTTTGTATGTAGTGTTTAATTACATCTTTTTTACAATTGCTAGGACAATTTTTCCAATACTTTTAACAATTGTCCACAACACTTAACCCAGGTATCATAACATATGGCTGAGTAGGCTGTAAAATGAAGACATTTCTTGGTACATTTACAAAAAATCCATACGTTTAACACAAATATAAAATGCTTTAAATTCTTTAACACACAAGCTCAACCAAGACCAAAGCGATATATTTTTACTGTAAAATTTACAAATAATTTCACACTCTATGTCAGAACAGATAACATCACGTTCTAATCCTAATTTACCGATCTTTACAATTGGTGTGACATTTTTTTCAATACTTTTAACAATTTTGCTAAACTCTTCTCACAACATCATGCTTTGTCTATACAATAACACATTTCTTTTTGCTGTTACACAAAATGCATACATTGAACACAAATTTGTTTGTCAGAACAGATAACAGGAATTTAAAGGCTAAAGAGAAAGTTCATATTTTAAATGACAACACAAATATATTCTCGGTATTTAATTCCATTGCTAATGATAATAAGCATATTGAAGTTATTCAAACATATATTGAAAAAAAATTACACAGAACATGTGTTATAAAATGTAACACACAAAACGTGTTGCTTTAGTAAACACATAAATGTGTTATTGAGTATTTTTTTAGTTTAAATATAAAAGGTTAAATTACAAAATTTGTAAACTTTTATTAAGAAATCAAACAGACATCTACTGAATACTGTCCAAATACTATTTATTTTTTAACAAATATTTGAAATATGTTGAAATACGTAAGTTTAATTGTTTACGGTATGATTGTAAAACAACTCAACTTAATTACATTACATGCATTTTAAAACACTATTTTTAGAATAATTAATTGAATCTCAATACAGCACATGTTAACACTGTTGAATAGAGCAATGCGTGAAATGGTTTCTAACATTTAAATTGCAAAAAACTATTCTCAGCTTGCCCTCAAACATTCCAACATATTATTTAACATTTAGAAAAATACTTTAAATGAATTCAACATTTGTATTTAGATTGATAACACACATTGGTGTTCATCTGCTCAACTTATCCATTTAACATTAAAACAGACAACATATTACCAACAAATTTGATTCAAACACTAACATATTTAAAAAGAATAATTTGTGTCTTTTAGTGACATATTGCAAGTAACTTTCTTGATGAAATGGACAGCATCTTTGTTTATGTTCTCAGGACTGTAGGGGCCTTTTCCTCGAGCAGTGCCAGCAGGCCAGTCGTGGTTGCATCTTTTGAATGACACTATAAAATGACAAAAGATTAAAACGTCCATGTTAAATTTGACTATTACTTATCTAAAAAAAAGACAATAATGACTTACCGGTAATGATTGAACATTTCTTTCTAACGAAGTCTGGGTTGACTTTAACTGAGTTGATCAGTTCTTCAACACTTCCAACTGTGAACAATTTTCTCCATGTTTCCTTTCTGACTGTGAAGACAGTCATGTTTTATTCTTCGTCTTCCATTACCTGAAAAATAAGACTTATATTAAGACCAAGGTCATATACATATTAAAAAGCATTCTACATGTTCACTCCCCTTACTGGAAAATCCAGCTAATACCAGCACAAGCCGGTTATGAGCTGTTCAAAGCTGGTTGCTCAGTTTAGCTGAGCTGGTGAAGACCTCTCTGAGCTGGTATACCAGCTTGGCTGAGCTGGGTATTTGCTGGATTTTCCAGTAGAGAAACAAAAACTTGACACTATTACCCTTGCTGCATTGCCATAAAGTCATGTAACATACAGTTGAAAGAAAAAGTATGTGAACCCTTTGGGCTTACTTGGATTTCTTCATAAATTGGTCATAAAATGTGTTCTGATCTTCATCTAAGTCACAACAATAGAGAAACACAGTCTGCTTAAACTAATACCGCACAAACATTATACGTTTTCATCTTTTTATTGAACACAACATGTAAACATTCATAGTGCAGGGTGGAAAAAGTATGTGAACCTTTGGGTTTAATAACTGGTTGACCCTCCTTTGGCAGCAATAACCTCAACCAAACGTTTCCTATAGTTGCAGATCAGACCTGCACAACGGTCAGGAGAACTTTTGGACCATTCCTCTTTACAAAAGTGTTTCAGTTCAGCAATATTCTTTGAATGTCTGGTGTGAATCGCTCTCTTGAGGTCATGCCACAGCATCTCAATCGGGTTGAGGTCAGGACTCTGACTGGGCCACTCCAGAAGGCATATTTTCTTTTGTTGAAGCCATTCTGTTGTTGATTTACTTCTATGCTTTGGGTCGTTGTCCTGTTGCATCGTCCATCCTCTGTTAAGCTTCAGTTGGCGGACAGATGGTCTTAAGTTTTCCTGCAAAATGTCTTTTGCTACACTTTGGAATTCATTTTTCCATCGATGACAGTAATCCGTCCAGGGCCTGAGGCAGCAAAGCAGCCCCAAACCATGATGCCCCCTCCACCATATTTCACAGTTGGGATGAGGTTTTGATGTTGGTGTGCTGTGCCTTTTGTTCTCCACACATAGCGTTGTGTGTTCTTTCCAAACAACTCAATTTTGGTTTCATCTGTCCACAGAATGTTTTGCCAGTAGTGCTGTGGAACATCCAGGTGCTCTTTTGCAAACTTCAAACGTGCTGCAATTTTTTTTTTTGGACAGCAGTGGCTTCCTCCGTGGTGTCCTCCGATGAAGCCCATTCTTGTTTAATGTTTTACTTATTGTAGATTTGTCAACAAAAATGTTAGCATGTGCCAGAGATTTCTGTAAGTGTTTAGCTGACACTCTAGGATTCTTCTTGACCTCATTGAGCATTCTGCGCTGTGCTCTTGCAGTCATCTTTACAGGACGACCACGCCTAGGGAGTGTAGCAACAGTGCTGAACTTTCTCCATTTGTAGACAATCTGTCTTACCGTGGACACATGGACATCAAGGCTTTTAGATATACTTTTGTAGCCCTTTCCAGCTTAATGTAAGTCAACAATTCTTGATCGTAGGAGCTCTTTTGTGCAAGGCATGGTTCACATCAGACAACGTTTCTTCAGAACAGCAAACTCAAAACTGGTGTGTGTTTTTTATTGGATAGGCCAGCTTTAATCAACACATCCAATCTCATCACATTGATTGGACCCCAGGTTGGCTGACTCCTGGCTCCAATTAGCTCTTGGAGAAGTCATTACCCTAGGGCTTCACATACTTTTTCCACCCTGCACTATGAATGTTTACATGTTGTGTTCAATAAAAACATGAAAACGTATAATGTTTGTGCGGTATTAGTTTAAGCAGACTGTGTTTCTCTATTGTTGTGACTTAGATGAAGATCAGAACACATTTTATGACCAATTTATGAAGAAATCCAAGTAAGCCCAAAGGGTTCACATACTTTTTCTTTCAACTGTAGCACAAAATGGCGCCTATTTCATCTCAAAAGGCTGTTGATTTCGTAGCGCTTTACCCTTATCCTGCTGCAGGCATTGAGGTTCGACTCGTACCATTAGGCTACTAACGTTACTCTCCACTAGGACTAGACAAATAGTGCATACTGTTCCACCATGCCCTGAACTTTACATGACATTCGAAAGGCGCCGTTTGTAAAAAACCCATTGACGCTTTTTGCGTATTTTACGTCAGGGCCTAAACTCGACTAACTTAGAAAAGATATGTGTTATCCTGTGTCGCGTCTATTTATGACAGAATATGTAAGGGCTTTAAAGTGCTCAAAGTGCCATATGTAACAACATGTAGTCCAATGTGTAGGATTTCATAATATAATGTTTGTTAATAATCCTACAATCGTAATGTTAGCTTTGCAAAACCGTGTCTAACGCGTAAACTCAGCATCAGGATCTATTTTGTTACAAGATTAACCATGACAAAGGTTAAAATGAACAGCCGGATTCCGGCACAATAATCACGAAACTTTCTTACAGTTAAATCACAACTTTTTATCTTTAACTAACTTTGTAGTGGAGTGCTGCCTTATTACTTGCTTCAACATTATATTTCCTATAGTACAAGCTAAATAAAAGATAGGACTATTGCTGTATATTAAATATGTCATGATTTCACTATCATGTCATGTTTATTCGTGTTTTTTGAGTGGAGTCATGGCATAACCTATGGTTTTATGTGAGATTGAATGTTTCTTTCTCGTGTCTCGTCATTGTTCCCTACATCCCGTTCCTCGTCAGCCTCTCCTCAGTGCTAATCCCCAGCACCTGTTTCTCGTTGTCTGTTTCCCCTATAAAGAGTCCTCATGTTCATTGTCCTGTGCTCGTGCATTGTTCTTGTACCTGTGTACTTGTTTGTCTTGCCTGTAGCTGTACGTTTTCATGCTCTCGTCTCATCCTGCCTTGTTCCTGATCCCTGTCTTAGTAAGTGTTAGTTTAGTGTTTGTCTCAAGTGTTTGTTTTAAGTCTTTGTTAGTTTAACTGTAGTTAGTCGAGTTACTTTGTACCCTTTATTGTTATACAGTTGTGTTCAAAATTATTCAACCACGACTGAAATTGATTGTTTTGGTCGGTTTGACATTGATTATGATCATTCAGTCATCCTGCTTACAATTAAATCAAAGAGGCACGTGTAGGTCAGACAAATATAACATAACATTTATAATGAAATAACCACAAATGTCTTTTCTGAGCTAACATCATTATCAGTTTTATTCAACCCCCAAGTGACATTCAATCTTAGTACTTAGTACAACATCCTTTTACAGTTATAACAGCTTTTAAACGTGAAGCATAGCTTGACACAAGTGTCTTGCAGTGATCTACGGGTATCTTCGCCCATTCATCATGGGCAAAAGCCTCCAGTTCAGTCACATTCTTAGGCTTGCGCACTGCAACTGCTTTCTTTAAGTCCCACCAGAGGTTCTCAATCGGATTTAAGTCTGGTGACTGCGATGGCCACTTCAAAATGTTCCAGCCTTTAATTTTCAACTATGCTCTAGTGGACTTGGAGGTATGCTTGGGATCATTGTCCTGTTGAAACTCAACTCAACTTAACTTTATTTATATAGCGCTTTTTACAATTTTCATTGTTACAAAGCAGCTGTCAGGTCCAATGTCTTCCAAGCCTGAGGTTTGTGACGGACTGCATCACATTGTCATCCAATATCTCCTGGTACTGAAGAGAATTCATGGTACCTTGCACACGCTGAAGCTTCCCAGTACCTGCAGAAGCAAAACAGCCCCAAAGCATGATTGACCCCCCGCCATGCTTCACAGTAGGCAAGATGTTCTTTTCTTCATAGGCCTTGTTCTTCCTCCTCCAAACATAGCGTTGATCCATGGGCCCAAACAGTTCTAATTTTGTTTCATCAGTCCACAGAACACTATCCCAAAACTTCTGTGGTTTGTCCACATGACTTTTAAGAAGAACTTATTTAAATTGCAACTAAATCTTCATCCATTAGAATTTTATATTTTAAATACATTATATATATATACTGTATGTAGCCTATGCACTGGTAAATGTATTTTACACAGTGACTGTATAAACAGTTCCAAAAAAATGTACACACAATGTGTCCGTACTAACACAAATGTGTGTTATGAATCCTTTTACACATGTTTTGTGTAAATTTTGAACGCATCATTTTTAAGAGTTTGTAAACAATTCTGAAAAATATGCATCTAGCAAAAAAGCTTCCACTTAAGCTTCTGGATGGCCCTGGGGGTCCCCGGACCCCAGTATGAAAACCCCTGTCATAAACCACTGGCTATCATGAGAGGCTGGTGAATGAATACAGACAAATCCCAGGTGGGACATAGTAGCATTTATTGTCCAGATTTTTCGAAAAACCAACTGGTAGGATATTGCAGGGCAGACCTGACGCATCTACAATAATGCAATCTATGTAATTCCATCTGATGTTAGTGTTGTTATGACATTGTGCTGTGATTGACTGAATGTACCTGTTGGTTGAGAACTTGTGTTAGTGTTTTGGTAGACATATTGTATTGTGTTAACATATTTTTGTTCAGCCTAGCACCTAATGAACTGCCAGGTGTAGTGAACTGTAATAGATAGATAGTGGGAGCCAAGGCTGAAAGATACAACAGATATGACCTACACTAAGAGGTAACCTGACCCCAGGCCTGACCTCATTACAAAAGTAAAACAACTGTGTATTGTGTTTTCAACATATGTGCAGGTAAATAGGTTTGTGCTGGAAAGTGTTTAGTTACTGTGATGTCTTGCACCTGGACATTTTCCTGGTCCTTACTTAATAAAAAGGCTCATAATTCGGTCAAATACTGGGTTAGGGGATAGAATATATCATAAGACTGATATAAAATCAATGTATGTCTATGGAATGTCCCCACTATTATAGCAATATAAACAGTGTTTTCTGTGTGTGTTTGCGGAATCAAGGCTCTACAGAGCTGAAAAATTCCATTTGTCAGATCACTGCCTTCCATGAATACTTAAGAAAGGGAAAATACACTGCTACCTCTCAGAGACTAATTAGACTTGTTAAGACATGAGCTGAATATGACTAGAATATGTGCTTAATAAACATATGTCGGATTTGTATTCCTTTTGAACAGTGAAGTGGCTGTAGTGAGGCTTTAAAGTTGATTGTTTTACATTAAACATCATTCATTTAAACGAAAACTCCAAGTTTCTGATAGATGCATTAATTAAAATGTTCATTCATATTGGTTATAATAACTATATATTACTTTAAATTGATACAACACTTAAACACTGATTTGAAAACATGTGCTGTATATCATCTCCTTGGTATTTTAAGGTATTATCTGCATTCTGAGCAGTTTTATGATTTCTTTTGATTTTGTAGATGGAACCGTTTTTATTTCTAAAAAAGTATCGTAATGTAAAGGATATCTCACACACTTTCCAGAAGTCAGTCTGCAGTTTTTTATCAGTCTGCAAGGAAAACAAAATTGTGTATAAAAACAACTAATTACTGCTTTTGAAAGGTCCACGCAATCAGATCTCCTTAAGATGTTTTTAAAGATCGCTTCTGTGATCAGTCGATGAGCAGGACTGCATTCTACTGTATTCTTATGTGTCTATTATTTTGACCCAACATTGGATTGAAATAACACAGTATTGATTAATGTACAATCCAGCTGCGAGGTTTGTACCCTTTTCACCTAATACTGGGTTGACAAAGACCCAGTTTAGAACAGATGTGGCACTCCCAAAACATCCTCATAAGCTCTTTGTCTCCAAGCAATGCTGGCACAGAAGGAATGATCCTTATTACAGTTTTAAGGAACCCTACAGTGCTTAAAAAAAAAGGTTTGAATGCAAACATTTCCAAAAATATAAAAAATCTTTGGAGCTCCTAAACATCAATGTGTAATTACATTTGTGATTAATATTGATTATGGGTCATACAAAGTCAATGGTAGATAAAATGATTTGCATTGTGTCGATGGTGTTTTGTTATATTTTGTAGTCTGCAGGTTTATCTGTTTATAACAATAATAGATTACTTTGTGTTTGTTTTCTTAAAGATTACAGTTCTGTTTGAATGTAAAGGTCAAATCTTTTGAATGGAAAGGTCAAAGCACATGCTTGAAAGCCTTATAACTTGGTTGTGAAACTATTTAAACCCATTCTGATATTAAAAGTTTACCACTACAAACATGCAACCATGAAAGCCTTTTTTTTATAGTTTTAAATTAAAAGTATTTTGGATTAAATGATGTACTGCATGTTGTAGTAGGTAGGTATGTAGTATAAAGACCATTTATTCCAAAAAGAGTAATTCAAGCATTATTGATTGTTTGGTTCACCAATAAATGGATTGAAAGAGCAAAGTCTTTTTTTGCAGAATGAAGAGCAATGAATTTAAGTTTTATTTCGGTAAAGTCAGTGGTTGCAGTTAGAGGTCTGTCTTCCGCTTTAATCATGCTGTACCTACATATGTACCTACATTTTTAATTAAAATTAATTAATTAAATATGTCAAATTTTGTTTTACCAACTTTCTGTGCAGGAATGTCTGAGTGTGTATTTGTTTGAGTTTGTTTCCTCCCTTCCCAGGTGGTGCAGGTTTTTTGCTGCACGAAGAGGGACGGTCCAGATCACTTAGACATGTGAATGATCTATAGTTTTTACCGAGGCAGATTGTCTGCAAGGTTGAAGAGATTAGTTGCATCTGGGGCTTTACAGAACGTGGCAAATTGTGGCCTTTCTTTAGTGCAAGCGATAAGGCCTTAAATGAAGGGAGTCTTCTTATCAGCGCACTGCTAGCCATAAATCACAAATGCCTGCTCCCCGCAACTACCCCTGGTGGTTTCTATCTGCATTCTGGGGTTAGGGGGAGCCCATCACCACCACACAACAAGCAGACACACAATTTGCCTTCTAGATCCTTCACACATATGCACACACTTGAAATAATATATCAGAAACATATCCTCTCTTGTTGACAGTTGCAATGACTTCAGCCATTTCCCTCTCCTTTCTCTTTTGAATTTCTCTTCTGTTTTTCTCTAAATGTGCTTTAACATATTTCATTGAAAACTTGAGAGAGTGCTATCAGAATTTAATCCAGAAACAGTAACACATTTAGACTAGCTCAAATGTAAAGGGTAAAACAGCAGCATTTTAATGGGATATTGTTTTGCCTTAGTCGTTCTCAAGCTAAAAGAGATTGGATTGCATTTGCTTTAATAAGCTTATGTAAGTGATTTAGCAGATTTTTTTATTTTTCTCCCCCCTTTGTTTTTATAATTTTTACCATGACAAGGCACGGCTATTCTCTTCAAATCATTATTTCGTTCTTATTGCATATGAACATATGAATGGTGTTAGGATATTACTGCACTATACTGCACTATAACTGCCAGTAGATTGGACTCTGTGCATTTATCAGTTTGTGTAAATGAGAAAACAACTAGTGGTGGCCTGGCCATACCAAGGTATTAGAACAAGTAGCTTAAGATGGTATCACCGAACACACTGCCTGCAGGTTGACTGCAGATTACTAGGTCAGAAAAACAGTTAGGAAAGAAGTGTGTTGACAAACAATCAGGGCTTTATTAGGTGTTAATTATATGGTAAGCCTGAATTCTCTTCCAACCAGAGAAACGCTAGCTTAGGAGGCCTGTGGGGTTTAGCGCACCCTCCCTTATCAATATCATGAGTCATCAGTGAGTGTCGTCTGACTTCACAGCCTGCTAATCACAGGGGTCACCAGGCAGAAATGGTTTGTGGTTCCTTAAATTCATTTGACCTCTATTCAGGAACTCAGTGAGGGTTACACCTTCATATAAATCAGTGATCTGACAGGCTAACTGATAAAACAGGGCTTAAACTACAGCAGTGACAGTCAAATTGTCAATATAAGACAGAAGGAAGAGTTCAACTAAAATCTGCTATATTACACTGTGTGCTATTTTGTATCATCACCCAGAGTGCAATCCTCCTTGTCCAGCCTGAATGTTCATTGTCCATTGTCTGCGCATTCTTGCTCTATCCTTTTTCTGAAGAGATGACTGCTATATTCTTACAACCCTTCAGAAGGAAGATGAAACAATCCAGAGAGGAAACAATTTCATTGTTCACTGATATATTTAATTGTGATGGGAGAGAGGATTATGTAGATTTTGGTAAGCCCTCCTGTCAAGCAATATTTGAAAGCAAATGGCCCATAGAATGTGTGTGTGTGCGCATGTGTGTGTGTGTGTGCGCATACGTGTGTTTAGTACTTAGCAGAACATCTCTTGGCTATAATAGGGTAATCCCAGAGCCAGGGGATACTTTATTCTTTGCCTCTAAAGTAAGGAAACATACACTGTTGTCTGTTGTGTTCTGCACCCACAATGAAAAGGAAACAGTGACAGCAGGATATAAGAGTTGAGCTGATGAACTGTTGGCTGCAATGTCCTACAGCTGCAGTCATATTAGACTTTAAAGTTATTTAGTAACTTAAAGTTGTTAATTATGTATTATTTTTAATTCAAAAATTCAAAATTTATATCATAATTCAATATTTAATAAAAAAAGTGTTATTTATTTATTAGTCTATTGTTCCCTTGATGTTGTAATTGTGATTATTTATGTTGATTAGATTGTACATTAATGTATGATTTTAAATGTTTTATAATTCACTCTGAGGCCTCCGCATCCAGTGTCCGAGCACAATAATCCTGTGCAACAATCCCCCTTTGCAATTTACAGTTTAAAAGCCCTTGCTACAGAGGGTGTCAATCTCAAACGTAACAGTTTTGCACACACAAAACCCTAGCACTGTTTTTAAAATGTATAATTTTTGAAGACCTTGATTTTATTGTCACTCAACCATATACACAAAAGTAACAGTAGGTGAAAATCTTGGGTGCAGTTCCAACCAACATAACCACCAATATATCCGTGATTAGACAATAAATTACAGATGTCATATATGTGTTCTGTTATACAAATATTTCTCAGAAGAGGTCCAAGTATGATAAAGAATGAGATAAATATGATTTGCATGTCTAATATTAATCAGCTTACAAGGATGCGCATTGTTCATTGCATTTGATAAAACATTTGTAAGGCTGCTTGCACATTATATGTGTTTACAAGGCTGCATTCATTCTGTATGTATGACATCAGTGCACAGAATAAAAACATATCAGTATGATCTGATGGCAGAGGTCTATCTCTTGTTATTTCTGCCCAAGGATTTCTGCAGTGTGTTTGGATGGAGTTCTATGGAAAAGGGGCTGAAAAAAGATGCTCATGACGGAAAGTAAGAAAGGAGGCTGTATTATTTGTGTAAAGGATAAACAAAGACTAAAACTAATTACTGCTGGAGGTCAGTACTCCAAGTGCATATTCAAAAGCACGGGGTGTTAAAGCAAATTTACAGCGGTCACACTTATTTAGTGGTCTGAATGGGCAATTTCGCAGTGAATCTGTAGAGAAAGGGGAACATGAAAAGTTGAGAAGAATTGATGACGGACTCCTTGAGAGTGAGCAAAATAAAATTGACCATGAAATCTGAAGCCTGGAATTAAATTGGTTGGAAGAAGAGATGAAAAAAGGAAGAAAGGTGTTGGGTGTGACTTATAAAAAGTGGTTTTGTATGAATGCCAAGGTTAATTTGCAGATCAGTTAAATGGATTATTAAATTTGAGAGGATAAGTTTAAAGGAAGGAAGCCGCAATGGCCTGATAGACATCATTCAGTGTTGGACTGATGAAATCTGTGGAGGTTGTGAAGAACAGCATTTCCTTTAGCTCTAAGGTTCAAAGGCGAATTATTCCCATAGCTGATATATAAAATAATATGAATAATATCCAAGGTTAACAATACTTACTTTGTATGCAAGTTGCTCAACAGATGTCAAGTCGTGTGAAGGTTTCTCAGGGATGGAAGAAAAAAGTTTACATCACCACTGACTTTACTTATTTTTTTTTAATTAAATTTATTGTTTTTTCAGCTGTTGCAAATTTGTTTTTATTTTCATATATTAAAATAATGTAGCTGTATTTAGTGAATAAAACCTAACCATTGGTGTGTAGAGCTTGGCCTTCTATTAGCAAACAGCTTGAGCACAGAGGGTGAACTGACGGCAAAACAGCTCTCTCCGTACAATGCATTCAACATGATCAACATGAGCCAAGATTGGCAGTCAGCAGTCATTTCAAAACAATCTACAGTCTTTTGAGGCCATATGCAGATCAATGGAAGAGTGGAAGAGTGCGAAACAACCCAGCCACCATTAATGTAAATGCACCAAAACCAATTGTAAAATATTAGCTAAGAAGTGACAATGAAGAACTGATGAGGCTTTTTACTACTGGATGGAGTTCATCCATAGCGTGAAATTTGGATACTTGGCAACTACGAAAAGAATTCTTGCTGGTGAGTTGAGCAGCCACCCCATTTGACTCAAGTTGACTGTGCCCCATTTGAAAGTGACTGTGGGACAGAAAGAAAGATGTTAAGAGAGAGGCTATTGCCTTTGGTCACCCACACTGGCAAAACGGATGCCACAAAGTGCAGAACTGCAGACTGGGCAAAAAGCACAATGGGCTGATAGATATTTTATCACTTAAGTTGAAAGCTTATACATTTCCATTCCCAGAGAATTATTTCACTCAAGAAAATAAAGAGGGATGCAAATTAAAGAGAGATAGATTGCAACCAGTGAAAAGAAGATCTGGAGCCCATCTTTTGGCCATCCCCTCTTTTAACTGGAAGAAAGGGACTGTGCCTCTTTCTTCTAATCTTTTTCTTCCTTCACTTCTTTCTTTTTCTCTTCCAATCTTTCCCATATCTTTCACTTTCCTTTCATAGTAAAAAATTCTCATGAATGATGAATGTGTGTCTTGTTATCAACAGAAATTTCTATAGACCTCAACGCATTTACAAAGACATTCACGGCGTAATTGTTCATTTTAATGCCATAATGGCTTTAGATGAGAGGTTTGATTAGACATTTATTGCACAATTAAATGAAACATACTCAAAAATCACAAAAGGCTTCCATAATTATTTCAGGCCATTAATAAAATGGGCATTAAATTATATTGGACACAAAAGAGAAGTGAAATAGATTTCCATTAGAGCAATAGAGGCAGAGGAGGTAATAGATCTTGCCTGAATTCACTCTGGAATTAATTGTTGGCCAGCCTATAGTGGAATAACTGAATAAGAAAGGAGAGGAAGGTTGTTGGTGGCTGTGAGAGAGGGTAGTTGGGTTGTGGTGGGGTGACTTTAGGAGTCTGTGTTAAAATATTTTTGTTTGAAACCCTACTTTAGCTATTATATTCAAAAGGCAAGAAGACAGAAAAGGTTAAAAGGAGAGAGGACGAGACGTGTTTAGTGATTTCAAATGTATTTTAACGTCCAGCAAATGGTGAATTCCGAAGGACCATACACAGCAGTATTAAATAGCTGCATTAATACTTTGGTTTGTTGTCAAATAACAACACGTCTCACAAAACAAGTGTGCATAACAACGTACAAGAAGTTAATCCACGAAAGTTAGCCTTTATTCGGTACTTACATTTATCTTAGAGTAAGAAACAAATGTATAGAACAATGCAATGTAAGTCGCTTTGGATTAAAACGTCTGCCAAATGCATAAATGTAAATGTTAGAACAGATGAAGTGCAACGGACTACCCATTTACCACCAAGGGCTTTTAAAATAGCTCCTATGAACGTATGAGTTCAAAATGTGCCGTAGACTTCATACTTATTGTTATGTTAAAATAATATTTTTTCAATAGGTTCATGTTTATGCAGTGATAGAAGTGAATAAACAAGGTTTTAGAACATAACAGTAATTTTCATCTTCAACAAACAGACTGGAGCACTTCAAAATGATTCAAAGGCAAGCAATCTGAAAAGCGCTTCAGAGAGCAGTTCTAATGGGAAGCCAAATAGAATTGTCTTTTGAACTGCTGCTCTATTGAGAATCGCGAAGTGTTAAGGAAAAGGGGGACAGATCTCACAATGGAAAAACAGACCCAAGAAAAAGATTCAGTCAACATTTGATGATACTAATGTTTATTATTTCAGTTTCATCTATATCAAGTGATCTGCATTCAAAGGCATTCAGATCTTTAATTGACTCTCTTTTATCATTGCCCTTTTGGTGTCAATTTACTTACTTTTTGTTTTTTACATATTATCTTTCACTGTGTACCTTGGTTCTACAACTGGTACCTTAATGCTTCAGCATTTGTGTCAAGCTCATTTGTATAGTGAAAATTGATAAATAATAGAAGTACTTTGAATTTGGAAGCATAACAGTTAACCGTGCTATAAGACTTGCATGTTACATTGGTGTTACTGAGTTTGCTGGCTTGTTCCAAACTGTATTAAATGCGTAGTCATTAAAGCAGGTATATCTGAATGAGGAGAAATAAGAATTTGAATAGGGCTTAAAATGGGCATTTATTTCTCTGCTTCTAAAAACGTTTATTTTCCATGTAGTCTTATTAGAGTGAAATCTGAAACAAGGACTCTTATAGTCACAATTACCAATCAGAAAACTGAAAATATGCCTTGAGTCATGGCAGCCCTAAGCAAGGCTTTCTTCCTCTTAATGAAGGTCAGAGAAGAGGGCCCATTTCTCTTTTTGGGTGATAATTCATCCCTATCTCCTGTTATCTGCGTCTGGCCCCTTTAATCCTAATTGTATTGTATGGATGTGCGATGCTTGCTTCTGTGTCTCTGAAGCATTACCCTCCTCCTTTCATTATCAAGCAATGCCTTGAACCTCTTTTAATTTCCATTCTGTTATATTTCATTCAATCGTTGGCTCTGTCTTTTCTTTTTCATTAACTCTGCCCTTTGCAGAAGGCATGTGATTCTCCAAGGGGTCTTTATTGGGTTCCTTCATGAAAAATCATATTGTAAAAATATTTGACCATTGGAATTGTCGATTTTATATGTCTCCCATTGGTCATATATTTCAGCCTAATGCTCATTTCAGTTTTGATTAAGGCTCCAGCTATTGAAAATCAAAGATTGATTTGTGGAGAGAATGAGGAAGAGGCAGATATATAAACAGATGAATATGGACTGGCCCTATAGCAGTGACAGGACACATTCCCAGACATGTGGCCCAGTCTTGAAGCATTGACAGCTTGTATTTCCCCATTTTCCCAAAATAGCATTATTTTCATCATTCTTACGGCCACTCTTAAAAGGGCCCGGGATGGTGCATGGGCTAATGAAATTTCTCCAAACCAAACAGCATTTTTGTAAATATAAATTTGGCAGAGGTTCCAGAAAAATGTTGGGTGTGACAGCTGACTAAAATCAATTTCCACACCGGAGAGAAATGGGAGCCAAGAGCCATGGCCAGAACAAACACTGGCAATTTGAATATGCGAAATAATGTCAGTCTGTGAGGAGGTAGCGGGCTGGGGGAGGGAGATGCAAGGGGGAGGTTGAAGCAAGGCTCCACTTTCAACCCTCTGTCTCATAATGGATAGAATATTTTGAATTTTACCTTTAAGGCTGGCTATCAGAATGAAAAGTTGCTGTAGGTCATCAGGGGTTGCTCCTTGTTTGCTCAAAACATGGCAAACCAACTTTTAAATTCCATAAAAGACCATGTAAATAATTGGCTGACACAAGAGCACTTAGCGTGATATATTTTGATTCATTTCATTTTTGGTACATGCCAGTCTTCTAACTACTTAATTTGGCAATACAAAACTTTCATTTTGGTGATTCTGCTGGGATGGTTCTTTATTGGCAGTAATTAATCAAGTACAGTTAGGTGTCCTGCCTATTAAGTATAGCCAAATATTAGTCTTGTCAAGAGTTAGTTATAGCTTTATGTCCATGACACTAATTATGCATTTAATTGATTGAACAAAATCATGCTCTTGTGGAATTAGTGTTTACTTTTTATTAACTGAGGTTCATTTTTGAATTTGAGTTAAGTATTGGAGGGAGCTATAACATTTAGTTTGTAAACTCTAGATGTATGGGAATGTGACACTTTTGGGACACCATAGTAAATTGTATATCTAGCTGCTGTAATGCACATTAAATGCTTCAGACAACTTCAAGACTTAGACATTCAAGCTTGGTGGTTGTGTGTTAAATCAGTCTTAACATGATGCAGCCAGCTTTAACACATCTTTAGAAATCAGTTTCTGGTCTGCGTGATGTGACATTCAGCAGGAGAAGGACTGAGTCTGCTGTTGAATGATGTCTGCATTCCCACCAGGTCAGATATTTAAAATTATCTTCATATGTTTTCTATGAAAGCATTTCCGTTGTAAATAGGCTCGCATTTTCGCTGTTGAACCCGCAATGTTACGCACAGAACTTAATTTACCAAGATAATTCCTGGGGAATAAATGTTGTCTTACAAAACAACATGCAACATACTCACAGAGGTTTCTTGGCAGAGCACAAATTCTCGGAGGGAAAACATCTATTGCAGCACCATGCGAGCAGCATCACAGCAGTAAATAGGATGTAAAAAGAATAAAAAGCATTGAAATGTCAACACGAGTTTGTAAGGAGTCCTGAGTGGGAACGCGAGTTAGCAGTGGAACAAGCAACTTAGCGCATCAGGACCATGGACAGTTACGGTACCACCGTATCCATCTCATGAACTGTGTCTTAAGCATGAAGGAGTGAACACGTGAGATTTATACAGTGTAACTGCTGATTCTAAGAAAAATCACACAGCCACATTAACGGCGATGTGATTTTGTGGAATTGGTATTGAAATGGCCTCTCTTAAATCTACACTAAGTATGCAACATTGTTTTAGTTGTATGTTCTGCTACTAAAAATAAGCTAAATTATGTTTTATATGTTTTATATTTGAGTCATTATATTTATGCTTTTACAGATTGTCATGGATATATAGAAGGTATAAATGTGCTGGATAACAAAGAAAAATACCAATAATGCACAATAAAAGACAACAATTACTTTTTAAGATTTCTTGTCAATAGTCTGTTTTAGATAACTATACTGGCAAATTCTCATGGACATGCATTTATCTAACGCTTATTATAGGAGGCGCTGACAATTTACCAAACATTGCAATTTAATATTTTTATTTTCACTCCTTTCAGAAGAGCATAAACCTTGGATTGCGTATTATCTGAAGTTACAAGCGGTTTGATTGCTTGCTTATTTTTTTACTTTTAATTGATTGATTTGAAACAATTGTGAATAATGTACGCTCAATGCAATAGTCGAGATCAAACTGATCATCTCAATAAATACTGTTCAGCTCAGCATCAGACTTTAAATTGACCGGCTTTTATAATTAATCTTGTACACTTATCAACTTAAGTTGCCTTTGTGCATCTAATGTGACCTGTTTATACCTTCATGTATATTTAAAATTTTGAAGAATGTTTAAAGAATGTTTTAATTTTGTACTAAACATTTTACACAGAAAATATGCATCTAAGTGCTAAACACTAGTACCAGGCGTCTCCCAGACAAAATGTTGTTTTGAAGAGTATCTTATATTTCTTCTGTCTAAAGTAAGTTTAAAATGATCATTTATTTGACAAGAAGTCATGTGCCGTTTAGGAAAAAAAAAGATTCGCCGCACTTCGGATATTGAATTCCAAACTCGCAGTTAGATCTGATAACAGCGTTGCCGCCCAAACGTAAACACACTTGCACACATTTTGTAACGGCTGTTTTCTAAGGTACTTGAAGTCTCTGGTACACAAAAATAGGTGCAAATAATTTACAGTTTGAACGTGTGCGATCAACTCGTTACGCTGAATAGCTCCTCCATTGTGACGAACTCCCGTTTAATGACGCGGGCGCATCAGCATGCTTGATTTCACAAATATCAGTTCATTTGCCTTTAAGTACATCATCTCTGTGTCAAATGCTGTGTGCCCTAATAATTTCTGTTAATTTCCGTTGTAATTTCAGTTTTTATCACGCTGTTGTTCTCCGGATTTCAGGCTGCGCTGCTCTCGGGTGGACAGTGAGGGAGGCTAAGAGGCGGTGGAAAGGTAAAGCTAGATGGATACCGATCCAGCACCACTAAGAAACAGACTTTGCATTAGACGCATTTTACCATCATTGCCTCACTGTAGTTCAGGAAGATTGATATGGTCATGAGTTTTGTTTATTTAAAACAAACGATCAATCAATTAGTCAACAAATCAAACAAACAAACAAACAAAAAATGTAAATGTATTGCCCATCTGAACGAGGCATAAATAATAAGAACTTGTTCAGACTATATTTGTGTTTTTGTATGCGTTTATAACGTTTTCACGTTTGTTTTTAAATTTTGTTTATTGTTTAAACGTGTCTAAATGTCCAAAAAAGCTGGAGAAGAAAAGAGGATTTTTTCCAATATGCCATTACAAAAAATTAAACACAACATGCAAACTCATAGCTGAAGCGTTAGGCAGCCTATTCGTCGGGGGTATATCTGAAGGCTAAAAGGATGTCACGCTTGAAACTAGTTTTCTTTACATTCTCGAAAATTGACAGTCCAACATCTGCATAGGATATATATAACGACCTTGGGATAACAAAACTGAATAATAAGAAATCCATAATCAAATAAATGCATCACCCCAAATAAATGGCAAGGACGTTGTACAGTGCATGTCTTAAAAGAAAAAAAATACTAAAATAACTTTTATCTTCCAACAATGAGAGTTTTCAATTCATTCATCCATGTTTTGAAATAACGATGCTTGGTACATATGGTGGATACATATATTTTCATGTGCTAAATTATAGACAGATCTCTCTTCATTTCACGCCTGAAGGCCCTTCCACCAGATATCACATATCTTATACATTTCACTTAATAATACACCCGCGCTTCCCATATATCAAGCTCCTTGCCTGGGGCTCATTAATACTCTGATCTTTTTTAAACAGTCAAACATTTGCATGTTTAAACCTTTGGTGCTCGAACCCTAACACAACATATTACCTTGATTTCGATAATTTACAAGGCATCTGGAAAAAGGTGACAATCTTCAATTAAATACATTTTTATTTGTCACATACAAATAAATGTGACATTTATCATTTATCATTTTTCATAAATTCCTGTTAGAAATATTAACGAGAGAGAATAAATCATTACACAGCTCAAGCTCTGTTTCTGCATCTGATTTTTATGGGATGTAATGATACTCTGGTCAAATTTCGTTGTTTTCTAAATTCATTTTAGTGGTTATGTTTCTATCTAAGGGTCTATGGGCATGTCCAGGTGCAAGCCTAAACGACCGTGTCCCTAAAGAGCTTTGGACAATTGTTCTCTCATTTAAGAAATATTGGCCTGTGGGACTCTGCTTCAGACATCATGTTTATATTCGCGGCTTTTAACAACATTTGTCTTTCCTTTCCCTCTCTTATGTTAAGATATTTTAATTATTGATAAGTTTAATACGCAGCTTGAATCGCAGAAAGCTTACATATATGCTACACAATCAATAGATCTGCTTTAAATAATTTTCATAAACATGTTTTAATTTAAAGCGCATTGAGATAGGTAAGCAAATAAAACATTAAAATAGATAAAGCACCATGTTTAAAGCTTAAGTACGTGCATAGACCCTTATTAGTTATACAATGTTTAAAATAAATTTAACCTATTCTTTGGGAATCAGTCGTCTCTGAAGGATTGACGCTGGCACATGGCAGGTTTTATTACAAAAAGGTTGAAGGTCTGTTTTTGCAGACCTTCGACTAAATGGATTTGGGGAGGGAAGAGAGTCACCTCCCTTTCCTCCCAGATCATTGTTTGTGTTGCAATATACATATTTTGGTAGGTATTATGTGGGTTTCTCAAAGCTGATTGGGTGCTCAGGTTGGCGCGTGAACGCCCTGCGATTATGTCAGATCGCGTGCAGAGCGAACCAGCCCAGCCTTTGAACTTCACCGCTTTTGGCTCTCATTCACTCGCTTCTCCTCATTTCTCAGCCAGGTGCTTCGCGGGGCGAGAATCCTCCGAGAAAAAAACCCTCACACACAGACCGCGGAAACTTCGTTTCCCGTGCTGGATTTTGCGGGGCGAGTGGCTGTTCTGCTATCAGCCCAACGGTGTCGTGTTGAAAAAGGGAAATCGTTCAACTTCATGACAAAGGCGGAAGAATTACTGGATTTTTCCAATTTCTCCAGCTTTTCAGAAGTGGCATGATCCCCGTCTTTCTACTTAACAGGTGAATACTGTTTACTCTTGTTTGAAGAACTTTGTAGCGTTATTTTAAGAGGGAACTTTAAACGGGCACTGTGAACATGTCAAAGCCGGTAGATCACATCAAGAGACCCATGAACGCCTTCATGGTGTGGTCAAGAGGCCAGAGGAGGAAAATGGCTCAAGAGAATCCAAAAATGCACAATTCAGAAATAAGTAAAAGACTTGGCGCTGAGTGGAAACTGCTCTCTGAATCTGAGAAACGGCCGTACATTGATGAGGCCAAGAGGCTGAGGGCTCAACACATGAAAGAGCATCCAGACTACAAATACAGACCCAGACGCAAACCGAAAAACCTTCTCAAGAAAGACAGGTATGTGTTTCCTCTGCCCTACCTGGGTGACACTGATCACCTGAAAGGACTTTCGGTCTCTGCCACGGAGAGTCTCTTAGGTTCTACAGAAAAAGCCAGAGCATTTCTGCCACCAACATCTGCTCCGTACTCCTTCTTCGACCCGAGTCAGTTCAGCTCCAGTGCCATACAGAAGATGACAGAGATGCCCCACACGTTGGCCACCAGCTCTTTACCATACGCATCGTCTCTGGGATACCAGAACGGCGCCTTCGGGAGCCTGGGTTGCCCCAGTCAGCACACCCACACCCACCCGTCGCCCACAAACCCTGGGTACGTGGTGCCCTGTAACTGCACTGCATGGTCGACATCCAGTCTACAGCCGCCTGTTGCCTACATACTGTTTCCAGGTATGACCAAGAGTGGGATTGACCCATACTCAACAGCACATGCCACTGCTATGTGACTCCAGAACTAAAAACATTATCCTCTTTGAAAACTTGAATACAGCAATGCATGTATATAAGAAGAGGGGAATGGTCCGGACTGTGTGGACATGAACTTTTCAACATCTATGAGAGGTTCCTTGAATCCCAGCATGGATCTTGGAATAAATGTAAGGCAGGAGCCCAGAACTGTAAGAAATGTAAATGTGCAAACGTTATTATCATTATTATTATGGCTACCGAATTTGGATGGCTTTAATTTTATTTATCATGTACAATTTGATGCTATAATAATGATGATTTTGTTTTGACAGTTAATATAATTGTTATTATCATATGATTATTATTTGAATGACTTTCATTTGCACAATTAACGGTTTGGCCTCATGTTTCTTGTACAGCTTGTTGTATCTACCATTTTTTTGCACTCTGAATTTAAAATAATATGACTATAGGCATTTCAAAGTTGGCCATTGAGCGTTAAATAGATTATACGGGTTATTTTGTTTATGATGATGAAAACGTATCTAAATTTAAAAATATTTAAAATAACAGATTTAAAATAATTATCAATATCTTGAATTTTGACATTTTATGCGGTTCAGTGCTAGTCACTCGTTCATTTGGTTTGAGAAGAACTTAAGAACCTAAGTTAGAAGCGACACTTGTTGTGTTTTTAATCTGCGATGGTAACTTAAATCCTGACATGTAATTGGAAAGGAAAATGTATCTTAAAGGGTGATACCTCAATTCTTTGTTCATTTGCAGAGCAAAGACATTTTGAATAAATACAATCTGTCTCAAAAATTCATTACCCTTGTTACGTTGCATATTTAAATAATGCATCTTTATTTTACTTCAAACTCTTTTAACCTTTTTAAATCTCTCATACAGTAGTTCAGTACAGTAGAAACAGCAAAATATACTTATATTTTTAAAGGTTAGCACCATCCATGCTTTTTATAGTCGCTTGCACTTCCCGATATTACGGTAACGGCTTTAATTTTTCTCAGAAATAAAAATGTATTCGATTGATCAGCGACGACATGCAAATTATAATTGCTAAACAGGAACAGAAACAAAATAACGATGATAAGATGTATTTTGAATAACGATACCTTCAATCAGCACATCTTTAATAGTCCACTGTTCTGGTAAATGCTGACTAATAACCATCTGGCTTTCGGCGTAGATTTTAAATGAACTCTGTCAACGCGTGGCGTTCCCAACTGATCTATAGGGACCACGGGTCCAAATTAAATAGCAAAACAATTACTATAGAGGGACGGTTAGGGAAACTGAGGGCGAACATGCATTATGATTTAACCTGAGACCCAAAATATAATGGAAATTGGAGTGAAGAAGGGGTGGTATGAGTTTGAGGCATGTCAAAACAATATATGTATATTAGGCTAAACACAACTGAACAAAGCGTCAGGTGCTTTAAACTCTGAGGACTTTACCTATTTCTACAGAGCATCGCCGACAAATTACGGAAGATTGCTTATTTAGCAGTTGTCAGCTTGCTTTTGTATTTTTTTATGACATTTTTCTTTCGTCGTTTAAATTGATATTTTGATCTCACTTCTGTGCTTTCTAAACGTTTAAAACTGTCTGCACTCAAGTGTGCGTGTCATGTCTCTAAAATCAGGAAATCACACCCTCTGATGTGTGGCTCTACTGGAGACATTTTACCCTTAAGGGACTGTACTTGTTCAACCTGTTTTTCCGCTTAGATCAAGTTTAACTCTTGGTTTATTCCAACACTTTACGCAAACATTAAGTTTGATATTGACAAAATATATATTTAAATTGTTGTTTAAACTCCAATAAATTATTAGCCGTCCACCACATCAATTTAGTATTTTATAGATACTATTATAATAAATAATTAGCCATCCACCACATCAATTTAGTATCTTAAATGCAATTGTGATCTATTTAGAAGCAGTTAAGTGTTAAATGTTAAAATATAATTCTGTGCAATATGTCGACTAAGTTTATTTACTTGTATTTCACTGTTATTTTGTTAAAATTTCGTTTCCGTGTTATGTTAAACTTGCCCATGTATTATTATTATATAATGCGAAAAATATGAATGTATCAACCTTCTTAAAATAAGAGCTAGTCTATATTCTTTCGCAATCTTTTACATAATAATGCAATTCTACACAGTGGGTACAAGTTTCTCTGTATTAAAAATAGTTGCTAAAACTATAGCAGTCATTTGAATGGAAAATGGGATTTACTCAACGGAAACAAGCTTGCAGAACAATTGCGTTTGAGCTGCAAACAGAGGATTGGAATTGGCCTGCATTTTCGTCTATTGTAGCAAGGATGGGGAATGGGATTTGCACACCGATGTGTAATAGCATTACTGTATTAATTAAAAAATTCATTTCACATCCAGATTGTTTACTTATCTGCCAGGAACATATGCTGGAAGAAGTTAAGATTCACGTTTCTGCACTATTGCCCAAGGTGTAATTCAATATAAGGGAGGGATGGGGCTCAGATTTTTATGACAGACTGTGTTCTTATCTGCCGCTGTAAATTAGGGTGATACTCCATTGAATCGAATAGCAAGTTTGACATCAGGCCCCGAAAGCATGCAGATTCATCTTTGAAATTGGACACTGATAATTAGACAACTTTAAGGAGTAGGCTACTTCAAATGGAAATCTATAGAAATGCGTATTCTTTATTTTATTTCTCTGCAATGCTAAATTATTTAGACAATGATACTTGATCTTAAATGAAATGCTCCCATCAACTAAATGTTTACGGCTTGAGAATTCAACACTGACTCAAAACACACCGGTTTTCCATGACAGCCCTAAACGCATTTAATAATTTGAAGCTCTGATCCAGGTCATATTCAGCGATAAAGTGTCAAACTGAACTACATTATGAACCACAAGACTTTTAATGACAATTCAGAGTATTGCTCTTAGTTAAGAGCATGCAGGTATAATTCGACGTTTAATTTACAAGCCCTTCACGGATATTAATTAACTGTGATCATTACGCCATATTGATATATGTTCTCAAGCAATCTGTTAAAAGAAAACGTCGCTAACAAAATGTAAATGGTAGAAATAACAGTGGTGAAAATATGATCTGAAATTATAGATCCCTACATCTGTAGTCCTTTCCGAGACGTTTTTATTTGAGCTCAACGGAGAGCCCGAATTCAATCTGCCTTATCTCCCCAAGACTCTTTTCAGCGGGAGATCAGAGAAAAAGAGAGGATAATTGTTCTTTATTTTATTTAATTTAATGCGACAGGCTGTGCTTTCAGATCATTTATATGCTTCATTTAGTGATAAATTCAATGAGGAGAGGGACACAAGGCGCTTTTTTCCCGAAACACTTTAGTGGAAAATATAAAACACATGAAACAAAAGTAAGGGGACAAGACCCTTTTAATTGAATGCCATGGGTCATTTACATTATGGTGTTCTAATGTCACTCTGAAATCATGTAAGAAGAATTTAGTTTGGTATCTAGCTTATGAATATCTTACGCTGACTCTTGCGACGCTAATAGACTTGTTTCACTGAAACTAAAATATAGACAGTGCGTTAATAAAGAAAACTATTTGTATTTAATGTTTAATGATTTAAAATATGTACAATTATTATCAATAATAGTAATAATAACAACAACACATTTTATAAAATGTTTCCCAGATCAAATTCACATATAGTTATATAGCTATATGTTATACATAGTTTTTCTTTAATGTTTAACTAAAATGCTTTCCTGTACCTCAGCCGTAAGAGCATTGCGGTTGTGGGTTCGATTCCAAGGGATTGCACATACCTAAGTAAAATTGTATTGGTTAATGCAATGTATGTCGTTTTGGATAAAAGAGTCTGCCAAATTTCTAAATGTAGATCTAATGTAATGTAATGTAATTAGCTTCTCTTGTTTTAAAATTTGCTTGTTTCAAACTAAATTAAGTTAGGGTTAGGTTAGTATATGTAATATCACGAATTTAAAATTGTAATGTGTGAGCTTGGTTGATTTCATTCCCAAAGTTTAAACTTTTGTCTCTCGCTCTCGGAAATTCTTAAAAGCATCACTACTGAACCCTCGTTTATCTAAAATTGGATCTGGGGTAGCATTTGGACAGAAGGAAAGTAAACCGCAGTGCTGTTGTTTGAAGCACCAGCATTGAATTTGGGAGTCCCTGAATTTTCATGTGAAATAAATGAAACGGTGGAGGAGCTGATAAGGAAATATGGAAAAGAAAAGGAATCATGCCTCGGTGGTTTAATGTGCGGGTCCAGTCGGGAAAGTGATATGCACTGAGACTTTACCCCTCTGACTGATTCAAAGAGAGTGAAGCATCTCTCTCTCTCTCTCTCTCTCTCTCTCTCTCTCTCTCTCTCTCTCTCACACACACACACACACACACACAGAGAGAGAGAGATTAATCATAAGTATTTTACGTAATACATTTTAAATATTTAAAACAATAATACATTTTAAAATATCGTGTCTGTCGTGTAAAAAATAAAATGTCCCGAAGAGAAAGGTTTACGGTGTTTTCGTCAATAATGATCGCATCCTGTGATAGAGTGCATTTCAGGGCCACTGAATTTACCTTTAATTAAGGCATGGGACTTTTAATAAAAAATACGATTTTTTTATATTTTTATTTAAATATACGACTTTGCCAGGCTTAAGGTATCTTTACGTTGTATGTGTATTTGTGTCCTCAGTGTCAAACCCATGATTTTTTGCAAACGAAATGAGCGACAAATATACCCAAGTTGGTACTGTATAGTTGCAAGTTGCAAGTGAAGAGTTGTTGATGTTCCAAAACATTTCTTATATAACAGACATTGCGGCCTACTTAGGCAATAATAACATTCTATATAATGCTACAATTTTTAAATGATACAATTTTTATATTTTTTCAAGTAATTGCTGGGTCTTAAATGTAAAGTAAGTGTGATTTTTAACACCGTTTGTGTTTATTTTGTATTAACTAAATGAAAAGAACAACACAAGTTAAGTTACACAAAATATGCAGTTTTGTGTATAGATATATTCTCTAAAATAATTAGAATAAATAAAGAAAGAGAAAGATTTGGCCTTTTTCATAACTTTTTTCAGCTACATGCCTAACAGACAGTTGTCTTTATACACATCAGAGGGTCACACCTTACTCAAGGATTTTCAAAATAGTGTCAGTTTATACTGCCTTGAGTAGCTGTCCATGAGCCATTATTAGTGAAAATGTTACAATATTTTATAGAAAAAAAAATATTGTAAGAGAGCTTCTTCAGGTCAAGAAAAAAACACATTTCAGCATTGGCTGGTTAATAAAGTGAGTTACAATAAGGTTCTATGTGTTAGCAACTGGTTAATGCATTACAATTGGATAGCAATAACTAACAGTGAACAATACTTATACAGCATTTGTTAATCTTAATTTATGTTCATGGCAGCATTTACTTAATACATTATTTTTAAATCAAACATTGTGCCTGTTTACATTAGTTAACGTTTTAAACCCACAAACCATAAAAGTTATATTTTTTCCAGCATTTTAGGGTACAAGCTAACAGTAGCTTAGCAAACTAGAAAAAGGGACCCAGAGCCGTATACAGAATCCAGAATTACCAGCAACGGCCTTGGTTTTATCATTGAAATCATCAATGTAGGTTTATTTCCATACACAGCTCTACATGTGTAACAGAAGCAAAACATATAATATTAAAAAGTAAAAATTACTGTGACTGTGTGTCATCTTCCATACATCAATGACTGCCTAATTCACTGATGCTGGCTAAGCAGTAGTGCCAGGATCTTGTTTATTGACAACACTGGTCTTCATGACACAAACTGACATGCAGGTTGACAAGCTGTCAATCATCCTTTGGTTTGCAGCATATTACCTAGATAATGAAAGACTTAAACCCCAGTCAATGGTCTGAGAGCCCTGTGACTGGTTTGTGGGTCTAGATGTCACTTGTCTCATTCAGATCCAGTCACCTGGATCTCCTGTCAGGAATGCACAATGAAATGACCCTGAAGCAACAATTAACTGTTTCAGATATTAGCCTGAACCTAAGTAAAGGCAAAATTATCACTACAGTGCTGTAAAAACCTAATTCCAATGTGGAAGTTCAAATGAAGAAACGAATCAGGAAGCCTAGGAATTCATGAAATATCTACATTGACAAAGCATATCCTATGCACTACACTATGTAATGACATGCATTCAGTGTTTGCATTCAAACGATGGAGCATATTACCTTAAAAAAGTCACAAAGGTATGTTTCTCAGATAACTGATGTCAGAAATAACCTTCGCTTGTCAGACAATCTCGGGTGAGTACATTACATTTACATTTAGTCATTTGGCAGACGCTTTTATCCAAAGCGACTTACAGTGCACTTATTACACGGACAATCCCCTTGGAGCAACATGGAGTAAAGTGTCTTGCTCAAGGACACACTGGTGGTGGCTGCTGGGATCAAACCAGCAACCTTTTGATTTACCAGTTTGACTTATCATTTCAGTGGTTTAACCCATTAGACCACCATCTCCACATGCAATTAATTTTGCTCAAAGTTATATCAACTGATTTATTTCTTTTTTGTAAAACATCTGTGCTGACAAAGGGTATTTAAAATGAAATAATTTGGAAAATAAATATTTATATATATATATATTTTTTTTCAGGATTAAATCATGTCATGTGTTTTTAGAATTTAATAAACGGCCTGTTTATGTCAGCTTTGATTGGTAAGGTCACTTCTATTCACATACTGCATGATAGAAAGTCCCAAATAAAGTAAAATCGCAAGTCAAACCATCTCTCTCTCTCTCTCTCTCTCTCTCTCTCTCATACACACACACTCAGTCTCTATACAAAAAGGTGCAGCAGTCTTTCTGAGCACTGTAGAGCAGGTCTGTAGAGTACTTTGTGTGTGTAAAAAAGAGAAAGTACATAAGCTGAATGGATGCTAATCGCTGCTCCCCGTGCCTCAGCATGTCTTCCTGGTCCAAATGAGATTAGACCGATGTGTGCATGGGGCTGTGGAGGTGAAAGGTAAAGGCACTTATCAGGAGGGTTACCCTCAGGGGCGGCGGTGACTGACTCAATCAGAACCCCGGCACACACTTCTCACTGGATTAGACTAATCAGGAAGAAGCAGGAAAGATGTATAGACTACTTATCGGGACAAAAAACATTGGGCTCCCTTTCCCTTTGAACAGACCCTACAGAAATGTTTGGTAATTTTATTTATTGCAGGATGCAATCTTCCATAGCATCATTAAATAGGGCTCTACTATGCATGAAAGGCTCTCGCTGTTTACGTGCCAAAGAACTACTGGAGACTTTGATGTTTTAAGACCCCCGCTCCACCTCACTTATTGTCTTTATTATATATTAATTTTTTCACTTTGTTTGTTTAGGGAGTCACCACTGATCAAACTGATGTAAAGTAGTCAGTTTCACAAAAAGCATGAATATTTAAATCAAGGCAACTTCAGGAGCTAGTTCGGCTTTTAGTTTGCTTGTGAAAGCAATAGTGATAAAGCAAATTACCACAAAAGTACCTTCACAATAATCTTTTCTTGGAGGTATTTACAAATATAAAGCCAATATCAGTTATTCAGATAAGTCAAATGTTATTGGTTTATTAAAAGAAAATCACTTTACTGTGTCATTGATTTACAGAATAACTAAACCTACTCACAATCTTGTTTTAACTTTGCATTTAAATTAAAATTTAGCCCATCATTGTCAAACGATCCAGCTGTACATAGACTTTGAGGAAACTAACCATTTAGAGCATATTGGAGCTAGACATAAGTATTGTTATCAGCCTTAAATAAAGTCACCTGAGTGTAACACAGACCACATTTAAATGGTTTAGCCTCATTAGATCATATGAATGTCATAGTTACAGCTATAACACACACAAAGGTTAAAATATGCTATTAGAGGCATTGTTCAAATTTTTTTGATTTGGACTTTTTAAAGTAGGTAATTGGGATTTTAACTAATTAAATCACATGCAAATCATTTCTTAATTGTTGACATTTTAATTAACAACAACAAGAGACTGTATATAGAAACCAATCAGATTCCATTCTTTCAAGGGTGTTTCTGTCACGGTTTACACAGGGACGGAGCCAGACGCAGACAGCGTAAGGGGTTAAACCTTTATCCTGCTTAGTAACATGCATCCGTCTCCTCCACCACAGACCATTTTCTCTTCACCAAAATGAAAGGAACTGTATAAGGCATTTACATATAAACATTATTCTATAATTATGCAGGGATAAAAATGATCAGTAATTTATATCAACATTTGTTTTTACGCTAGACTTTCCCGGGGAGGTTGAGATGTGTGATCCCAATAGTTGGAGCACACCCTCCGGTCCCCCTTCTTAAAAAGAGGGACCACCACCCCCGTCTGCCAGTCCAAAGGCACAGGCACTGTCCCCGACCGCCATGCGGTGCTGCAGAGGCGTGTCAGCCAAGACAGCCCCACAACATCCAGAGACTTGAGGTACTCAGGGCGGATCTCATCCACCCCCGGAGCCCTGCCACCGAGGAGTTTCTTGACTACCATTGAATTCTGTGAGCACTGATATTGTAGCCAAGAAACTGCATGTTGGGTTGGTGGAAGATGCATTATTTTTCGCCCTGCAGATAGAGTTGGTGTTAGCGGAGCCGTTGATGGACCTCAGAAACGTGCTGGCGGTGTTTTCTGCTGTTCCAGGAGTACACCAGGATGTCATCCATGTAGACGAGAACAAAACGGTGGAGGTACTCCCGGAACACCTCATTCACATATCCCTGGAATATGTTGGCAAGTCCATATGGCATGACCAGATACTCATAGTGTCCTTAGGGGGTAATGAAGGCTGTATTCCAATCATCCCCCTCAGATATCCAAATGAGATTGTAAGCGCTTCTGAGGTCCAACTTGGTGAAGATGGTTGCTCCGCGAAGTTGTTCTAGGGCTGTAGGGTTGTTCTCGATGATATACTCCTCTATGGCCTTCTGTTCCGGGATGGAGAGGAAGTAGATCTTTCCTTTAGGCACTGGTTCATCCGAAACAAGGTCGATGGCACAGTCCCATGGTCGTGAGGAGGGAGTTTGGATGCTCTCTGGGGACAGAAGAGTGAAGGGGGCATATTCTATAGGTATTTCCCTGGAGAGATGTTCTTGGGGACTTTCAATGGAGGTTGAACGGATGGAAATAGTGACTCTTGGAGGAACAGGAGAAGGTAGACAAGAGGAACAGCGATGAAGGAAGTTCTTGCTTCACTTCAGGACCTCTCCCGTCATCATTGAGAGAATAGGATCATGTTTGATCAACCATGGGCGTCCTAGGACGATGTCAGCGGTGGATTCCAGGAGATCCAGCAGAAAGATGTTCTCGGTAAGAAGATGGTCAATTTGCAACTTGATTCAACCCACGCAGTGTCAGACTTGTCTCCAACCTGGGGGTTTACCAGTGATGGATTGGACTTTGTAGTGAATGTTGTTTAATCTTTTTTGTAGCTGAAGTTGGTTGCAGAGAGTTGCAGAGATGAATTTGCCGGCTGACCCAAAGTCCAGGAGTGCATAAACTGAAACAGATTCATCATTGACAGCGAGTATTACTTTGGTGGTAAGAGGATGCTTATGACTTAGAGAATAAGTGATTACACTCACCACAGGACGAGGAGGACGAGTGGGACAATATTGCAAAATGTGTCCCAGACGGATGTTATCAGCCTGCATGGGTTCCACGGCTGAATCTGAGGGGCTGGAGGAATCTAGTCAGCAGAGGAAAGAGAGATTTTGTCCTCGATGGCATTCCATACTATTCTTCAACCAATCTGTCACTTGAATGGAGAGTGGGTTGAAACACTCAAGCCCGATTGTATCATCGTGTGCTGCGAGATGCAGCCACTGGGAAGGTTCGAGTCCTTGCCTATATGTGGTATACAGGGAGAGCTCATTCCACCTACTAGTAGCGGCGAGGGTACGGAACTGAAGGGAGTAGTCCTGGATGGAGGTTTTGCCTTGTTTGAGATGGTATAGCTGTCCACCAGCTGATGCATCTTTTTCCGGTCGGCCAAACACTTATTTGAAATGGTTGAAGAAGGCGTTGAGAGATAGTGCGGCTGTCTGTTTTGCTGCCACAATGATTCGGCCCACTGGAGCACTCGACCTGTTAGGAGAGACAACATAAAAACTTTTTTAGCTCTCTTAGTGAGGCTATGATGCGATTGCATCTCGAGGGCGAGGGAACATTGGAGTAGGAATCCAATACACACCTCCACCAAACCAGAGTAAGATGTGGGATTGACCATGGGACTGGCAGTGATTGTTTGACCTGAAGCCACAGGGACAGGGTTTGTAAGTGATGTGGAGGTTTGTGCTGAAACAAGGATTCGTTTAAGTGAATCCACAAACTCCTGGAAGGGATCCATACCTGTCCTACAATGTTGGTATTGTCCGCCCTTATATCAGGGTAGAGAGACTCACAAACAGTGGTTATCAGCAAGACCGGTATATTTATTGACTATAGTAGAGAATCACAACTGGTGAGTATGTATACTTGATAGAGTTCTGTAACTATAGAGATGGATGGATGGTACAACAGTTTTTATGTTACCAGGAGTTGGTGGATGACGTGGATATGGAGTATCTTTTAGGATGACTGGAGTATATTAGTAGATCGCTGGAGTGTTCTTGAGGACGCTGGAGTATTCTTGGAAATCGTTGGAGTATTCTTGGAGATCGCCCGAGTATTCTTGGAGATCGCTGGAGTACTCTCTGAGATGGCTGGAGTACTCTCGGAGATGGCCGGAGTACTCACGGAGATGGTCGGAGTACTCACGGAGATGGTCGGAGTACTCACAGAGATGGTCGGAGTACTCTTGGAGATGGCTGGAGTAAGTACAGTTGTGTTCAAAATTATTCAACCCCCACTGAAATTGATTGTTTTGGTCGGTTTGACATTGATTATGATCATTCAGTCATCCTGCTTACAATTAAATCAAAGAGGCACGTGTAGGTCAGACCAATATAACATAACATTTATAATGAAATAACCACAAATGTCTTTTCTGAGCTCACATCATTATCAGTTTTATTCAACCCCCAAGTGACATTCAATCTTAGTACTAAGTACAACATCCTTTTACAGTTATAACAGCTTTTAAACGTGAAGCATAGCTTGACACAAGTGTCTTGCAGCGATCTACGGGTATCTTCGCCCATTCATCATGGGCAAAAGCCTCCAGTTCAGTCACATTCTTAGGCTTGCGCACTGCAACTGCTTTCTTTAAGTCCCTCCAGAGGTTCTCAATCGGATTTAAGTCTGGTGACTGCGATGGCCACTTCAAAATGTTCCAGCCTTTAATCTGAAACCATGCTCTAGTGGACTTGGAGGTATGCTTGGGATCATTGTCCTGTTGAAAGGTCCAACGTCTTCCAAGCCTCAGGTTTGTGACGGACTGCATCACATTGTCATCCAATATCTCCTGGTACTGAAGAGAATTCATGGTACCTTGCACACGCTGAAGCTTCCCAGTACCTGCAGAAGCAAAACAGCCCCAAAGCATGATTGACCCCCCGCCATGCTTCACAGTAGGCAAGGTGTTCTTTTCTTCATAGGCCTTGTTCTTCCTCCTCCAAACATAGCGTTGATCCATGGGCCCAAACAGTTCTAATTTTGAAGGGAGTTCTGGCATGGAGGCCTTCATTACGCAGGGTGCGCCGTATTGTCTGAGCAGAAACTTCAGTACCCACATCTGACAAATCTTTTCTCAGTTCCTCAGCAGTCACACGGGGACTTTTCTCCACTCTACGCTTCAGGTAGCGCACAGCAGTCGAAGTCAGCATCTTCTTTCTGCCACGACCAGGTAGCGTTTCAACAGTGCCCTTTGCCTTGAATTTGCGAATGATGCTTCCTATGGTGTCTCTTGCAATCTTCTTATAGCCATTGCCCTTCCTGTGAAGAGTAATCACCTGTTCTCTTGTTGAATAATTTTGAACACAACTGTATATTCCATAGGCATCACTGGAGATACGAGGATAACCAGAGTAAGAGTCCTTTACCTTTTGGGAGACCGTACCAAGACTGATTGTTGCTGAACGGGTTTTACAGTGCTGGGTGCGGTGATAGTTGATTGTGAACAGGTGTGTTGGTCAGAATTTGGTTGATTTTGCACGTGGACGTGAGATGGATCCTGATCCTTTAATTTATGTATTTTTATTTTTTCATTCTTTTATATTTGGTGTTTCTCTATTATAAAAATAATAATAATACCTTTTATAAACAATAAGCAAGACATTTAAATCAAGTTATACTTTTATTTCCCACTGGTCACATCATTAAATGTCATGCAACATTCAATATATGACTAAATATATTTGTACATATTAATAGCTTTCACAATTTTGTATTGTTTTTAAAGCAGCTTTACAGAAGAAAAAAAATTATTAGCCCTAAACAGAGACATAGGAAAAAGTAAAGAAATAAATGTTAGCACATTTTAGAACAAAAGTAATAGAAATGTGAGAACAAACATTTTTTTAAATAAAAGTATAACAACTACAGATCATTTTAATGAAAATGAAACCTTATAAAGTCTAGAAAGGGGGATCTGAGAACATGCTTCTGTAATGTTTTTTGCACTACTTATTTCCTGGTTGTAATTTAACTTTTTAGATAAGTTGGCACACGTGTTTCTAGATGCAATACGTTTTTTTTTAAGGGGAAATTCATGTTATCACATTTAGTTTGTCACATGAGGATCTCAGCTAACTGTCCTTTACATTGTGATACAGGTGATGTTTAATCTTGTTTCAATTAAATCTTAGTGCTTTCCAAGTTGCTAAGAAGACAAGCTGTGAAACTTTCTCCAAAAAATTGAATTTCACAAACGGCCATACAAGACTTGATTTGGCAGTGTTCAAACATTTCCTTAATGGTCCTTGTTTCGATTTACTTTTTTTGTAGGTAGTGCATTTCTGTAGGTCTACACACACACTTATTCAACAGGTGAAAAGCCTTTCACTTTTTTTGAATGCCTTTCAAGGCCGGCGTATATTGTGAAGTCAAAAGTGTGGCAATTTTTCTATATATTGATTTCCCTCTCTCTGTTGAAATGAATAGCCTTTTAGAACACTTGTTCCGAGATTGAGTCCATTGTGAGAACTACCTGAACATCTTAGGTCCAATACCCAAATCGTTCCAGTCTATTTGATCCAGTCAAACTCACATAACCTGTACTAACAAATCAAGTTTAGACAGTGAAAAATTTTGAATAAACATCTTTCTAATTGGAATAATTCCACAAGCAAAATGAATAAGAATAGATTCCATGAGAAATCAATATTATGAATCCTGGTTAACACCATTCACTGACTACCAGTATTTTGTAAAATTCTAAAAGCATTGCTGTGAAGACTAGGTGGGGCTTTGATCAACTGCCTGATCTTACTGTATAATTTACTTTTTTAATTAAGGATACTTTAAGGATACATACTCATTAGAATAATATGATGATATGATATGACATTTGGATGCAAGGTTTGACTACACCATATGCATAATAGCCTAAATACTCTCTCATGTTTGTCTGTGCCTGATCAGTACTGGACAGTTCATTAACAAAATATAAGAATTTATATTACACATCACAAATAAATAAATAAAAACTTCAGTGTTTTGTTTTTAAATGTCTTTACATTTACATTTACATTTAGTCATTTGGCAGACGCTTTTATCCAAAGCGACTTACAGTGCACTTATTACAGGGACAATCCCCCTGGAGCAACATTGTGTAAAGTGTCTTGCTCAAGGATACACTGGTGGTGGCTGCTGGGATCGAACCAGCAACCTTTTGATTTACCAGTTCAGTGGTTTAACCCACTAGACCACCATCTCCATCTCTTTAAAGGATTTTAGTTGCATGAGATAATTGATAACATGATTTTCATAACAGTCCGAAACATAGATTTTTGGGTGGTCAGGACTACATTAAGAAACAAGAATGACAACATATAAAGTATAATATCAGGCTTCTAAATGAGATGAAGATTATGGGGTCTGGTGATTGGTAGGAAACCATCATTAGCATTCATTGTAGTCCTATAAGCTTGAGTAATTACAGGCGTGAGAGAACTGTAGAAGAGCGGTTTACACTGTTAGTAATTTGATTTTCATCTACGCTAATAACTTCCTTTGTGCGTGTTTATGTGCCGTGGCAGAACACAAGTACTGTTTGGCTGCAGGCTGAATGAGGAGGAGAAAGGAAAGGCTTTTTAAAATATTTATAATTAAGTTGTAATCACTGTACAATACTGTCAGAATCCAGATCAGCAACGCTGGAGAGATAGAGGGTGCGACTCAACATAGTTTAAAATAATTTTATTTCAAGACATGTCATCATTACTAAAGGTCAGTTCTGTATGTCACATTGAGAATGATTTAATAGTTCTTGGAGGCTCAAACACTTGAAGGAAAAAATAAAGGGAACAATACACATCAGAACTGTGTTTTTATATTTAAATGACGAAAACTCAAATGAAACAATGAAAAACTCAAAACAAATGTAATTATTTACTCTATTTTTATTTTGTTATAATTAATGCAACATTACAATTCAATAGATTACTACTGTAGTAAAGTTCACTAAAAAGGAAGGAAGGAGACGGGAACCGGCAAACATTTACACATTTAATAAGATGAAAATAAAGTAAAAAGACAGCCAGCAGCCCCTCACGGACGACTGCCGGCGAATAAAACAAACCACAACTAAATCCAGGCCTGGTCCTCTCTCATCGACTGTCCGACTGTCCGACTATCAGATGAAGAATTTGCATATGTGAATCGGAAACATTTCCATTCAATAAATGTGCAGATAATATGTGACGCACAAATGCACCTAACAAATATTGTAGCAAGGTGGCCTGGGTCAACATATGATTCATTCATACTTATAAACAGCAACGTTGGGATGAGGCTCCAACCTGGTAGGGTGCGTGATAGGTGGCTTCTTGGCGAGTGATGCATTTAAAGTTATGTTTCTATATATAAAATATTAAAATCATTCAACTGCCCATCAGGAGACCACAGTTATCTACTAAATACGTGGTTGTTAACCCCCCTCACCAACCTACAAATTGGCCGAGAGCGCTGATACAATGATGCCCATTCTCAGTTGTATGATGCTATAGCGCCCTGACAAGGTGTGCCGCAACGTGCTGGCCTGTGGTGTGCTGCACAATGTTGCGTAAAGGGACGGCATAGCACTTGGTGAGGAGCTGGCACCACCAGATGACCCCGACCCAGGACCAGTGTATGTGAAGCCCCACCAACAAGCTATTCAGGCCCGTCAACATGTGATTATGACAATATAAATGGAAATCAGACACAAAGATTTTTTTGACCAATTCCTTTAATGACTGACTTATGTCTGTGAGTGAGTCACTGATAATTTACAGGTGAGTGATAAATTTCTCCGATGGCCCGTATGATTTGCTGTTGTGACTCCAGAACAGCATGCGTCAAGGCGTGGCCAGACAGACGGGACTGAGCACTGGGGCGAGTATTGGAAACGCCGGAGACGTACGGACACAAAGGGCTCTGTTCCGGAGGGGTGGACTCTGAGTGCGTCCCAGTGGACGTTCCTGCTGTTGCACCACACAAGTCTAAATAAACCCAGGCACATGTTAACTGTGATTTGAGTTTATTCATGATTATTGGTTACACGTATTTGGCGGAAATGCAAATGATTCATAAAATATCTAGTGTAATTGAGCTAGATTGCATGCTGTAGAAAGATTCATTAAAAGGAAGGAAGGAGTCGGGAACCGGAAGACATTCAAAACATTTAATAACAGAAATAAAAACAGCCGGCGGCCCCTCACGGACGACCGCCGGCGAACAAAATATAAATACAAATCACGAGAACATAAATACAAACTTAACATAACTTCGGGCCCGGTCCTCTCTCTTCGACGGTCTGGTTGTTCGTTCCATTTATATGCTCCCTATCTCCTACGTGATTCGTGCCCGGTGTGCGCACAGCTGGCGCTAATTCACAATTACTCACCGGACTCGAACCACGGTCTCGCCCCGCCTACTCTACTACACATGCATTTTTTAATTAATTGAAGGCTGGTGTGTACCAACGTTGAGCAAATAAATAATAAATTACCTTCGTGGCAGTCCTGTAGTACATCTGAGTCTGCCACAGCAACGGATACTACTCCAGAGAGTGAAGTGTCGCCCACAATAGAGGCAACTCTCTGCTCAAAGGGTTTGAGTTCATTGACCCCTGTACCACCACCTGTTTTGCCCACATTTTGTCGGCGCGCAGCAGTTTTCCGCTTTACTTCCACTTTTAAATCCGACCATTTCTTTTTAATTTAATTTACAGTGTGATTTTCCGAATCCCACCGCGTTGACAGCATCAGCCAAACTCTCCCACTAATTTTTTTCCCTTTAGTTATTAATTTCGGAGGACAAAGTTCCAAATAAAATATTTTTTCTAGCTTCTGCCTCTGACAGTAGCACCTCCAATTCAAATGCCGTAAATTTTCATTTCTTGCTGCTCAGTTTTTCCATTTTCTTGTTACTTGGTTTTGCCAAAGTGGACTTATTACCACGTTCAAAATTATTTAACTGAGGGAGGAGACAGAGTATGCATGTGCGCTCAATTTCACGTTAATTGTGATGTATTAAGATAATATGCGTGGGATCCTGCGTACGCAGAGAATGATACATCTGAGTTTTTTTGTGCACATGCACTTTAACAGCTTTTTCCGTACGTAATGTTCTAGTATGAATTCAACGCAAGTCTTTGTACATGAGGCCCTAGGAGAGGCACTTGGAGGACTTATCAGACATTTGCCATGGGTTGAGTTTCCTGCACCAGCCTCCATTTTTTATGGAGTTTCTTAAATTTAATATATTAGAGGCACTTTTGTGTAGCTAAACTAATGTTTAAACAATGTAGGATCTGGTCGGACCAAAGGTGACCATTTGAGCATTGTAAAACACCATGGGCTCTCAGGAGGAATCTAACGGGCACCAGTGAGTCTGGTCCAACTGCCCCATCTTAACACCTTCATCACTGACCAGGACAGTTTCCAATACTCTCCGCTGGACTTCGAAGGTGGTTCTTGGGGGAGGATGGGACATTCACCAAAGTAAGAATAGCCATATGGGCCCTAGAGACTGAGAACTTCAGGTTCAATCCTTTGAATTTCTCTTTCTCTCTCCGTAGCCACGAAAGACTGGTTTAAAATGTATATACATGAATTCCCACATTGTATGCTTGTCCCCATGTTATTCGCCCTAACCTATAATCTCGAAGGTATGTGTGCTTAGTTGTATTCTGTTTGTATTTACAGTTGTGTTCAAAATTATTCAACCCCCAATGCTGTAAATGGTTTTAGGGAATTTAGTGTACATTTGTAATTGTATTCAGAATGAAATCCTACAAGGACTTCTTAAAGAACCATATGCAACTAAAAGGACATCAATTAGTTTTGTAATACAGTAGTAAATGTTTCTTTTGTGAATTCTTCATTGACATAATTATTCAACCCCTTAAAGACTACCACTCTGAAGAACAGAGGTTCAATGAAGTGTTTTCAATCAGGTATTGAAAACACCTGTGGTATCAGGGAGCAGCAATAAAGCCTAATAAGCACCAATTAGGCAGCTTTAAAATGACTGTGATACTCAGCTACTTATAGACATTTACTGGTGTGGTTACAAACATGGTGAGGTCAAGAGAATGGTCCAGGAAGACAAGAGAACAGTTGATTACTCTTCACATGAAGGGCAATGGCTATAAGAATATTGCAAAGATGTTAAACATACCAAGAGACACCGTAGGAAGCATCATTCGCAAATTCAAGGCAAAGGGCACTGTTGAAACGCTACCTGGTCGTGGCAGAAAGAAGATGCTGACTTCGACTGCCGTCCGCTACCTGAAGCGTAGAGTGGAGAAAAGTCCCCGTGTGACTGCTGAGGAACTGAGAAAAGATTTGTCAGATGTGGGTACTGAAGTTTCTGCTCAGACAATACGGCGAACAAAATTAGAACTGTTTGGGCCCATGGATCAACGCTATGTTTGGAGGAGGAAGAACAAGGCCTATGAAGAAAAGAACACCTTGCCTACTGCGAAGCATGGTGGGGGGTCAATCATGCTTTGGGGTTGTTTTGCTTCTGCAGGTACTGGGAAACTTCAGCGTGTTCAAGGTACCATGAATTCTCTTCAGTACCAGGAGATATTGGATGACAATGTGATGCAGTCCGTCACAAACCTGAGGCTTGGAAGACGTTGGACCTTTCAACAGGACAATGACCCCAAGCATACCTCCAAGTCCACTAGAGTATGGTTGCAGATTAAAGGCTGGAACATTTTGAAGTGGCCATCGCAGTCACCAGACTTAAATCCGATTGAGAACCTCTGGTGGGACTTAAAGAAAGCAGTTGCAGTGCGCAAGCCTAAGAATGTGACTGAACTGGAGGCTTTTGCCCATGATGAATGGGCGAAGATACCCGTAGATCGCTGCAAGACACTTGTGACAAGCTATGCATCACGTTTAAAAAAAGGATGTTGTACTAAGTACTAAGATTGAATGTCACTTGGGGGTTGAATAAAACTGATAATGATGTGAGCTCAGAAAAGACATTTGTGGTTATTTCATTATAAATGTTATGTTATAGTTGTCTGACCTACACGTGCCTCTTTGATTTAATTGTAAGCAGGATGACTGAATGATCATAATCAATGTCAAACCGACCAAAACAATCAATTTCAGTGGGGGTTGAATAATTTTGAACACAACTGTACCTTCTTGTACAAACTACAGGTCAATGTACTTAATCCTTGCATGTTTCATATCTAAATGTTTTCCCTCTTAATTCCTTAAAAGATGGTGTTTAGCACAGTAATGTATTTAATACCATACTCATTTCATCTTATTCTAAGAGTATTACAGCTCCAAACTTCAAGGTGACCATAAATTCAAATGAGCTAAGGAGCAGGACAAAGAAACATTGATTTTGACTCCTGCCCGTATGGTCCCCCCCCAAAAAGTATTTGGACCGAGTCCAGGGGCAGGCTCCAGGATTGTGCCCTGGGCAGGCAGGCCCGTAGGGCCCCCAGAAGGCAGGCCGGGACCGGCTGGAGGGCCTCTGGAAGGCCGGACGGGACCGGCTGGAGGGGCTCTTGAAGGCCGGACGGGACCGGCTGGAGGGGCTCTGGAAGGCCGGACGGGACCGGCTGGAGGGGCTCTGGAAGGCCGGACAGGACCGGCTGGAGGGGCTCTGGAAGGCCGGACGGAACCGGCTGGAGGCCTCTGGAAGGCCGGACGGAACCGGCTGGAGGGCTCTGGAAGGCCGGGCGGAACCGGCTCAGCGGGTAGGTCCCCTTTAACCATTCGCCGGTTTCTACGGCGATGATGAGTTTCTTTAATTTGTGGAGCGGATATGGAATGAGTTGGAGCTGACCCACCATTCTCCACCGGGTCCGGATGACGACTGCTCCAGCCCTTCTCGGTATCCGCCACACAGAAATCAGAGCCTCCCACATGGAGGACCTAATTGATAAAGTCCTCCATTGAAGACTCCTCTGCGAAGGGGACCACAAGTAGGGCGAACAGATCATCATCCAGACCAGTCCAATAAAGATGGTTTAAATAAGTATCGCTCCAACTCACCCGATAACTCCACTCCAGAAACTCCTCAGTATAGCTCTCCAGAGACCAACCATCGTACC